>NC_138763.1:105283226-105697575 GCF_965113315.1 Podarcis vaucheri | reverse complement strand
CCTAATATCAAAAACAGTACTGCGGAAACATAGATTTACCACTTCAGTGAATATTAGAAACAACAAATCATATCAACTCTCTGCGAAGGAAGTATCTGCACAGAGCAGTACTACACAAAATAGTGTAAGACCTTGTGGGAAGGATTTGCAAAATCTCATTGGTATAAATTTATTCAATATTGGAGCCAAACAAATAATTATCAGAATATTGAAAAATAAGCATGGGTTATTATCAGAACAAACAATATGTGCAAACCCCACCTCCCACAAATGTTAATAACCGTATTGTTAAAATACTCAAACAAATGTTATAATTTAGGCACCAAGATGCAGAATATACATATTGTTGAGAGTTTGGGGAATTTGATTGTTGAAATAGCCAGGCAAGACAGTTTCTTGGTGAGTTAATGCCCCTTAGTTTGTTCACAGGCTGCAATAATGGATGTTTTTAGTTTGGTCCAGTGTTCCTCGATATTATCAGGGAATTCTGAAAGCAGATGGTCCTTAAGAGTTGTTTGTAAGCAGTCCTGCTTAATAGGATCTTGAAGGGCTTGAGTGTTCGTTTTAGTATTGCTGTCCATGGGATCTCACCCAGCACTTCCCTAAGTTTTATGAAGTCGGCTTTCTTAAAGTCAAGAAATTGAGTCCTAGTATGCTTGGCTGCTCCTTTCCGCTGTATAGTAAACTTCAGAAGAGCATGATCACTCGCGCCTAATGATCCTTCCACATCTACCCCACTAACCAGGTCATCAACATTGGTTAGGACCAGATCTAAAATGGCTGTTCCTCTTGTTGCTTCTCCCACTTTCTGGACAATGAAGTTGTCTGCAAGGCCAGTGAGGAATCTGTTTGACCTTATGCTCTTGGCTGAGTTTGACGTCCAACAAATATCCGGGTAATTGAAGTCCCCCATTACTACTATCTCCCTTCCTTTTGCATGCTTGGCCATCTGTTCCAGGAAGGCATCATCTATGTCCTCCGTTTGGCTTGGGGATCTATAGTAAACTCCCACAATGAGGTCTCTGTTATTCTTCTCTCCCTTAATTTTGACCCAAATGCTCTCACTTTGGCTTTGAGGTTCTAAATCTTGGATCTCTTCACAGGTATACACATCCCTGACATATAACGCCACTCCTCCTCCTTTCTTGTCTGGTCTGTTTCTCTGAAATAGATTGTATCCCCCCATTATTACATTCCAATCGTGGGACTTATCCCACCAGGTTTCAGTGATGCCTATTATGTCGTATTTAGTTTGCTGTACCAAGAGCTCAAGCTCATCTTGTTTATTTCCCATGCTTTGCGCATTAGTGTAGAGACATTGAAGTCCATTAATCATTCCCCCGTGTCTCTTATTTAAGGATTTTTTCCTCCCACCACTAGGTCCGCGTGCTGTTTGCTCCATTTGGTCTATGACATTTGGATGATCATCTTCATTAATTGATAGACTCCTACCTTCAGGAGCACTGTCTCCCTCCCCCACATTAGTCAGTTTAAAGCCCTCCTGATGAGGTTTCTGAGATTTTTGGCAAAAACATTTCTCCCAACCGTTGTGAGGTGCAGCCCATCACTTGCCAGAAGTCCATCTTCAAGAAACTGCAGTCCGTGATCTAACAATCCAAACCGTTCCTGTTTACACCATTTGCGAAGCCAGCTGTTCACTTCCACTATTTTCCCCTCTCTCCCTGGGCCACGTCGTTCAACTGGGAGGACAGACGAGATGACAATTTGTGCATTTAGTTGCTTCAATTTCCTGCCGAGAGCCTCGTAGTCTCTTTTGATCTTCTGGAGGCTATTGCTTGCAGTGTCATTGGTTCCCACATGAACCAAGAGGAAGGGGTATTCGTCAGTGGGTTTTATGATTCCTTGCAGTCGTTCAGTTACATCTTGGATCTTAGCCCCGGGGAGACAGCACACTTCCCGAGACATCTTGTCAGGCCCACAGATCACTGCTTCTGTTCCCCTCAGTAGGGAATCCCCTATCACCACTACACGCCTCCTCTTGGGTTTGGTCGGGGTTCTTCCGTGAGCTGTCCGTTCCAAGGTCACCTGCACATTCCCTGAGGACTGACTTTGCTGCTCGTCTTCATATACCTGATCGACTGTAATGAGGGAGAGATCCTCAAATGGAGTCTGCTCTTCGTCTTCCATGCTAGGGGAGAGGACCTCAAAGCGATTGTGTATTTCTAAACAATCAGAGTGAACCCTGGGCCTCCTACTTCTTTGAGTCACGTTTCTCCATATATCTGGCTCCTGTGTTGGTGAACAAGCCTCCTTCTCAGGGGAGTCCCCTGTCTCCTCCTTGGTGGGGACGGTGTGCTCTGTTGCTTCCAAGAAGAGCTCCAGCTCTCTAATTCTTTGGAGCGTAGCTAGACGTTCCTCCAGTTGCTGGACTTTGTCTTTTAAAAGGGCAATCAACATGCAATTGCTGCAGGTAAAGCTGCCTGCAACCTTTGGCAAGATGGCAAACATTGCGCAGGAATCGCAGGCGACTGCAGCTGTTCCCTCCCCTTCCATCTTGAGATCGTGTCGTTGGGGTTGGCTACAGAGGTCCTCCATCATAAAAAGCTTGAAGACAGGACAAATAATTTCCCCCACAAAAAAAACCTAGGTCTCCCCCAAGAAACGTTTGAGATTAGCTCCCCTAAATCTAAAAGATGGGTATAACACACACACACAAGAAAACCCTTTTTGCTCCTTCTTCAACTGCTGCCCTACAAACTCTGATAAGCTCCTCCCACAGCTAATCCCCTGCCTCAACAGAAACCCTGCCCCCTCTGACCTTTACACAGGGAAAACAGCTAATCAGCCAGAAAGAAACACACACACACAAGAAAACCCTTTTTGCTCCTTCTTCAACTGCTGCCCTACAAACTCTGATAAGCTCCTCCCACAGCTAATCCCCTGCCTCAACAGAAACCCTGCCCCCTCTGACCTTTACACAGGGAAAACAGCTAATCAGCCAGAAAGAAACACACACACACAAGAAAACCCTTTTTGCTCCTTCTTCAACTGCTGCCCTACAAACTCTGATAAGCTCCTCCCACAGCTAATCCCCTGCCTCAACAGAAACCCTGCCCCCTCTGACCTTTACACAGGGAAAACAGCTAATCAGCCAGAAAGAAACACACACACACAAGAAAACCCTTTTTGCTCCTTTTTCAACTGCTGCCCTACAAACTCTGATAAGCTCCTCCCACAGCTAATCCCCTGCCTCAACAGAAACCCTGCCCCCTCTGACCTTTACACAGGGAAAACAGCTAATCAGCCAGAAAGAAACACACACACACACACAAGAAAACCCTTTTTGCTCCTTCTTCAACTGCTGCCCTACAAACTCTGATAAGCTCCTCCCACAGCTAATCCCCTGCCTCAACAGAAACCCTGCCCCCTCTGACCTTTACACAGGGAAAACAGCTAATCAGGCAGAAAGAAACACACACACACAAGAAAACCCTTTTTGCTCCTTCTTCAACTGCTGCCCTACAAACTCTGATAAGCTCCTCCCACAGCTAATCCCCTGCCTCAACAGAAACCCTGCCCCCTCTGACCTTTACACAGGGAAAACAGCTAATCAGCCAGAAAGAAACACACACACACACACACACACAAGAAAACCCTTTTTGCTCCTTCTTCAACTGCTGCCCTACAAACTCTGATAAGCTCCTCCCACAGCTAATCCCCTGCCTCAACAGAAACCCTGCCCCCTCTGACCTTTACACAGGGAAAACAGCTAATCAGCCAGAAAGAAACACACACACACAAGAAAACCCTTTTTGCTCCTTCTTCAACTGCTGCCCTACAAACTCTGATAAGCTCCTCCCACAGCTAATCCCCTGCCTCAACAGAAACCCTGCCCCCTCTGACCTTTACACAGGGAAAACAGCTAATCAGCCAGAAAGAAACACACACACACAAGAAAACCCTTTTTGCTCCTTCTTCAACTGCTGCCCTACAAACTCTGATAAGCTCCTCCCACAGCTAATCCCCTGCCTCAACAGAAACCCTGCCCCCTCTGACCTTTACACAGGGAAAACAGCTAATCAGGCAGAAAGAAACACACACACACAAGAAAACCCTTTTTGCTCCTTCTTCAACTGCTGCCCTACAAACTCTGATAAGCTCCTCCCACAGCTAATCCCCTGCCTCAACAGAAACCCTGCCCCCTCTGACCTTTACACAGGGAAAACAGCTAATCAGCCAGAAAGAAACACACACACACACACACAAGAAAACCCTTTTTGCTCCTTCTTCAACTGCTGCCCTACAAACTCTGATAAGCTCCTCCCACAGCTAATCCCCTGCCTCAACAGAAACCCTGCCCCCTCTGACCTTTACACAGGGAAAACAGCTAATCAGCCAGAAAGAAACACACACACACAAGAAAACCCTTTTTGCTCCTTCTTCAACTGCTGCCCTACAAACTCTGATAAGCTCCTCCCAAGGCTAATCCCCTGCCTCAACAGAAACCCTGCCCCCTCTGACCTTTACACAGGGAAAACAGCTAATCAGGCAGAAAGAAACACACACACACACAAGAAAACCCTTTTTGCTCCTTCTTCAACTGCTGCCCTACAAACTCTGATAAGCTCCTCCCACAGCTAATCCCCTGCCTCAACAGAAACCCTGCCCCCTCTGACCTTTACACAGGGAAAACAGCTAATCAGCCAGAAAGAAACACACACACACAAGAAAACCCTTTTTGCTCCTTCTTCAACTGCTGCCCTACAAACTCTGATAAGCTCCTCCCACAGCTAATCCCCTGCCTCAACAGAAACCCTGCCCCCTCTGACCTTTACACAGGGAAAACAGCTAATCAGGCAGAAAGAAAGACACAAGAAAACCCTTTTTGCTCCTTCTTCAACTGCTGCCCTACAAACTCTGATAAGCTCCTCCCACAGCTAATCCCCTGCCTCAACAGAAACCCTGCCCCCTCTGACCTTTACACAGGGAAAACAGCTAATCAGCCAGAAAGAAACACACACACACACACACACACACACACAAGAAAACCCTTTTTGCTCCTTCTTCAACTGCTGCCCTACAAACTCTGATAAGCTCCTCCCACAGCTAATCCCCTGCCTCAACAGAAACCCTGCCCCCTCTGACCTTTACACAGGGAAAACAGCTAATCAGCCAGAAAGAAACACACACACACACACACAAGAAAACCCTTTTTGCTCCTTCTTCAACTGCTGCCCTACAAACTCTGATAAGCTCCTCCCACAGCTAATCCCCTGCCTCAACAGAAACCCTGCCCCCTCTGACCTTTACACAGGGAAAACAGCTAATCAGCCAGAAAGAAACACACACACACACACAAGAAAACCCTTTTTGCTCCTTCTTCAACTGCTGCCCTACAAACTCTGATAAGCTCCTCCCACAGCTAATCCCCTGCCTCAACAGAAACCCTGCCCCCTCTGACCTTTACACAGGGAAAACAGCTAATCAGCCAGAAAGAAACACACACACACACACACAAGAAAACCCTTTTTGCTCCTTCTTCAACTGCTGCCCTACAAACTCTGATAAGCTCCTCCCACAGCTAATCCCCTGCCTCAACAGAAACCCTGCCCCCTCTGACCTTTACACAGGGAAAACAGCTAATCAGCCAGAAAGAAACACACACACACACACACAAGAAAACCCTTTTTGCTCCTTCTTCAACTGCTGCCCTACAAACTCTGATAAGCTCCTCCCACAGCTAATCCCCTGCCTCAACAGAAACCCTGCCCCCTCTGACCTTTACACAGGGAAAACAGCTAATCAGCCAGAAAGAAACACACACACACACAAGAAAACCCTTTTTGCTCCTTCTTCAACTGCTGCCCTACAAACTCTGATAAGCTCCTCCCACAGCTAATCCCCTGCCTCAACAGAAACCCTGCCCCCTCTGACCTTTACACAGGGAAAACAGCTAATCAGCCAGAAAGAAACACACACACACACACACAAGAAAACCCTTTTTGCTCCTTCTTCAACTGCTGCCCTACAAACTCTGATAAGCTCCTCCCACAGCTAATCCCCTGCCTCAACAGAAACCCTGCCCCCTCTGACCTTTACACAGGGAAAACAGCTAATCAGCCAGAAAGAAACACACACACACACACACACACAGAAAACCCTTTTTGCTCCTTCTTCAACTGCTGCCCTACAAACTCTGATAAGCTCCTCCCACAGCTAATCCCCTGCCTCAACAGAAACCCTGCCCCCTCTGACCTTTACACAGGGAAAACAGCTAATCAGCCAGAAAGAAGAAACACACACACACAAGAAAACCTTTTTTGCTCCTTCTTCAACTGCTGCCCTACAAACTCTGATAAGCTCCTCCCACAGCTAATCCCCTGCCTCAACAGAAACCCTGCCCCCTCTGACCTTTACACAGGGAAAACAGCTGATCAGCCAGAAAGAAACACACACACACAAGAAAACCCTTTTTGCTCCTTCTTCAACTGCTGCCCTACAAACTCTGATAAGCTCCTCCCACAGCTAATCCCCTGCCTCAACAGAAACCCTGCCCCCTCTGACCTTTACACAGGGAAAACAGCTAATCAGCCAGAAAGAAACACACACACACAAGAAAACCCTTTTTGCTCCTTCTTCAACTGCTGCCCTACAAACTCTGATAAGCTCCTCCCAAGGCTAATCCCCTGCCTCAACAGAAACCCTGCCCCCTCTGACCTTTACACAGGGAAAACAGCTAATCAGGCAGAAAGAAACACACACACACACAAGAAAACCCTTTTTGCTCCTTCTTCAACTGCTGCCCTACAAACTCTGATAAGCTCCTCCCACAGCTAATCCCCTGCCTCAACAGAAACCCTGCCCCCTCTGACCTTTACACAGGGAAAACAGCTAATCAGCCAGAAAGAAACACACACACACAAGAAAACCCTTTTTGCTCCTTCTTCAACTGCTGCCCTACAAACTCTGATAAGCTCCTCCCACAGCTAATCCCCTGCCTCAACAGAAACCCTGCCCCCTCTGACCTTTACACAGGGAAAACAGCTAATCAGGCAGAAAGAAAGACACAAGAAAACCCTTTTTGCTCCTTCTTCAACTGCTGCCCTACAAACTCTGATAAGCTCCTCCCACAGCTAATCCCCTGCCTCAACAGAAACCCTGCCCCCTCTGACCTTTACACAGGGAAAACAGCTAATCAGCCAGAAAGAAACACACACACACACACACACACACACAAGAAAACCCTTTTTGCTCCTTCTTCAACTGCTGCCCTACAAACTCTGATAAGCTCCTCCCACAGCTAATCCCCTGCCTCAACAGAAACCCTGCCCCCTCTGACCTTTACACAGGGAAAACAGCTAATCAGCCAGAAAGAAACACACACACACACACACAAGAAAACCCTTTTTGCTCCTTCTTCAACTGCTGCCCTACAAACTCTGATAAGCTCCTCCCACAGCTAATCCCCTGCCTCAACAGAAACCCTGCCCCCTCTGACCTTTACACAGGGAAAACAGCTAATCAGGCAGAAAGAAACACACACACACACAAGAAAACCCTTTTTGCTCCTTCTTCAACTGCTGCCCTACAAACTCTGATAAGCTCCTCCCACAGCTAATCCCCTGCCTCAACAGAAACCCTGCCCCCTCTGACCTTTACACAGGGAAAACAGCTAATCAGCCAGAAAGAAACACACACACACACACACAAGAAAACCCTTTTTGCTCCTTCTTCAACTGCTGCCCTACAAACTCTGATAAGCTCCTCCCACAGCTAATCCCCTGCCTCAACAGAAACCCTGCCCCCTCTGACCTTTACACAGGGAAAACAGCTAATCAGCCAGAAAGAAACACACACACACACACACACACAAGAAAACCCTTTTTGCTCCTTCTTCAACTGCTGCCCTACAAACTCTGATAAGCTCCTCCCACAGCTAATCCCCTGCCTCAACAGAAACCCTGCCCCCTCTGACCTTTACACAGGGAAAACAGCTAATCAGCCAGAAAGAAACACACACACACACAAGAAAACCCTTTTTGCTCCTTCTTCAACTGCTGCCCTACAAACTCTGATAAGCTCCTCCCACAGCTAATCCCCTGCCTCAACAGAAACCCTGCCCCCTCTGACCTTTACACAGGGAAAACAGCTAATCAGCCAGAAAGAAACACACACACACACACACACAAGAAAACCCTTTTTGCTCCTTCTTCAACTGTTGCCCTACAAACTCTGATAAGCTCCTCCCACAGCTAATCCCCTGCCTCAACAGAAACCCTGCCCCCTCTGACCTTTACACAGGGAAAACAGCTAATCAGCCAGAAAGAAACACACACACACACACACAAGAAAACCCTTTTTGCTCCTTCTTCAACTGCTGCCCTACAAACTCTGATAAGCTCCTCCCACAGCTAATCCCCTGCCTCAACAGAAACCCTGCCCCCTCTGACCTTTACACAGGGAAAACAGCTAATCAGCCAGAAAGAAACACACACACACAAGAAAACCTTTTTTGCTCCTTCTTCAACTGCTGCCCTACAAACTCTGATAAGCTCCTCCCACAGCTAATCCCCTGCCCCCTCTGACCTTTGCACAGGGAGAACAGCTAATCAGCCACAAAGAAACACACACACACAAGAAAACCCTTTTTGCTCCTTCTTCAACTGCTGCCCTACAAACTCTGATAAGCTCCTCCCACAGCTAATCCCCTGCCTCAACAGAAACCCTGCCCCCTCTGACCTTTACACAGGGAAAACAGCTAATCAGCCACCAAGAAACACACACACACAAGAAAACCCTTTTTGCTCCTTCTTCAACTGCTGCCCTACAAACTCTGATAAGCTCCTCCCACAGCTAATCCCTTGCCTCAACAGAAACCCTGCCCCCTCTGACCTTTACACAGGGAAAACAGCTAATCAGCCCCCAAGAAACACACACACACAAGAAAACCCTTTTTGCTCCTTCTTCAACTGCTGCCCTACAAACTCTGATAAGCTCCTCCCACAGCTAATCCCCTGCCTCAACAGAAACCCTGCCCCCTCTGACCTTTACACAGGGAAAACAGCTAATCAGGCAGAAAGAAACACACACACACAAGAAAACCCTTTTTGCTCCTTCTTCAACTGCTGCCCTACAAACTCTGATAAGCTCCTCCCACAGCTAATCCCCTGCCTCAACAGAAACCCTGCCCCCTCTGACCTTTACACAGGGAAAACAGCTAATCAGCCAGAAAGAAACACACACACACACAAGAAAACCCTTTTTGCTCCTTCTTCAACTGCTGCCCTACAAACTCTGATAAGCTCCTCCCACAGCTAATCCCCTGCCTCAACAGAAACCCTGCCCCCTCTGACCTTTACACAGGGAAAACAGCTAATCAGCCAGAAAGAAACACACACACACAAGAAAACCCTTTTTGCTCCTTCTTCAACTGCTGCCCTACAAACTCTGATAAGCTCCTCCCACAGCTAATCCCCTGCCTCAACAGAAACCCTGCCCCCTCTGACCTTTACACAGGGAAAACAGCTAATCAGCCAGAAAGAAACACACACACACACACACAAGAAAACCCTTTTTGCTCCTTCTTCAACTGCTGCCCTACAAACTCTGATAAGCTCCTCCCACAGCTAATCCCCTGCCTCAACAGAAACCCTGCCCCCTCTGACCTTTACACAGGGAAAACAGCTAATCAGCCAGAAAGAAACACACACACACAAGAAAACCCTTTTTGCTCCTTCTTCAACTGCTGCCCTACAAACTCTGATAAGCTCCTCCCACAGCTAATCCCCTGCCTCAACAGAAACCCTGCCCCCTCTGACCTTTACACAGGGAAAACAGCTAATCAGCCAGAAAGAAACACACACACACAAGAAAACCCTTTTTGCTCCTTCTTCAACTGCTGCCCTACAAACTCTGATAAGCTCCTCCCACAGCTAATCCCCTGCCTCAACAGAAACCCTGCCCCCTCTGACCTTTACACAGGGAAAACAGCTAATCAGCCAGAAAGAAACACACACACACAAGAAAACCCTTTTTGCTCCTTCTTCAACTGCTGCCCTACAAACTCTGATAAGCTCCTCCCACAGCTAATCCCCTGCCTCAACAGAAACCCTGCCCCCTCTGACCTTTACACAGGGAAAACAGCTAATCAGGCAGAAAGAAACACACAAGAAAACCCTTTTTGCTCCTTCTTCAACTGCTGCCCTACAAACTCTGATAAGCTCCTCCCACAGCTAATCGCCTGCCTCAACAGAAACCCTGCCCCCTCTGACCTTTACACAGGGAAAACAGCTAATCAGCCAGAAAGAAACACACACACACACACACACAAGAAAACCCTTTTTGCTCCTTCTTCAACTGCTGCCCTACAAACTCTGATAAGCTCCTCCCACAGCTAATCCCCTGCCTCAACAGAAACCCTGCCCCCTCTGACCTTTACACAGGGAAAACAGCTAATCAGCCAGAAAGAAACACACACACACACACACAAGAAAACCCTTTTTGCTCCTTCTTCAACTGCTGCCCTACAAACTCTGATAAGCTCCTCCCACAGCTAATCCCCTGCCTCAACAGAAACCCTGCCCCCTCTGACCTTTACACAGGGAAAACAGCTAATCAGCCAGAAAGAAACACACACACACACAAGAAAACCCTTTTTGCTCCTTCTTCAACTGCTGCCCTACAAACTCTGATAAGCTCCTCCCACAGCTAATCCCCTGCCTCAACAGAAACCCTGCCCCCTCTGACCTTTACACAGGGAAAACAGCTAATCAGCCAGAAAGAAACACACACACACAAGAAAACCCTTTTTGCTCCTTCTTCAACTGCTGCCCTACAAACTCTGATAAGCTCCTCCCACAGCTAATCCCCTGCCTCAACAGAAACCCTGCCCCCTCTGACCTTTACACAGGGAAAACAGCTAATCAGCCAGAAAGAAACACACACACACACACACACACACAAGAAAACCCTTTTTGCTCCTTCTTCAACTGCTGCCCTACAAACTCTGATAAGCTCCTCCCACAGCTAATCCCCTGCCTCAACAGAAACCCTGCCCCCTCTGACCTTTACACAGGGAAAACAGCTAATCAGCCAGAAAGAAACACACACACACAAGAAAACCCTTTTTGCTCCTTCTTCAACTGCTGCCCTACAAACTCTGATAAGCTCCTCCCACAGCTAATCCCCTGCCTCAACAGAAACCCTGCCCCCTCTGACCTTTACACAGGGAAAACAGCTAATCAGCCAGAAAGAAACACACACACACAAGAAAACCCTTTTTGCTCCTTCTTCAACTGCTGCCCTACAAACTCTGATAAGCTCCTCCCACAGCTAATCCCCTGCCTCAACAGAAACCCTGCCCCCTCTGACCTTTACACAGGGAAAACAGCTAATCAGCCAGAAAGAAACACACACACACAAGAAAACCCTTTTTGCTCCTTCTTCAACTGCTGCCCTACAAACTCTGATAAGCTCCTCCCACAGCTAATCCCCTGCCTCAACAGAAACCCTGCCCCCTCTGACCTTTACACAGGGAAAACAGCTAATCAGCCAGAAAGAAACACACACACACACACACAAGAAAACCCTTTTTGCTCCTTCTTCAACTGCTGCCCTACAAACTCTGATAAGCTCCTCCCACAGCTAATCCCCTGCCTCAACAGAAACCCTGCCCCCTCTGACCTTTACACAGGGAAAACAGCTAATCAGCCAGAAAGAAACACACACACACACACACACAAGAAAACCCTTTTTGCTCCTTCTTCAACTGCTGCCCTACAAACTCTGATAAGCTCCTCCCACAGCTAATCCCCTGCCTCAACAGAAACCCTGCCCCCTCTGACCTTTACACAGGGAAAACAGCTAATCAGCCAGAAAGAAACACACACACACACAAGAAAACCCTTTTTGCTCCTTCTTCAACTGCTGCCCTACAAACTCTGATAAGCTCCTCCCACAGCTAATCCCCTGCCTCAACAGAAACCCTGCCCCCTCTGACCTTTACACAGGGAAAACAGCTAATCAGGCAGAAAGAAACACACACACACAAGAAAACCCTTTTTGCTCCTTCTTCAACTGCTGCCCTACAAACTCTGATAAGCTCCTCCCACAGCTAATCCCCTGCCTCAACAGAAACCCTGCCCCCTCTGACCTTTACACAGGGAAAACAGCTAATCAGCCAGAAAGAAACACACACACACACACACAAGAAAACCCTTTTTGCTCCTTCTTCAACTGCTGCCCTACAAACTCTGATAAGCTCCTCCCACAGCTAATCCCCTGCCTCAACAGAAACCCTGCCCCCTCTGACCTTTACACAGGGAAAACAGCTAATCAGCCAGAAAGAAACACACACACACACAAGAAAACCCTTTTTGCTCCTTCTTCAACTGCTGCCCTACAAACTCTGATAAGCTCCTCCCACAGCTAATCCCCTGCCTCAACAGAAACCCTGCCCCCTCTGACCTTTACACAGGGAAAACAGCTAATCAGCCAGAAAGAAACACACACACACACAAGAAAACCCTTTTTGCTCCTTCTTCAACTGCTGCCCTACAAACTCAGGAAGTGTCTCGGGAAGTGTGCTGTCTCCCCGGGGCTAAGATCCAAGATGTAACTGAACGACTGCAAGCAATCATAAAACCCACTGACAAATACCCCTTCCTCTTGGTTCATGTGGGAACCAATGACATTGCAAGCTATAGCCTCCAGAAGATCAAAAGAGACTACGAGACTCTTGGCAGGAAATTGAAGCAACTAAATGCACAAATTGTCATCTCATCTGTCCTCCCAGTTGAACGATGTGGCCCAGGGAGAGAGGGGAAAATAGTGGAAGTGAACAGCTGGCTTCGCAAATGTTGTAAACAGGAACGGTTTGGATTCTTAGATCACGGACTGCAGTTTCTTGAAGATGGACTTCTGGCAAGTGATGGGCTGCACCTCACAACGGTTGGGAGAAATGTTTTTGCCAAAAATCTCAGAAACCTCATGAGGAGGGCTTTAAACTGATTAATGTGGGGGAGGGAGACAGTGCTCCTGAAGGTAGGAGTCTATCAATTAATGAAGATGATCATCCAAATGTCATAGACCAAATGGAGCAAACAGCACGCAGACCTAGTGGTGGGAGGAAAAAATCCTTAAATAAGAGACACGGGGGAATGATTAATGGACTTCAATGTCTGTACACTAATGTGCAAAGCATGGGAAATAAACAAGATGAGCTTGAGCTCTTGGTATAGCAAACTAAATATGACATAATAGGCATCACTGAAACCTGGTGGGATAAGTCCCACGATTGGAATGTAATAATGGGGGGATACAATCTATTTCAGAGAAACAGACCAGACAAGAAAGGAGGAGGAGTGGCGTTATATGTCAGGGATGTGTATACCTGTGAAGAGATCCAAGATTTAGAACCTCAAAGCCAAAGTGAGAGCATTTGGGTCAAAATTAAGGGAAAGAAGAATAACAGAGACCTCATTGTGGGAGTTTACTATAGATCCCCAAGCCAAACGGAGGACATAGATGATGCCTTCCTGGAACAGATGGCCAAGCATGCAAAAGGAAGGGAGATAGTAGTAATGGGGGACTTCAATTACCCGGATATTTGTTGGACGTCAAACTCAGCCAAGAGCATAAGGTCAAACAGATTCCTCACTGGCCTTGCAGACAACTTCATTGTCCAGAAAGTGGGAGAAGCAACAAGAGGAACAGCCATTTTAGATCTGGTCCTAACCAATGTTGATGACCTGGTTAGTGGGGTAGATGTGGATGGATCATTAGGCGCGAGTGATCATGCTCTTCTGAAGTTTACTATACAGCGGAAAGGAGCAGCCAAGCATACTAGGACTCAATTTCTTGACTTTAAGAAAGCCGACTTCATAAAACTTAGGGAAGTGCTGGGTGAGATCCCATGGACAGCAATACTAAAAGGAAAGGGAGTTCATGATGGCTGGGAGTTTGTTAAGAGGGAGATAGTAAAAGCACAACGTCAGGCAATACCAATGAGACGGAAACATGGAAGGTGCCTAAAGAAGCCAGGGTGGCTATCTAAAGAACTTTTAACTGAGTTAAGATTAAAAAAGGATGTGTACAAAAAATGGAAAAGGGGGGAAACCACCAAAGAGGAATTCAAACAAATAACCAGCACGTGTAGACACAAAGTCAGAAAAGCTAAAGCACAGAATGAACTCAGGCTTGCTAGAGAGGTTAAAAGCAACAAAAAAGGCTTTTATGGGTATGTTCGTAGCAAAAGAAAGAACAAAGAAACAGTGGGGTCACTCAGAGGAGAAGATGGTGAAATGCAAACAGGGGACACAGAAAGGGCTGAACTCCTCAATGCCTTCTTTGCCTCAGTCTTCTCCGATAAAGAAAACAATGCCCGACCTGAAGAATTTGGAGCAAATGATTCAGCAAAGGAAACACAGCCCAGAATAACTAAGGAGATAGTGCAAGAATATTTGGCTAATTTAGATGTATTCAAGTCTCCAGGGCCAGATGTATTAAAAGAACTGGCAGATGTGATCTCAGAACCACTGGCAGTCATCTTTGAGAATTCCTGGAGAACAGGCGAAGTCCCGGCAGACTGGAGGAGGGCAAATGTTGTCCCTATTTTCAAAAAGGGGAAAAGAGAGGACCCAAATAATTACCGCCCAGTCAGTCTGACATCAATAGCAGGGAAGATTCTGGAGCAGATCATTAAGCAAACAGTCTGTGAGCACCTAGAAAGGAATGCTGTGATCACCAATAGTCAGCATGGATTTCTGAAAAATAAGTCATGTCAGACTAACCTGATCTCGTTTTTTGACAGAATTACAAGCCTGGTAGATGAAGGGAACGCAGTGGATGTAGCCTACCTTGATTTCAGCAAGGCATTTGACAAGGTGCCCCATGATATTCTTGTAAAGAAGCTGGTAAAATGCGGTCTTGACTATGCTACCACTCAGTGGATTTGTAACTGGCTGACTGCCCGAACCCAAAGGGTGCTCATCAATGGTTCCTCTTCATCCTGGAGAAGAGTGACTAGTGGGGTGCCACAGGGTTCTGTCTTGGGCCCGGTCTTATTCAACATCTTTATCAACGACTTGGATGATGGACTCAAGGGCATCCTGATCAAATTTGCAGATGACACCAAACTGGGAGGGGTGGCTAACACCCCAGAGGACAGGATCACACTTCAAAACGACCTTGACAGATTAGAGAACTGGGCCAAAACAAACAAGATGAATTTTAACAGGGAGAAATGTAAAGTATTGCACTTGGGCAAAAAAAATGAGAGGCACAAATACAAGATGGGGGACACCTGGCTTGAGAGCAGTACATGTGAAAAGGATCTAGGAGTCTTGGTTGACCACAAACTTGACATGACCCAACAGTGTGACGCGGCAGCTAAAAAAGCCAATGCAATTCTGGGCCTCATCAATAGGAGTATTGCATCTAGATCAAGGGAAGTAATAGTGCCACTGTATTCTGCTCTGGCCAGACCTCACCTGGAGTACTGCGTCCAGTTCTGGGCACCACAATTCAAGAAGGACACTGACAAACTGGAACGTGTCCAGAGGAGGGCAACCAAAATGGTCAAAGGCCTGGAAACGATGCCTTATGAGGAACGGCTAAGGGAGCTGGGCATGTTTAGCCTGGAGAAGAGGAGGTTAAGGGGTGATATGATAGCCATGTTCAAATATATAAAAGGATGTCACATAGAGGAGGGAGAAAGGTTGTTTTCTGCTGCTCCAGAGAAGCGGACACGGAGCAATGGATCCAAACTACAAGAAAGAAGATTTCACCTAAACATTAGGAAGAACTTCCTGACAGTAAGAGCTGTTCGACAGTGGAATTTGCTGCCAAGGAGTGTGGTGGAGTCTCCTACTTTGGAGGTCTTTAAGCAGAGGCTTGACAACCATATGTCAGGAGTGCTCTGATGGTGTTTCCTGCTTGGCAGAGGGTTGGACTCGATGGCCCTTGTGGTCTCTTCCAACGCTATGATTCTATGATTCTATGATTCTATGATTCTATTAAACCATACTGTGAGTCCATTCTTAAACTGTGGTACATAGACTTTCCATTAAAAAAAACCATAATCAGTGACCACAGTGATCTCAAATATCCAGTTTAAGACTAGCCCTAAAAAATGTTTCAGAAATGAAAATGGCTAATCTCTGTCTATACTTCTATATAACATGTGGACATCAAACTTTTTAAATATCGTAGCCAAATGTTTACATAGTAGACTTTAGTAACCTACATGCTAACTATTAATGAATATAGAAGCACCTCAATTAATTAGCCCAAAATGTTGCATCTCTTTAGTCTGAAAAGTCCCATTTTTGCTTTCCAGATCTTAGTGATATCATCCTTCTTTGCAAGCAATATGGCCCCAGACTGCCACTCACTCCCTCAAACTAGCTACTGCTTTGGGAGGCAATGAAACGTGGCACTTGGGTCTGCCCCTTCTTCAGGACAAGTGGGATTTCCCTTCCATTACTTCTGTACGTAAAGACAAAGAAACAAGGTTCTGTTTTTTGGAGATGTTTATTTCTGGTTCACAGGGCATGTAAACAGGATCAGAAAAATGCCGCGTTCATTTTGTTTTCAAGTTCTGGCACCAGAACATCATGATTGCAAATGAATTTCTGCTGTGACAAAGCTACATCTCAGCTTGACTCTCACAGCAAAAAGGCTCCTTGCTTCAGCCGTGATGCTCGGCCCCCAAAGGCCAGTGCGCAGAATGTCTTTAGCATTTCAGTGTGTATATTGGCTGCTGGGTGTTCAATTTTTCAATTAAGGATAAAAACAGCTTTAGATAAATTTGCCAAACTGGACAATGAGGTTCTTGTTCTTTAGGTAGAATTTTTATTTAAGCTTTGCATTGATGTTTAAATTTTTCTTTCAAGAAGAGTGTACTCTGATCTGGAATTAGGCCATACTGTGTTTACACAAAAATTTTGACAACTTTATTTTCAGTGGCGCAGACGTTTCTCAAAGACATTGAAAAGCTCATACAGCAGTAGGAAAGTCTTCCTCCTACTCTTGAACCCAATGGCTGAGTGAGATGAAGCCCAGGAGGCATAATTTGTGAGGAGTCGATGGAAGCAGAATAGACTGAGGAATTATGAGCTTTATGCCCACAGATTCCATGTTTTAAAAGCTGTAAGATGGAGCCACCATTTAGAAATTGTACTGTATTGTAAAACTGAGTATCCAGGAAGAGAGTGTGTTTACTGGGAACAGCCATTGACAATGGCCACTTACCTAGTTTGGGATGGGCGGCAGTTGCAACCTGTTGCAGCAGCTCCGCTACTCCCTCAAACAGCACCATTATGCCTGCAACTGTTGACTTCCTCCCCAGCCGCCACAGAGCATTTTGGGTTCCCTCCTGACCCAATTTTGAGATTTGGCCAGTCCATGGTGGCCTGGGGGGTGGGGCTTTCATTCAGAATCTTAGCACATTCATTCAGGTACTCTGACAGGGACAGAAATTGTGTGAATGTCTGGATGCATGATGACACAGTGATATGTCCATAACAATGTCCTTAGGCTGTTTTGACCATCACAGATCCACCTTCCCAGCCAGTATTTGATAGTTTCTGTATCATGTTGTTCAAGCACCATGCTGCGCACCAGATTGATTTGGGGTGTCTGTGTCAGGATTTTGAACAACAGCATTATACGGAAGTAAGTGCCTGGATTTTTCACCCTTTCCACCCCATCAATCTTTCTGACCAATCCTCCAGTTGCATCAATGCTCCTACTTGGAATCTTGGTCATGTCCAAGTACCGACGGTAAACCTGGGGCTGTCCTGAGCTGTGATATCTTACACACAAGTAATCATATGGCACCTGCTGTATAATACCCTTATATGGCATTGTGTTCTTTGCAAGTGCAACAGCAAGTACTGGATCTTCAGGCAAGAGAGTGTCCTTCTGAACTCTGCACCTGCCACTCACAGGACATTTGTCATAAGTAGTTGACTAGGTTCATGATGATCAGATCGATCATATCTCATAGTGACATCTGCATATTGATGATGAAGAGCAGTTGCATGTTTTCAGTTGTCCAGCTCTCACTCTTGCTACTCCAACTTTTCTTTCAATGATAATCATTGAAGCACCTCTTGTAAGAGCATTGCATTATTACTGGTCCTTTGACTCATCCCATGAACTGTGACTTGACCATGTTGTTGAACTTTTTTTTTTTTTTTTGGCCCAACACTTCCGATATGGACTGCCATACGCCCAGGTTTTCCCAGACATTTTAGCCACTTTTCGGAGATTCCACCTGGACGTCATTTTCGAAGGATGAATCCCGGCTATGTCTGGGAAATTCCAGACATATGGCAGCCCTAGGTTTCTTCCAGAAGTTTCTTCATAATTCTGTGCTATTGCTTCCCATTTTCCACAGCAAAAGCCTCACCTCAGAAATAGGACATGTTTGTGGTCTTTGCATTACTTTATATACTATTGGAAATATATTAGAAATACAGCCTTAATTTATTTTATAAAATTTCCAAATTGCTTGATTGAAAAAAACCTCAAAGCAGTTTTAAAAAGATAAAACAGTAAGATAAAATAAAAAACACAACTCTACTGTACAACATTTTAAAAAATAATACGAAAGCAGATTAAAATTCCTTACACTTTCTAAGCAGCTGGGTAGGCTTGCCTAAATAAGAATGTTTTAAGCAGGCACCAAAAAAAAGTTCAGTGAAGGAACCTTCTGGATCTCAATAGGCAGGGGGGTTCCCAAGTGTTTGTGCTGCAACACTAAATGAGGCAAGATTCCAATTTCTAAACTTCCTTTCACACTACATGACAGACTCACTAGTGTGATTTAAATTCAGAATAGAATCATAGAATCCTAGAGTTGGAAGAGACCACAAGGGCCATCGAGTCCAACCCCCTGCCAAGCAGGAAACACCATCAGAGCACTCCTGACATATGGTTGTCCAGCCTCTGCTTAAAGACCTCCAAAGTAGGAGACTCCACCACACTCCTTGGCAGCAAATTCCACTGTCGAACAGCTCTTACTGTCAGGAAGTTCTTCCTAATGTTTAGGTGGAATCTTCTTTCTTGTAGTTTGGATCCATTGCTCCGTGTCCGCTTCTCTGGAGCAGCAGAAAACAACCTTTCTCCCTCCTCCATGTGACATCCTTTTATATATTTGAACATGGCTATCATATCACCCCTTAACCTCCTCTTCTCCAGGCTAAACATGCCCAGCTCCCTTAGCCGTTCCTCATAAGGCATCGTTTCCAGGCCTTTGACCATTTTGGTTGCCCTGCTCTGGACACGTTCCAGTTTGTCAGTGTCCTTCTTGAATTGTGGTGCCCAGAACTGGACACAGTACTCCAGGTGAGGTCTGACCAGAGCAGAATACAGGTAAAGGTAACATTATTAAAGATTCTGTTGTGAGAAAAGAGTGATAGAAAATGCGACAGAACTGCTAGATTTATAATCAGTAACATTAATGAAATAAACCCAATGCGTGAATGCAGCTGTAGCCAACACAACTCCATCATCTTACAGTGCTAAACCTCAAGGAACATAAGAGCTAATTTTAATATATTATATATATATATATATATATATATATATATATATATATATATATATATATTAGGATAGTACAGTACTCCAATTGGTGTTGTTTAGTCGTTTAGTCGTGTCCGACTCTTCGTGACCCCATGGACCAGAGCACGCCAGGCACTCCTGTCTTCCACTGCCTCATGCAGTTTGGTGAAACTCATGCTGGTAGCTTCGAGAACACTGTCCAACGATCTCATCCTCCAATTAGACTAAGAAAAATAACAAAATGGCTATTTATTATTGTTTGTTGTAAAATCTGTTGTCATTATTTGAAACCCAATTTGATTATACACATATGTACACACAAACAGAAACACCTTGCCTCATGAATGGGCCGGCCCTGATGCCAGGTGTGATCCTGGCTCCTTTGGCATCCTCCAACAGTGAGTTATGGCTCCTTCTCCAAAAATCTCATCTGTGACATAGCTTGTGATGGCTTATCCACATGATTCATCCACGTACCAGAGTAATCAACAAGCAATTTGTCTCTTGAATGCAATTTACAGTGGTACCTCAGGTTAAGAACTTAATTTGTTCTGGAGGTCCAATCTTAACCTGAAACTGTTCTTAACCTGAGGTACCACTTTAGCTTATGGGGCCTCCTGCCGCTGCAGCACTATTTCTTGTTCTCATCCTGAAGCAAAGTTCTTAACTCAAGGTACTATTTCTGGATTAGTGGAGTACGTAACCTGAAGCGTCTGTAACCTGAAGCGTCTGTACCACTCTATACAACATGACGTGTGTGTCTCTCATCACTTGTTCTCCTTGCCTTTCGCATTATTCTGGCTTGTCCCCATTGTCAGAGCAATTTTAGTGGCAGGGTGTGATCTCCTTCTGCTTTTACTGTCTAGCGTCACAGACTTTGATGCTGCTGCAGTATCAATTCCAGATTTTATCATTCTAGAGAAACAACTCTTTGAATAATAGAACCTATTGCTTTGAATATCTCCTATCTAATTCAGATTGGCAAAGAGAGAAATATTAAAAGTAAAAATGCTCCAAAAATGAATTATCGAGAACATGGAAAGCATTACATTTTTGTGTGTGCAAAGGATTCACTAGCTAAAGTTTATGGGTTGTAAACTGTCTGCATAAAACTTTGTGGAGGGGTTTCCTCTCCCTCCAGTTAGTCTAGATTGGCAGGGCAAACAAAGGTGCTCCCCTGCAGGCAGACGGTGCTGCTTTCTGAGATGCTCTTGCTAATGGCCTGCCGTGTTTGGGTCTCTCTCTCTCTCCTTGGCCACAAACCCACAGCCATAACACAAAGCAGGCCTTATTTTTTGCAACCTAAAGGGACATGTTGATTATTTATATATTTTGCTTTATGGGCCACCACCATGGTCAAGGGCTGAACCAAGCTGTGAAAACACCTTTTATTCCATTAAAAAATTACATCTCCCACTGTCTAAACATAAGTTTAATAAGCTTCTCTCTGTCCATGTTTTATTACTGTCACTTTGACTGCCTTAAGTCTATCACCAGGTGCTTTTTAAAAGCAGCACTCTGGAGCAACTTGAGGAATAAAACATTGCTTTGGTATCTCTGGATCTTGTAATTTTCCAGTTAAAAAACCCAGACTTTTTCTAAGAACTGTAATGAAAGGTATTTACAACACAGTTTTATGTTCCAGGTTTTAGCTTGTTTTGCAGAACAATTCTGTTGCATGAATAAGGGAGGGTGTAAAATACATTTGTCTGTGTTGTTGACACATTCCTCATTGTTAGAGAGAAGTTTTACATTGACTAGCTCAATGCCATCCACATGGTGAGGTTAAAGTGAGCAGCCCACTGTATGCATGTGGGCCCTTGGGGCAATCTAGAACCCTGCATGATCTGGGTTCTAGCTTACACAGGTAGCCTATGTGTGTACAGCAGACCCCCCACTTCAGAACTTCAGCCCCAATGCACAGGGGTTGGTACAGCCAGACATTGGGTTGTTTCTTGAATTTGAGGGTTCAAGTTTCAACAAGCAGAACTGAAGTGCTTCCTTTTCCATTTTTACAGTGCGAACTGCAAATGTAGTATATTAACTGATTAGACCTTGCTGGAAAATAACTGTCACTTTACAGACAAAATGGAGAGTCTTGAGTCATCATGATCATGTGAGAAATAAAATGGAGATAAATGGTGCTCTCTGGCAACAACATGGTATAATCATCTCATACATATGCAGCCTCACAGATGCACATGTAATGTGGAATGCTCTACCCAGACAATGATAAGCTGCAAGTGGCAGCATTCTATGCATAATAAAAAGAAAATTCAATGTGGTGCAAGAGTCTCAACATGTTTTGATCCAGAGCTCTGATTCAAGGGATGAATTTAGGTCTTTCCAAATGTTTATACAAATTTAAACAGCAATTAAAATGTGTCACAACCTCTAATATTGTATGGCATTATTTAATACACAAGCTGCTGTCTTATGTGTAGAATAAACAAGTAAGTACAGGTTGTCTTTTCTCTTTGCTACTTTATCTTTGTGCAACAACACAATATAGGAGGGATTCACCTAACCAGCCCCTGCTCAAGGTCTCCCACTTGTGTAAGGGGGCTGTCAGGGAACTGCCATCGGAGGGACGGGTGGTGGAAGGGCTCACGGAGGTTGGGAGAGACCCAGCAGCGGAAGCAGGAACCAGCAGGGGGAGAGGTGGGTCTCTGAGGGAAAGCGAGCAAGAGGGAGGGCTCAGGGACACGTCCAGCGAGAACAGTGGGGAGGTGTCTGGACCTCCCATAGGGAGACCCACTCCTCGCCGGAAACTGTCACGCCGTGAGTCCAGAAGACGTGTTTCCATTAAGGAGCTTTTATGTTGGAAGCGATTCCGAAAGCAACCACTGTCAGAATCTGCGAGTGACTAGAGGAGCCATGTCTGAGGGGCTCCGTCACAGACAGAGGTTTGTGGACTTGAACAAACTCTGAGGGACTACGATTTTACACACAAGCAGCTCATCATCCCATCACAGGGGCTTTACTCTCCTCTCCCTGGGTACCCCCTGTGCTGCCTTTATTTATTAAAAATTGACTGGGGGGATTGGGGGAAACCCCAGAACAACATGTGGGTTGGGGTGGGGGGTTGTTGCACCTGGCCAGCTGCAATGCTTTCACAGATGGACGGATTGGAAGAGTGTGACACTGAATCCTACCCTATGGGTCTTCTTAAAGAAATTGAATTAAGCTTATTTTTAATGAACAGAGAAAAATGGGTGAGAAGAACAAAGTGCTTGTTAATTAAGTTAATTAAGCTAAGGTGTTATTAAAGTACATTGATAGTATTATCATGAATGAGACAATAACTAATGCAGACAATACTACACATCATTAGAGCTTGTGTCAAACTGAATGGTTCATATTATTTGTATAAGTGCCAACTTGTCATCCAGAAGTACGTATTTCTTTCTTTTTTGTATGCTATGCTTATGGTGAAGAGCTCTGTTTCAAAACACCATAGGCAATTTGAATAAATATTGACTTGCACCATTTTGGATTTTTGCTTATGTGATGCTTGATCTATAGGCACCATAGCTCTATGTGATATTCCCTTCCACAGCTATCAAGCCCCAAAAGCACATTGACTCTCCTCCATTTTGATAATAATACCAAGAAGATACTCTTATGGAAATCAAAACCACGTTGCCTCTTTTTAAAGTGTAAGAAGAACAACAAGACTCCCCCTAACCAGGCAAGCCTGGTCTGCCAGGAGTGGATAAGAAATGTGCCAAAGGCTACAGGCTCCTGGCACGGGAGCCCTGCTTCATCCCGCTGAGGAGTAATAATTTGACACCTCTGAAACAGCAGGACCTCATACTCTGACAACTGAAGCCTTGTTCTATATCCCCTAAGCCATTCAAACACATTACAAAAAAATCACAGTCAGCAACATCCATGGTGGATTCCCCCCCCCCCTCCACCTTAGCAGTTCTCTCACCACTCTGATGTGGGCTCAGAGATAGACTCTGTGGTATCACGGTTAAGTTTTTCATTTATTTTTCCATGCTTACGTACACAGAATGAAACACTCCCTTTTAGACGCCAACCCAAATTATTCGCGAATACTTTTGACAGCTGCCAAGTAATTTATAACGATGCCTTCTTAATACCTTTTCAAAACAGACCTGACAACCCAGAGGAGAAAGGCTCTTTCCCCACACTTCTATTATATAGAAATGCTGAACCATACCAAGAGGATTTCATTTTAACCAGTGTTCCCCCCGCCCTCCTAGATTCACAGAACGACTTCACAGGACTTCCCCACTTACAAAGCTCCTCAGTTTACTTTAGCTTTCCTCCCAAGTCCTGAACGCCAGCTGATGAGCGGACAAGGCACTTGATACCAGGTGACAAAAAAAGCATGTTTCCTGTCACAATGGTTTGTGGGAATGCAAAAATGGAAGGGTGTCTTAAGATGGATCTGATTTGAAAGAGGAGAGAGACCTGATGGATTTGCATCTGTGTCCATAATCTAATTTAAAGGATAGTTCTTTAAGAGAGCAACATACTATACTGTAGTGCAGGTTTCCTCAACCTCGGCTCTCCAGATGTTTTGAGACTACAATTCCCATCATCCTTGACCACTGGTCCTGCTAGCTAGGGATCATGGGAGTTGTAGGCCAAAAACATCTGGAGGGCCGAGGTTGAGGAAGCCTGCTGTAGTGGGTATTTTCTGTGTCTTTAAAAGACAGCTAAAAAAGGTAAAGGGATCCCTGACCATTAGGTCCAGTCGTGGCCGACTCTGGGGTTGCGGCGCTCAGCTCGCTTTACGGGCCGAGGAAGCCGGCGTACAGCTTCCGGGTCATGTGGCCAGCATGACTAAGCTGCTTCTGGCCAACCAGAGCAGCGCACGGAAACACCATTTACCTTCCCGCCAGAGTGGTACCTATTTATCTACTTGCACTTGACATGCTTTTGAACTGCTAGGTGGGCAGGAGCAGGGACCGAGCAACGGGAGCTTACCCCGTCGCGGGGATTCGAACCGCCAACCTTCTGATTGGCAAGTCCTAGGAGGAGGATATGGGAAGAGGGAAGTTTTTGAAACTCAGAAGGGCATATTTAAAAAGTCTAAAAGCCTATATTTCCACACTTTACTTTGCTGCATATTTTGTGATTTTAAATCTCTGCTGGGGTTCTTTCACAAAATAGTACTTTCCCTAAACTTGAATCCTATCATCCAAGGAATTCTCATTTTTAATACCTTTTTTGTTTTGTTTTTTGCACCAACACTCTGAACATAATTTGTGGAGTGATCAAATATGTGACAGAACTGTGCAAAATTATTACAGTAGTACCTCAGGTTAAGTACTTAATTTGTTCCGGAGGTCTGTACTTAACCTGAAACTGTTCTTAACTTGAAGCACCACTTTAGCTAATGGGGCCTCCTGCTGCCGCCACGCTGCCGGAGCACAATTTCTGTTCTTATCCTGAAGCAAAGTTCTTAACCTGAAGCACTATTTCTGGGTTAGCGGAGTCTGTAACCTGAAGCGTATGTAACCTGAAGCATATGTAACCTGAGGTACCACTGTATTATTATTATTATTATTATTATTATTATTATTATTATTATTGCATGATCCCAGGATGAGCCTTTGTGCACCTGTGGAGACAAACTGTGTTTGTTGCAAGGTTCCATTTACTTTTCTGCTCCAAGCTATGGAAGCAGTAACTTATCTTGATCTATAAATTTTGTACATGACGATCTAGCGTAATTAGGTGCAATTTTCTGTAATCTTATACACCTATGTAACACTGACATAGGGGACGCGGGTGGCGCTGTGGGCTAAAGCCTCAGCGCCTAGGGCTTGCCGATCGAAAGGTCGGCAGTTCGAATCCCCGCGGCGGGGTGCGCTCCCGCTGCTCGGTCCCAGCGCCTGCCAACCTAGCAGTTCGAAAGCACCCCCGGGGGCAAGTAGATAAATAGGTACCGCTTACCAGCGGGAAGGTAAACGGCGTTCCGTGTGCGGCTCTGGCTCGCCAGAGCAGCGTTGTCACGCTGGCCACGTGACCCGGAAGTGTCTCCGGACAGCGCTGGCCCCCGGCCAATAAATGTGAGATGGGTGCACAAACCCCAGAGTCTGTCAAGACTGGCCCGTAAGGGCAGGGGTACCTTTACCTTTACCTTTAACACTGACATCACCATTATGTACTTGTGGACCAGGGTCTTTTCTCTATACTGTTAGTATATTTGTGGTGCCAGAATAAGGTTGTCAGCACCTGAGACAACCATGTCATCACATTTCTTTACACAGACACACAGCTTGTGTTAACCTTCCTGTCTTCTTGATCTCTCTTCCTTCACTATGTGGTTTTGTTCTTCAGATGGAAATGAATATACTTTGAGAATAGCAGATTATTCTGGAACGTGTCCAGAAGAGGGCAACCAAAATGGTCAAAGGCCTGGAAACGATGCCTTATGAGGAACGGCTAAGGGAGCTGGGCATGTTTAGCCTGGAGAAGAGGAGGTTAAGGGGTGATATGATAGCCATGTTCAAATATATAAAAGGATGTCACATAGAGGAGGGAGAAAGGTTGTTTTCTACTGCTCCAGAGAAGCGGACACGGAGCAATGGATCCAAACTACAAGAAAGAAGATTCCACCTAAACATTAGGAAGAACTTCCTGACAGTAAGAGCTGTTCGACAGTGGGATTTGCTGCCAAGGAGTGTGGTGGAGTCTCCTACTTTGGAGGTCTTTAAGCAGAGGCTTGACAACCATATGTCAGGAGTGCTCTGATGGTGTTTCCTGCTTGGCAGGGGGTTGGACTCGATGGCCCTTGTGGTCTCTTCCAACTCTATGATTCTATGATTCTATGATTCTATGATTCTAAGTCTATTTGTAAAAACTACCAATCAGCAGGAGGAGACAACTTTTTAGCCACATGCAACAAAGATGACCTCTTTGTCAGGTCTCACTTGGAGCAGGTGATGTCTGCTTATGGTCTACTTTTACATTACCTCAAAAATAAACAACCAATTCCTTTGGCTGGCTTCCTTCCTTGAACACAGACATGGAACGTTCTGTACAAGGAAGTGCTCACAATAATTTGAAGGGAGCGCTAATGAAGTTACCGGTAACTGATGCATCCATGATATCGTTTGAAAGGGAGGAGACATACAGGAGTTTTTCAGCATTGTGAGAAATAGCAGCACAATACATTTGGAATATCCCACTGATGCAAGTTAAGAAGGAATATATTTTTGCAACATGGATGGGAAACCTATGTAATGTATTGGTATCCATGAGATACAGCAGGAACATATCTTCCAAGAGATCAAACAACCAGAAGTGTTATGCTTTAAAAAATGCAACAAAAATGCACTTGACTTCTTTGCTGATGACTTCAAGTCAATGCTTATGGGGACATTTTTAGAATGTTATTACCTTTTTAAATTGGATCCTGATTTCCTGCAAAGAAATCTGGATGTGAAGTCTTAGGGAGCGATAGCACCCTAGGAGATGCAGACCTGCACCAAATGTTCATAGTGTTTCCAAGACACAACTTGGGGAAAACAGCTGTTTCTTGGATGCTTCAGAAGCTATTTAAAGAAATAATAATAATAATAATAATAATAATAATAATAATAATAATAGTAATAATAATATAATTTTTTATTTCTACCCCACCCTCCCTGGCCAGAACCGGGCTCAGGGCAGCTAAAACTAATAAAATTACAATAAAACATAATAGGAAAGGGGGGGAGCAGTTAATTAAAATACGGTTTAAAATACAATTTAAAATGCAGCCTCATTTTATTAGTAGCCCATAAATCAAAACCATAAGGGGAAGGAAACAAAAGGGTCAGACTGAGTCCTAACCAAAGGCCTGGTGGAACAGCTCTGTCTTGCAGACCCTGCAGAAAGATGTCAAGTCCTGCAGGGCCCTAGTCTCTTGTGACAGAAATTCCACCAAGTTGGGGCCAATACTGAAAAGGCCCTGGCCAATCTAACCACCTTGCGGCTTGGGACCTCCAAAGTGATGTTAGTTGTGGACCTTAAGGTCCTCTGGGGGGCATACCAGGAGAGGCGGTCCCGTAGGTACGAGGGTCCTAGGCCACATAGGGCTTTAAAGGTCAAAACCAGTACCTTAAACCTGACCCTGTACTCCACCGGGAGCCAGTGCAGCTGGTATAGCACTGGATGAATGTGATCCTGCGGCAAAGACCCCGTAAGGATCTGAAGATTTATTGCTCAGAGAGATAAAGTCCAGCAGGCTTCCCTGCGCCCAGCATGCATTTCCAGACCTCCGAGCAAAGCAGAGTAAACACACAGTGACCAGGTCCTTGGCTTTCTGTCTTCTGTGCAGCAGTGTGCATAAATCAAGACCTTGCGCAGCTTTACTAAGCTAAAAGCGATTTATTTTACAGCAGCATAGATCAGCCATTGTCTAACACACAAAGCATGTCTGCATCGGACAAAAGCGAAACTAGACTGAAACAAAGAAAAACAGACCCCGGAAATGACGCAGGGTTCCTCCACCCCACAGCAGGGCAGGACGCACACTCTGAGCTGTTTAACCCTGTAAGCTCAGGTTCTCCTCACAAAGGAATCTCACCGTTGCATTCTGCACCCGCTGGAGTTTCTGGGTCAGCTTCACGGCCAGCCCCGCGTAGAGCGAGTTACAATAATCAAGCCTGGAGGTGACCGCCGCATGGATCATCGTGGCCAGATCAGGGTGAGAAAGGTAAGGGACCAACTGCTTGAAATGGCAGAGATGGAAAAATGCCACCTTTGCTGTGGCTGCAACCTGCGCCTCCATGGAAAGGGAGGCTTCAAAGGTTACACCCAAGCTCTTGACAGAAGGCGCTGGCACTAATTTGAGCCCCCACAAGAGATGTGAGTTGGCCCCCCACCCCCATGTCATCCCAACCCAGCCAAAGGACCTGTCTTCAAAGGATTTAACTTCAACCGGCTCCCATGCAGCCATCCAGCCACAGTTTCTAAGCATCTGGTCAGTGTGTCCAGGCCGAGTCAGGGCGGCCGTCCATCAAGAGATAAAGCTGGGTGTCATCAGCATATTGATGACAACCCAGCCCAAACCCCCAGACAATCTGCGCAAGATACTGAAGATACTGAAAAGCATCGGGGAAAGGATTGCGCCCAGTGGGACTCCACACACCAAGGAGTGCTGCGGAGACAACTCCCTCCCTAGTGCCACTCTCTGTCCCCGACCTGAGATAAAGGAGCGCAGTCATTGTTGGACTGTGCCCTGAATCCCCATATCAGCAAGGCAGTGGTCCAAAAGTACGTGATCGACCGTATCAAAGGCTGCTGACATGTAAATGCATGATCTCTAAATCTCTAGACAAAAGGGACAAATTGTTGCTTTAGATATGCTATTAAAGTTAAAATGGAATGTAACCAAGTTTTTGGAAAGGAAGAGATGTGTGGAAAAATGCTAAATGTCATCTCAGTATGTAAACCAAAATAGTAGCTTTTAAAGGGGGAAATGATTTCACTTCCCATCTAATAATTTCATTAAAAGATGTAAACTTGTCAAAAGTTCTAGATTCCTTCATAGAGAAAATTGGTTTTTAAAAACCACACAGACTTTGTTTTCCTTTCTGACTGCTAACAGTTCAAAAGCAGAATTTATATCAAATGATATTATATTTTTGCCTAACTTGGCCTATTTGCAAACTTTCTGTTTTAATTATTACAGATGTGGCAAAAATAGGAAAATAACTGGAGAACTTGAAAGTGAGTGCCCTCTACTTCTGTGCCCCATCATGCCTTGTATGATCATAGAATCATAGAATTGTAGAGTTGGGACCCTGGGGGTTAACTATCTCAATTAAAGCATTCATGACAGATGGTGTTTTGTACTGAGCTGAATCCTAGAACAATAGGACCCAGAATGTAGCAGTCTGATTGGTCCACAGGAGCCACCAAATCCAGCTCCAGGTGGAAGTGAATCAGCAACCTGATTGGCCTGCAGGAGCAGCCTGGAATTAGCCAATCACGTGGGGCCCATTGTGTAAATAATGTATATATAGCAGACGTTTTGGGGAAAGTTTCATTCATTGCTACTATGAGCTGAATAAAGAGCATGAAATTCACACTTGACTCCGAGTATATTTCAGATGGCCACCCATCTGGTACTATCCTACAGAGCAGGAGAAAACAAACTTGCTCCATCTTCCATGTGGCAGTGCATTAAATACTTGAAGATGCCTATCATAGCTCCTCTCAGTCTCTTCTTTTCCAGGCTAAACATACCCAGCTCCTTCAACTGTATCCAGATCCTTGATCATCTTGATTGCCCTCCGCTGCACATGTTCCATCTTGACAATATCCTTCTTAAATTGCAGCACCCAGAACTGGACACAGAATTCCAGGTGTGGCCTGACCAAGGCAGAATACAGTGGTACTATGACTTCCCTTGATCTGGACACTATACTTCTGTTGATGCAGCCTAGAATAGCATTAGTTTTTTTGTAGATGCATCATATTGTTGACTCATGTTAATCTTGTGGTCCACTAAGGTCCCTAGATCTTTTTCACATGAACAACTAGTAAACCAGATGTCTCCTGTCTTGTATTTCTGCAGCTGGTGCAGAACCTGACATTTGTCTCAACTGAAGATCATTTTGTTAGCTTGGATCCAGTTCTCCAATCTGTTAAGGTCATATTGAATCCTGATTCTGTCTTCTGCGGCATCAGCTACCCCTTCCACTTTGGTATTGTCTGCAAATTTGATGTGCATTCCCTCAGTTCCTTCATCCCAGTTATTTATAAACTTTGAACAACAACAGGTCTCACCCTGTGTCATTTTTTTCTGGGTAACGAGGAACCATTAATGAGTACTCTTTGAGTTTGGTCAGTCAGCTACAAATCTACCTAACAGTTAGCTCATTCAATCCACATTTTACCAACTTCTTCACATGAATATCATGGGGGACTTTGTCAAAAGCCTTACTGAAATCACAATACACTATGTCCACAGCAGGCACATCCAAAGTCTGGCCCAGGGGCCAGATGTGGCCCGCCAGTCAGTTTAATCCAGCCCCACCGGCAGTTTCTTTCCTGGGTGTGGGCGTGGGCGGCGGTTCCACTGGGCAGTTATTCACTGTGGCTTGCTAACCTGCCCACCGGTCGGCTCTCACAGCTGCTCACTGTGCGGCTCTTGGAGCCAGCCATTCGTTGGCTCACGCATGTGCCTTGCTCTTTACCCTGGTCGTTGGCCGGCTCACACATGCACCCTGCGTGCGGCTCGAGAACCCGTCCAGCTGTCGTCCTGCATATGCGCCCTCCTTTCTATCCCTGTTGGTTGCCTGCTCACACTAAATAAATAAATAAATAAATAAATAAATAAATAAATAAATTTTATTTGTATCCCGCTTTCCCCAGCCAAAGCCAGGCTCAGAGTGGCTAACATCATATAAATAAGACAATATGCATAATACAATATACAATATGCAAATAAAATAACATTCAACATTCATTAAAACAATATAGAATAATATTAAATATCAGCATTTCAAAATTAAACAGAAATTCACCCAACAGTTACAATAAGTAATTTCTAAACTCCAATCAATAAAACAACAGCAAACCACAGTGCACAACATAATACAATACAAAATGAGAAGCAGAGACTGGAGGGTGGAGCAAGGCAGGTGGAAGGAGGCCTTGCCTGATGAAGTCTCTCCCCTCACACTGGCGCCCTGTGTGCAGCTCTAGGTCCTTCTCCACCCATCAGCTTTTGCATGCGTCCGCCTCTGTATCCTGTCCGTCTGCTGTCTCTCACAGGCGGCTAGCGTTCAGCCTTCTCTCCCTCTGTGCTGCCTGCAATCAATAGCCAAAAGGTATTTGACTAATCCTTTAAAAAGGTCGGGGGGGGAATCCTAAAAAACTTCAATCAATTCTAAAAAAAGGTCAACAACTTTGGTTGGACCTCACGCATGCTCACTTCATCAAATGTGGCCCTCTTTGAAAAAAGTTTGGACACCCCTGGTCAACCAAGCTTGTACCTCCATCAAAAAAAGAAAAGAAATGAGATGAATTTGGCATGACTTAATTTTGAGAAACCCATGCTAGCAATGTTATCCTTTTATTATCCTTGTTTTGAGCACATTATTTTATTGGTTAGTTTTATTGCTTCCATAGATGCATAGATGTCTGCTAGAAGACATCTCCCAGGGCCAGCCCAAGACATCTTGGCTCCTGAGGCAGACCCCAAAATCACACACTGCTCCCTGCCGTGGGTAAAGAAAGAGCTACATCAGAAACAAGGGGGAAGAAGGATTAGCTTGGGATCCGCTGCCCTGGTAGATCCTATTGCTTGAAGCAGTTGCCTCACCTTGCCTCACAGGTAGGCTGGCCCGGCCATCTTCTTTAATGAACGATTACTGAGCAAGGTCAAAAGAATTTATTGTTGTGAAAGGATTGACTAAGGGCATTGTGAGTGTAATTTAAGAACTAATTAATTAAGCCAGGTTTTAATGTGACTCAATCAGTAAATCAGTCAATTTTTGGAATAAGGAATGGTGAGTGATTTCTCTGTTTTGAAAGATCTTGACATCTCCAGGGGAGGGCCTGCTTCTATTCTGGGGAAAGTTAATTTTCCTAGTCTCATAGGGAAAATATCTTGTCACCTGGAAAACATGATGTCTCTTGTTGGCTGTAATTCTACCATGTCAAGAGCTGGGTAGACAGTAGTTTCATAAGCCTTATAGACCCCTGTTGCATCATGCTCAAGACATCACAGAGATATTCAAGGATTCCAGTTTGTGCTTTTAAGTGAAGTCGGCTGATTAGCATTTCTTACACCAAAAAGTGGATCAGAATGCAGTTGTTCTTTAATCTTTAATCTTCAAGATCCAACTTTTGTAATACACTTCTTGAATCAAAAAATGTCCCAAAAATTGTGCATGAAATGTGTATCTTAGGTTAAAGGGCTTACTAAAACCCATATTTTTAGAATAAAATGCACACAAACCAAACGTGCATTTTGTGAAAAAAGTGTTAAAAAATAATCCACATTTTTGTGCAGGGTTTTTGATTTTTTACAAAATAATACTGATTGGTGCAGAAATAAGATGGAACAGTAGCGTGGGGCGGGGCGGGGGTTCTCCTGAATCCATAAACATTTCCCTCTGATGGCCCCTTCTGCAGTCCCTAAACTAGCCTGTTTTCTAGAGATGCAGGGGATGAAACCAGTACATTATTGATGTGGGGCATAGATCACTGCCTTGCCGTGGCGAAGGGGCTTGAAGAACTCAGAGAAGCTATGAACTATGCCGAGCAGGGCACCCAAGATGAACAGGTCATAGTGGAGAGTTTTGACCAAACGTGATCCACCTGGAGGAGGAACCAGCAAGCAACTCCAGTATCCCTACCAAGAAAACTCCATGAACAAAGACAGCAGGCATATAAAAGTTATGACGCTGGAAGATGAGCCCCTCAGGTCGGAAGGCGTCCAACATGCTACTTGAGGAAGAGCGGAGGACAAGTACAAGTAGATTCAGAGCTGATGAAGCAGCTGGGATAAGGCCGAAAGGACGCTCAGTTGCGGATATGCCTGGAAGCAAAAGGAAAGTCCAATGCTATAAAGAAAAATATTGCATAGGAACCTGGAATGTAAGAACCATGAACCTGGGTAAGCTGGATGTGGTCAAAAATGAGATGACAAGAATAAATATTGACATCCTGGGCATCAGTGAACTAAAATGGACAGGAATGGGCGAATTCAGTTCGGATGACCATCATATCTACTACTGTGGGCAAGAATCCTGTAAAAGAAATGGAGTGGCCCTCATAGTCAACAAAAGAGTGGCGAGAGCTGTACTGGGATGCAATATCAAAAATGATAGAATGATCTCGATATGAATCCAAGGCAGACCGTTTAAAATCACAGTAATCCAAGTTTATGCACCAAGTACTGGTGCTGAAGAAACTGAAATTGACCAATTCTATGAAGACTTACAACACCTTATAGAAGTGACACCAAAGAAGGATGTTCTTCTCATTATAGGGGATTGGAATGCTAAAGTAGGGAATCAAGAGATAAAAGGAACAACTGGCAAGTTTGGCCTTGGAGATCAAAACGAAGCAGGGCAAAGGTTAATAGAGTTCTGTCAAGAGAACAAGCTGGTCATCACAAACACGCTTTTCCAACAACACAAGATGGGCAGCATCGAAATCAGATTGATTATATTCTCTGTAGCCAAAGATGGAGAAGCTCTATACAGTCAGCAAAAACAAGACCTGGAGCTGACTGTGGCTCAGATCATCAGCTTCTTATAGCAAAATTCAAGCTTAAACTGAAGAAAGTAGGAAAAACCACTGGGCCGGTAAGATACAAGCTAAACCAAATCCCTTACGAATACACAGTGGAAGTGAGAAAGGATTTAGATTTGCTGGATAGAGTGCCTGAAGAATTATGGATGGAGGCTCGCAACATTATATAGGAGGCAGCAACGAAAACCATCCCAATGAAAAGGAAATGCAAGAAAGCAAAGTGGCTGTCCAACGAGGCCTTACAAATAGCGGAGGAGAGGAGGCAAGCAAAATGCGAGGGAGATAGTGAATGGTACAGGAAATTGAATGCACATTTCCAAAAAATAGCAAGGAGAGACAAGAAGGTCTTCTTAAACGAGCAATGCAAAGAAATAGAGGAAAACAACAGAATGGGAAGAACCAGAAATCTGTTCAAGAAAATTGGAGATATGAAAGGAACATTTCGTACAAAGATTACCATAATAAAGGACAAAAGTGGTAAGGACCTAACAGAAGCAGAAGACATCAAGAAGAGGTGGCAAGAATACACAGAGGAATTATACCAGAAAGATATGGATGTCTCGTACACCCCAGGTAGTGTGGTTGCTGACCTTGAGCCAGACATCCTGAAGAGTGAAGTCAAATAGGCCTTAGAAAGCACTGCAAATAACAAGGCCAGTGGAAGTGATGGTATTCCAGCTGAACTATTTAAAATTTTAAAAGATGATGCTGTTAAGGTGCTACATTCAATATGCCAGCAAGTTTGGAAAACTCAGCAGTGGCCAGAGGATTGGAGAAGATCAGTCTACATCCCAATCCCAAAGAAGGGCAGTGCCAAAGAATGCTCCAACTACCGCACAATTGCACTCATTTCACATGCTAGCAAGGTTATGCTTAAAATTCTACAAGGAAGGCTCAAGCAGTATGTGGACTGAGAACTCCCAGAAGTGCAAGCTGGATTTAGAAGAGGCAGAGGAACCAGAGACCAAATTGCAAACATGTGCTGGATTATGGAGAAAGCTAGAGAGTTCCAGAAAGACATCTACTTCTGCTTCATTGACTATGCAAAAGCCTTTGACTGTGTCGACCACAGCAAACTATGGCAAGTTCTTAAAGAAATGGGAGTGCCTGATCACCTCATCTGTCTCCTGAGAAATCTCTATGTGGGACAAGAAGCTACAGTTAGAACTGGATATGGAACAACTGATTGGTTCAAAATTGGGAAAGGAGTACGGCAAGGCTGTATATTGTCTCCCTGCTTATTTAACTTATATGCAGAATTCATCATGCGAAAGGCTGGGCTGGATGAATCCCTAGCCGGAATTAAGATTTCCGGAAGAAATATCAACACCCTCAGATATGCAGATGACACAACCTTGATGGCAGAAAGTGAGGAGGAATTAAGGAACCTTTTAATGAGGGTGAAAGAGGAGAGCGCAAAACATGGTCTGAAGCTCAACATCAAAAAAGCGAAGATCATGGCCACTGGTCCCATCACCTCCTGGCAAATAGAAGGGGAAGAAATGGAGGCAGTGAGAGATTTTACTTCCTTGGGCTCCATGATCACTGCATTTTGTGACGAAATTAAAAGACGCCTGCTTCTTGGGAGAAAAGCAATGACAAACCTAGACAGCATCTTAAAAAGCAGAGACATCACCTTGCCAACAAAGGTCTGTATAGTTAAAGCTATGGTTTTCCCAGTAGTGATGTATGGAAGTGAGAGCTGGACCATAAAGAAGGCTGATCACTGAAGAATTGATGCTTTTGAATTATGGTGCTGGAGGAGACTCTTGAGAGTCCCATGGACTGCAAGAAGATCAAACCTCTCCATTCTTAAGGAAATCAACCCTGAGTGCTCACTGGAAGGACAGATTGTGAAACTGAGGCTCCAGTACTTTGGCCACCTCATGAGAAGAGAAGACTCCCTGGAAAAGACCCTGATGTTGGGAAAGAGGACGACAGAGGACGAGATGGTTGGATAGTGTTCTCGAAGCTACCAGCATGAGTTTGATTAAACTGCGGGAGGCATTAGAAGACAGAAGTGCCTGGCATGCTCTGGTCCACGGGGTCACGAAGAATCAGACACGACTAAACAACAACAACATAGAATCATAGAATTGTAGAATTGCAAGAGTCATCTAGTCCAGGAATCTCAACTAACGCATCCATTACAGATGTCCATCCAGCCACTGCTTAAAAACCTCCAACGAAGGAGAGTCCATCACCTTCCAAGGGAGACTGTTCCATTGTCAAACAGCTGCCATCAGAAAGTTCTTCCAGAAGTTTAGTTGGAATCTCTTTTTTTGTAATTTGAATCCATTGGTTTGGGTCATACTCTCCAGAGCAGGAGAAAGCAAGCTTGCTCCATCTTCCATGTGACATTCAACTTACCGTACATATGTTATGTGGAATTGGGAGGAGGGGCACTATCTTTTCCTTCACCCCAGGCATCAAAATGTCTTGGAACAGCTCTGCTTGCAAATGAACACGCAAATGAACAACATGGACTGTAAACAGACTGCTCTGTCCAGCATCCAGCATCACCAATGATTGAGACCTTCAGAGAAATATCAACCTCCCCTCCTATGTCTCATCACCTCTTCTTCATGTTGTTCCTTTCCCTCCGCCTTCTCCACTTTCTTTCCATCTTCCCCACCTCTTCCATACTTTTGATTCCCTATCAAAGTTCTATTAAAATGTTTCTGGGTGTAATGTTTGGACATAATATATATGTACACATATATAGGTCTTCTTCCACTCAAGTGTAAGCAAAGAAGCAGGACTGGCTCTACTGTTAGGCAGAGTGAGACAGTCACCTTAGGCAGCAGATGCTAAGGCTGGGGCAGTGATAGCAGCTGTCCAGGCACTTCCTCAGAGCCCCTTGGGCACTCCCATTCTCAGCAATCAGAGTGGGGAGGGCAGCTTATTGATGTCACGGGATGGCTGCCTGCCCCACAGTCTTCCAACTCCTAGCCAGTATTTCAAAAAAGGAGGGGGGAAAAGATCCCTCCAAACAAATAAACCTATGGGAAAATTCCAGAAAGGCAGCAAGCTGCTTAGTAAGCAGGCTGTTTACTTTTCTTGTTGTTCTTAAAACCACTTTTAAGTGTCAGCATGTAGATGTTATAGGTGAAAAACACAAAGTAGGCTAAAAGGGCACCTAAATATGTAAACGCCTTGCAGAAAGCGAGTGAAGAGAGCAGGCCCAGGAAACGCCTACTGTAGAAGTGCTCACAAAGTCTATATGCCTTCTCCAATTTGGTGCCCCCCAGATGTTTTGGAGTATATGTCTCTTCTTCATCAGTCTCTTCATCAGTCCCAACCCAGAGTGATTGTTATCATACATATTAATACCTGCAATGTTTTGTTAGAAGTGACTGGGCAACTTGTGAAAGGAGGACACCCCAAATTCAGGACACCTGTACCAAAATGCTCTTCTTCATGTCAGCATGTATCTAATTTCAGGATGATGAATACTGTCAAAAGGTCATCAGAAAAGTGCGAAAGCCCTTGGCCAGCACACACAAATTGGTTCAGTTAATCTCTTAAACTTAGATTCTAGGGAGGTTAGTTGGAGGAATCTGTTGAAAGCAAAATACCAAGAGCATTTCCTTCTATGCTCCAATTTGCCTCTCTCCACCCACCACATCACAGCACAAATTCTTGTTATAAATTTTTTTCACTTTAGCTCACTACAATGAACTTCTTTTAATTTTAAATCACACATTATAAATTACTTTGCAATGTACATTGTTTACATATTCATTGATACTTAGCTGCCATTGTTCCAACAGGTGCCTGAAGCAGTCCTATATGTAAGGCTATAATCCTAACCATGTTTACTCAGACATAAACTACACTAAAGGTGGGACTTAAGGTAAGGTAAAGGTACCCCTGCCCGAATGGGCCAGTCTTGACAGACTCTGGGGTTTGTGCACCCATCTCACTCTAGAGGCCGGGGGCCAGCGCTGTCCGGAGACACTTCCGGGTCACGTGGCCAGCGTGACAAAGCTGCATCTGGCGAGCCAGCGCAGCACACGGAAACACCGTTTACCTTCCCGCTGGTAAGTGGTACCTATTTATCTACTTGCACCCGGAGGTGCTTTCGAACTGCTAGGTTGGGACTTACTCCTAGGTAAATAGGGTTAGGGTTGCAGCTTAGTTCCTACAGTGTATGTTAATATCAGGTGGAAAACATTTTACTATTGTTTTTCCCACACAGAAGTAAGTGATATCTTTGGTCACCTGTAGATTATAGCTGTGCTCCTCAGTTAAAGGCCGGGCTCTTCATCAAAGTGGAGAGAAGCATCTGCATTTCTGTCTGTTTCAACTGAGGGAAGTCCTAGGACTTTCTAACATCAGCTTCAAACAAATACTTTAGGTTGTTTACTGTCCAAATGGATTCCCTCCCTCATCTTCTTCAGAAGCTTCAGTAAACACAAGTTTCTTTACATGGTAACCACTTAACGTGAAAGGCTGTGAAGCTGTCAATAAATTGTAAGATACACTAAAAATAGTTTATTTTTTGTTCTAAGCTTGCCATCACCCAGATGCTTAACATTTGGGGCTGAGAAAGAAAGAGTGGGGAATAGGAAGGAGGGGGAAGTAGAGGGACCTGATCCCCTGTGACCATGGCTTTCTCGAAGAGGGCTGTTTTGAGGTAGCGATGGCTTATCTAAAAGTGTATGTTTAGTATTTGCCACCCTTCAGTGCCAGCATGTCTCTCTTCAGAGTGTGGTTCATAAGTCACTGGAAGAAACCGCATGCTGTTAAGACTTAACATTCTTTGAGTAAGCCTCCTCTCCAACTGGAGAGGGTAGTTACTGAATTTTTCCAAATAAATAAAGCAAACAAGTTACTTCAGGAAGAAAATCACAGCTATATGATTTATGATAGTGAGTTGGTCTGCTGAGCAGAGAATGAACCCAGTGAATCAGCTGTCACAGGCCACCCATCGTGGTCTGTGTTGCCTCCGGTGCCTTCCCTCACTCTAAGTGGTGCACAGCCACCAGCAGTTTAGGCCTGTCCTGGTTTTAACTAATGTGGGCAGATTTTTACTAGTTCTACTAATTTGCAGCTTACCTCTGAGCTCCAAAATGGACTGATATTAATGAGAGAATATAGGGATCCTATTTACAGCCTTCTGGCACAGAGAAATTCAAAAAGGTGCCTCCAAAATCAATGTTTGCTTTGCTGAGGGCCTCCTTAGGTGTACATTGGAAACTATTCCATTGATCTGACACAATTAAGTCATCCTGAAATCAGGTTTGCTAGCCAGTAGTAGTTTGTGGTCCAGAATCAACAGCCTAGTGGTGTTGAGCAATACCAGACACCCCCAAGACAAAAGGAGATGGAAAATGCTGTGTGTGACATAGCAACTGATGAATGATGGCTAGAGATTATATAATGGATAAAAAACTGGAACGTGTCCAGAGGAGGGCAACCAAAATGGTCAAAGGCCTGGAAACGATGCCTTATGAGGAACGGCTAAGGGAGCTGGGCATGTTTAGCCTGGAGAAGAGGAGGTTAAGGGGTGATATGATAGCCATGTTCAAATATATAAAAGGATGTCATATAGAGGAGGGAGAAAGGTTGTTTTCTGCTGCTCCAGAGAAGCGGACACGGAGCAATGGATCCAAACTACAAGAAAGAAGATTCCACCTAAACATTAGGAAGAACTTCCTGACAGTAAGAGCTGTTCGACAGTGGGATTTGCTGCCAAGGAGTGTGGTGGAGTCTCCTACTTTGGAGGTCTTTAAGCAGAGGCTTGACAACCATATGTCAGGAGTGCTCTGATGGTGTTTCCTGCTTGGCACGGGGTTGGACTCGATGGCCCTTGTGGTCTCTTCCAACTCTATGATTCTATGATTCTATGATTCTAATGGGGCAAATGGATTGCTTGTCCCCTTTGTAAAAATGAGTATTTTTAGAGACCTGTTTTCCCCCTGCCAAAACCCAGAAAATGTGATGCACTGCATCCACAGTCACATAGCAACTGATTTTATGTTGAATTAACTCCTCTTATTGGATTTCCCCCAGACTGAGTAAATCTGAATTTACTGTGGCAAAAGTGCAGATGTCATGTGGACAGGAGTGAAAAGAAATGGGACATGTGGAAGTACAAATCCATATTAAACTCCAATGTGGGTCAGCCACCATTTTGGTGGATGGATGACTGTGGCTTACCACCATCTTACTGCCTCAACCATTACTGTGACTATAGAATGAGCAGTTCCCATGTCAAAGCAGATAATGCAAGAATTTGCCTTAAATTGTAGAAATTACTAGGAATTATTACAGTTACTAGGAATGATCTTCTCTGGTAGTGAATAGCTGGGGCTCCCAAAGCAGAAGTGCTGAGGTAAAATAGGACTGATTTCTTTTGGTTAGTACTGTACTATTCTGTACTTCTGTGATTGACCTGTTTTTAAGAAGTCATACCCTCCAAATTCTTGCAAATAATAATAGGGAATCATCTATATTTCCCTCATTATCTTACAGTCTTCCTCTGCATATATTGCTGAGGCGTCCTATGCCCATCATTTGTATGCTAGATTCATTTGTTTACTCTTATAGCTTGTCCTGCTCTTTTAAAAGCTTGCAAGACGTTTGACACTTAGGTTGAAGCAGGATTAGGGAGCCTGTGCTCTCTAGTTATTACTGAATATTTCCAATTATGGGATTATGGGAGCTGGGGTTCAGCAACATCTGGAAAAATGATTTTTCCACTTCTGGGAAAAATCTGTTGGTAAAAGTTCAATGTGAGAAGCAAACCAAGAGGATCAAGTATTTGTTAGAGACTGGAGTAAATTTGTAGTTTACTTAAAAAACCAAAGTAAACAATTAAAATCATTGGTAGCATTGTAATGTGAAATTGATTACAATAATTAAAGGTAAAGTTAAGGACCCCTGACCGTTAGGTCCAGTCACGATCAACTCTGGGTTTGCGGCGCTCATCTCGCTTTACTGGCCAAGGAGCCGGCGTCTGTCCGCAGACAGCTTCCGGGTCATGTGGCCAGCATAACTATGCTGCTTCTGGTGAACCAGAGCAGCGCACGGAAATGCCGTTTACCTTCCCGCCAGAGCGGTACCTATTTATCTACTTGCACTTGACATGCTTTTGAACTGCAAGGTGGGCAGGAGCTGGGACTGAGCAACAGAAGCTCACCTCGTCGCGGGGATTCGAACCGCCGACCTTCCGATCGGTAAGCCCTAGGCTCTGTGGTTTAGACCACAGCGCCACCCGGATATACAATAGTTGGATAAAGTAAACGATGCAGAAAACTTAAACTTTTAATATAAGAACCCATGGGAGGGAGAGAAGGAAGTCCTTGCGATTCAATGTTTGAATGGTTAGAGATAAAGTGTATAAAAATGTGAAAATCTTATTAAAAATTATTTTAAAAAGCAAAGCACCCTCTCATGCTTTAGTGTTCATGTGCATACATTTATAGAGATGGATGCTAGAGATGAGGAGCGTTCCCTCTCCCATGCCTCCTCAGAGAGCAGACTTCTGGAGAGCCTGGGGAGAGAGTTGAACCCTGAAAACAATTTCAGTAATTCACATCAACTCTTTTCAAAAGTATTTCCCAAAGACAAAATTGAGAGATTTAGACTGTTGCAAAGGCTGTTTCAATGGCAGTGTGCATGTGTGTGTGTTGTGGGAAACCCAATTCATTTTATGCAGTCTGATATGGAACAGTTCTCTACTAGTTAAGAATCCACTCTTTACCACAGATGATGTCAGAAATCTATTTTAAAGTTCTTTTAATTAGCATTTCTGAGCCTCATGCTGGAAGCAGCTGTAATGAAGTCATTTATGACACACACAGTTCAGGAGCCAAATGAAAGACTGTAAACCAAATTCCAACATAATGTAATAATGGTTAATCGTCAACAGAAGTAACATTTAAACAAGTTGCTTTAATACATACTTTCTTTGTCTTCTAAGTCCAACAAACTGGATAGAGCTTTTCTAGTGTAGTAGGCCTATACAATGCAGTATAGTAGGCCTATACAATTATGCTTTGGGGTGACCTAATTCTGCTTGCGTTTAATAGATTGATCTGCAGACACTGTGTAGTTGGCTGCAAGCACAATTACTGTAATGATTCATGCATACAACCATCTGCAATTGTCATTTCTAACATCACTCTTTCGTCCCCAGAAATTTATTGCAAATAAATAAAATTAGGCTACAAGACCAAAAGTCTTTAATCATTTACTCAAAAGTAAATTATAAACCTGAAGGCAGTCATCACATGAGGGCAGCCATCTTGACTTCTTCTATGTCTCAATAAATTAAAAATATTTAATATAATTCTGTCTCAAATAACTGATGTTATTGTGTCTGATGTCCAGACACAAAATAATTATTATTCGGGTTTTCCGCAATTCTGTCTATTTTAACTTTCAGAAATAAGTCTCTTGGCCAGTCTCTGTCTGTACTGAAGTTTAAGGCCTCATAGACTTCTTCTTCTTCTTCTTCTTCTTCTTCTTCTTCTTCTTCTTCTTCTTAATTAAACAACACTTCTAAATCATCTAGCTGTGTGCATAATTTTATTATGTTTCATAATTTTAAAGATGGCCAGCAAAATTTGCACCTTACTTTTTCTAGTCCACAATTAATAGCATAGCAGAGACTTTTCAGCATGTGACTTGCTGGATGGTTCCTAGATGATTAACATTAGGAAAGCATTGTTCATGCAGCCATTTTGGCTAGTGGTATTAGCAATAATTTTTGGTTGTGTATATAGTTATTTGTGGCTTCTTTTAGTTGGGTGGGATCTGCAAAACCTATGTTTTGTTTGTATAGATATTTAGGCTTTTATGGGTTATGTTTGTTATAATGGGTTTTAGTGTTTATACTGTTTTTCTGAGTTACTTTGGGTCACTTTTGTGAGGAAAGTGGCATCATCATCCTCATCTTTGCTCAGATACTTTCATTCCTTCAACGAGTAGCACAACCTGCTGAAGCAGCAAATAAATGCGTAGAAGTGGATCTCACTGGTTGCAGTGCCAGTACAAATGGTCTATACTCTGCGATCAGAATCTAGGAGGGGGTTGTTAGTGCTGGTGGAAGTTGCAGTCTGGCCCTTCTGGTACACGTTCAAGAAGGACACTGACAAACTGGAACGTGTCCAGAGGAGGGCAACCAAAATGGTCAAAGGCCTGGAAACGATGCCTTATGAGGAACGGCTAAGGGAGCTGGGCATGTTTAGCCTGGAGAAGAGGAGGTTAAGGGGTGATATGATAGCCATGTTCAAATATATAAAAGGATGTCACATAGAGGAGGGAGAAAGGTTGTTTTCTGCTGCTCCAGAGAAGCGGACACGGAGCAATGGATCCAAACTACAAGAAAGAAGATTCCACCTAAACATTAGGAAGAACTTCCTGACAGTAAGAGCTGTTTGACAGTGGAATTTGCTGCCAAGGAGTGTGGTGGAGTCTCCTACTTTGGAGGTCTTTAAGCAGAGGCTTGACAACCATATGTCAGGAGTGCTCTGATGGTGTTTCCTGCTTGGCAGGGGGTTGGACTCAATGGCCCTTGTGGTCTATTCCAACTCTATGATTCTATGATTCTATTCTACGTTTGGATCACCGAGGAAGCGTTTAGAGTCATACTTTGCATATATATTTCTTTGAACCAGAGCAGGGGTAGGCAACCTAAGACCCGGGAGCTGGATACGGCCCAATCGCCTTCTCAATCTGGCCTGCGGACAGTCCGGGAACCAGCGTGTTTTTACATGAGTAGAATGTGTCCTTTTATTTAAAATGCATCTCTGGGTCATTTGTGGGGCATAAGAATTTCTTCATCTCTCCTCCCCCCCCCCAATATATAGTCCAGCCCACCACATGGTCTGAGGGATGGTGGATCGGCCCCTGGATGAAAAAGGTTGCTGACCCCTGAACCAGACACAAAATGTTATTCACCTGTTGAGTGAACCAAGTGCCTACAAAGATAAGGATTCAGTGTTTTTTCAATAGTAGAAACCCCACATTGTAACTCAGGAGACACTGATCAGAATTTTCCTCCCACTTGTGTGTGCCAGCAGCTAAATAGGGCCCAAAGGAAACCAACTCTGCTGTTTGCTGGCAACTGAAGACACTGAAGTGTTTTTGATTAAATGAAACTAGCATCTAAGCCCGGGGAGGGAGGAGGGAGGGCAAACAATACCAAAAGGAAGGGACATAGTAGTAATGGGGGACTTCAATTACCCGGATATTTGTTGGACATCAAACTCAGCCAAGAGCATAAGGTCAAACAGATTCCTCACTGGCCTTGCAGACAACTTCATTGTCCAGAAAGTGGGAGAAGCAACAAGAGGAACAGCCATTTTAGATCTGGTCCTAACCAATGTTGATGACCTGGTTAGTGGGGTAGATGTGGAAGGATCATTAGGCGCGAGTGATCATGCTCTTCTGAAGTTTACTATACAGCGGAAAGGAGCAGCCAAGCATACTAGGACTCAATTTCTTGACTTTAAGAAAGCCGACTTCATAAAACTTAGGGAAGTGCTGGGTGAGATCCCATGGACAGCAATACTAAAAGGAAAGGGAGTTCATGATGGCTGGGAGTTTGTTAAGAGGGAGATAGTAAAAGCACAACGACAGGCAATACCAATGAGACGGAAACGTGGAAGGTGCCTAAAGAAGCCAGGGTGGCTATCTAAAGAACTTTTAACTGAATTAAGATTAAAAAAGGATGTGTACAAAAAATGGAAAAGGGGGGAAACCACCAAAGAGGAATTCAAACAAATAGCCAGCACGTGTAGACACAAAGTCAGAAAAGCTAAAGCACAGAATGAACTCAGGCTTGCTAGAGAGGTTAAAAGCAACAAAAAAGGCTTTTATGGGTATGTTCGTAGCAAAAGGAAGAACAAAGAAACAGTGGGGTCACTCAGAGGAGAAGATGGTGAAATGCAAACAGGGGACACAGAAAGGGCTGAACTCCTCAATGCCTTCTTTGCCTCAGTCTTCTCCGATAAAGAAAACAATGCCCGACCTGAAGAATTTGGAGCAAATGATTCAGCAAAGGAAACACAGCCCAGAATAACTAAGGAGATAGTACAAGAATATTTGGCTAGTTTAGATGTATTCAAGTCTCCAAGGCCAGATGAACTGCATCCAAGAGTATTAAAAGAACTGGCAGATGTGATCTCAGAACCACTGGCAGTCATCTTTGAGAATTCCTGGAGAACAGGCGAAGTCCCGGCAGACTGGAGGAGGGCAAATGTTGTCCCTATTTTCAAAAAGGGGAAAAGAGAGGACCCAAATAATTACCGCCCAGTCAGTCTGACATCAATACCAGGGAAGATTCTGGAACAGATCATTAAGCAAACAGTCTGTGAGCACCTAGAAAGGAATGCTGTGATCACCAATAGTCAGCATGGATTTCTGAAAAATAAGTCATGTCAGACTAACCTGATCTCGTTTTTTGACAGAATTACAAGCCTGGTAGATGAAGGGAACGCAGTGGATGTAGCCTACCTTGATTTCAGCAAGGCATTTGACAAGGTGCCCCATGATATTCTTGTAAAGAAGCTGGTAAAATGCGGTCTTGATTATGCTACCACTCAGTGGATTTGTAACTGGCTGACTGACCGAACCCAAAGGGTGCTCATCAATGGTTCCTCTTCATCCTGGAGAAGAGTGACTAGTGGGGTGCCACAGGGTTCTGTCTTAGGCCCGGTCTTATTCAACATCTTTATCAACGACTTGGATGATGGACTCAAGGGCATCCTGATCAAATTTGCAGATGACACCAAACTGGGAGGGGTGGCTAACACCCCAGAGGACAGGATCACACTTCAAAACGACCTTGACAGATTAGAGAACTGGGCCAAAACAAACAAGATGAATTTTAACAGGGAGAAATGTAAAGTATTGCACTTGGGCAAAAAAAATGAGAGGCACAAATACAAGATGGGTGACACCTGGCTTGAGAGCAGTACACGTGAAAAGGATCTAGGAGTCTTGGTTGACCACAAACTTGACATGAGCCAACAGTGTGACGCGGCAGCTAAAAAAGCCAATGCAATTCTGGGCTGCATCAATAGGAGTATAGCATCTAGATCAAGGGAAGTAATAGTGCCACTGTATTCTGCTCTGGTCAGACCACACCTGGAGTACTGTGTCCAGTTCTGGGCACCACAATTCAAGAAGGACACTGACAAACTGGAACGTGTCCAGAGGAGGGCAACCAAAATGGTCAAAGGCCTGGAAACGATGCCTTATGAGGAATGGCTAAGGGAGCTGGGCATGTTTAGCCTGGAGAAGAGGAGGTTAAGGGGTGATATGATAGCCATGTTCAAATATATAAAAGGATGTCACATAGAGGAGGGAGAAAGGTTGTTTTCTGCTGCTCCAGAGAAGCGGACACGGAGCAATGGATCCAAACTACAAGAAAGAAGATTCCACCTAAACATTAGGAAGAACTTCCTGACAGTAAGAGCTGTTCGACAGTGGGATTTGCTGCCAACTCTATGATTCTATGATTCTATGATTCACTTAACGATAAAATAGTACAATGTGAAAAGCGTTATCTATAAACATCAGAGAAAGTGGATCACACTCTAGTTGCTTGTCTTGCACACTAAGATCACAGGCCAAACTTCAGGCATGTAGCAATTCATCAACAACTCTTTGCTAAGAACCAGTTTTAAGAAAAACTTTTTACCTTTACTAGAGCCAACTGTCAAACTGTTTAAAATACCACTGAAAGAGAAAAATGGATTAGCACAAGTGTTTATTCTTACAAAATTCTTGTGCCACATTAGTCATGAAGGACAATGGAAAGAACGTAAAAAATGCTGGTTTTATAAGGAAGTCAGAAACTTGAAGAATTATAGATTAAGTAAACAAATGTGAAATTGGAACATATTAAACTGTCTTTTTTGAAAAAAGAGAGACAGTTTGTAAGACAGGAAAAATATGGAAGTGTCATTTATTGCTAACAATTACTCAACTTAAAATGATGCCATGAATGTAAATTGCTCTCTATAAAATAGATATGATCACAGGTCAAGCATGCCCACAAAGTTAGGTTTTCTAAAGCTCATGTCATTGACTGCTTCCACCCTCAGCTGTAGTTCCTCTTTTATCCATAGCAATCGTGTGCAAATAAGTTAAGTAGTAAAGGTCAAGCTTGGAAATTTCTTCCTTGTACAGTGGTACCTTGGTTTAAAACCATAATCCGTTCCGGAGGTCCATTTGTAAACCCAAACAGGTTATAACCCAAGGTGCGCTTTTGCCAATGGGGCCTCCAAAAATATTTTTGTTTGTAATCCAAAAAAAAAGGGTTGTAATCCAAAAAAAATTTGCAAACCGGGTTTGACATGTTTGTAATCCAAAACATATGCAAACCAGACTGTTTGTAAACCAAGGTACCACTGTGCAAAGGAACCACCAGGACATTTTTAGATACTGTATCATTATGGATGACTGAGGCCATGTACATAAGGCAAGACCCTTTTTTCTGTTGAAGAGGGCATGGACTGTGTGGTGAAAAGTGGAAGAGGGCTGAGTGTCTTCACAATAATGCAAATATATTAAATTCAAATTAGGGAAATAGCTTTATTATGCCCACCAAAATGCCACAAAGTTTTTACACTATTTTGTGGTATTTTGATTGGCCTAATCAAAAATATTCCATTTTGGAATCGCCATATTGCTGGCACATCACTGCAGATCTGCAACAGTTTTGTGTAAATGTTAAAAAGCAGAAGGGGAAAAGTAGGAGTCCTGTGTTGCTCATAACACAAGTGCTGTAGATAGAGAGTAGAAGTACCACTCTCTGGAGTAGATTTGTCAATAGAATCACCAATAATGTCCAGTATAATTTCTTCTGATGTTTTCTTTGTGGATGATTTTTAATGTAGCCACTTTGTAATCATGACGCTACCATGAGTTTTAATTTCCTGAGCAATTTTTTGTTGGACCCATCCCAAGAATTCTGGCTTAGCTTCTTAGCTCTGCATGTGAGAACAGTATTGGAACATCAGCCTTTGGCCTGTTCCACCAGGGTCCTCTTATATTCTTATGTCTGAGGAAACCAAAGGGGGAATGACCATGGCCCCATGAGAACTACTGACATATCCTGGGTGATCCAGTGCTTGAAGAGCTTCAAGACTGTGATCCATGATTGTTTTGCAGCCTAAGAGCTAGTTATACGTATACAGTGATTTTGTTTGCTGACTATGCTATGAGGATGCACAAAAAACACACAGATTTGCCAACTTGGAATGGTGATATTGGGTCATTCTATTTATAAAATTGGAAGAATATTAATATACCTACATCATCAACTTTCTGTTTAATAAAGAATAAAAAAAACAGTTTGTCAAGAGTATTTGTAGCAAAAGGTCAGGCCCCATTAATTCCCTAATGGCATTTTCCCCTCAGCATTTAGGCTGATTTTATTTCTAATGTGAAAATCAGTCACTTTTTGTCAAGCAGCAAAAACATTTGATAACATTGGTTGTGGCCTCCTTTCTTGTAGAATGTTTGATGAAAATCCACCAGCAAAGGCAACTGTAGCAGAAGAGTGCTCTTTATCGTGAAACTATTGCCTTAAAATCTGCTCTTTTCCCACTTGCAAGTCTGTTGGGGCTCTCATGGTGGTGGAGGAAGTGGGTGTGGATGTTATGGTCATCCTCAGTAGAGGAATGGCCCCTTTAGGGCTGGTGTTAGCAGAGCATAAATGAGAGAGGTTCTTAAATTATACTTGATTTGTGGAATGTTTTGTACTGCCAGAAAAGCATGGATTGAATCAGTGAAACAGGATTGCTATTTTGGTATAGCTTGTAAGGACATTCTTTCTGGGCAACACATTTAACTCATGTGTCTTAAGAGTTCTTATTTAGCTGGCGTTTTTCTGTTTGGATTCCTTTCTCTTTTGCCCCTCAGCTGTGGTTGTCCTCCAAGATTTTAAGGCTTGGGGTCGTTTTCTCAATTTATCTTCTCTCTCTGGCAGCTATAATCCATTTAACTAACATTAATATAATTTTAGCCTGATGAGTATAAAATCATCTTATATTTTTTATTTCTTGTGCACACAGTATCTTAATTGTGACCCTTCCAAACCTCTTGCCTGTTTTCCCAACTCTGTTTTTGTTCTCTCTTTCTGTGTTGGATCCCTTACTATCTTTCCTTCTTTGCAAGTATGCAGTCCATTCTAGGTCTTCTAATCTAAAGAATTCTTCAGCTTTTGCTCACTAATTAATAGCAGCTGTCAGGGAACTGCCATCGGAAGGACGGGAGGTGGAAGGGCTCACACAGGTTGGGAGAGACTCAGCAGCTGAAGAGGGAACCAGCAGGGGGAGAGGAGGTGATCCGAGGGAAAGTGAGCAGGAGGGATGGCTCAGAGACACTTCCAGCGAAAACAGTGGGGAGGTTTCAGGACCTCCTGTAGGGACACCCACTCCTCGACGGAAACTGTCACGCAGAGAGTCCAGAAGACATGTTTCCGTTAAGGAGCTTTTATGTTGGAAGAGATTCCGAAAGCAACCACTGTCGGAATCTGCCAGCGACTGACGGAGCCATGCTTAAGGGGCTCCGTTACAGACAGAGGTTTGCGGACTTGACCAAACTCTGAGGGACTTGGATTTTACGCACAAGCAGCTCATCATCCCATCACAGCATTCCGACAGTCCCTGTAAGCAGCTTGTGCAGGAGAAGGCATCATGAGCAACCCAGCCGGAACCGGAGAAGCAGGAGCTGGAGTGGGTCCAAGCCTGGAAGAAAGGTACCGGGTGTTGGAGGTCCAGCTAGCGCTGCAGACGGCGAGGCTCGAGGAGAGGAGGGCTCAAGATGCAGAGAAGGGGAAAACCACCCCGCTCGCCAGAAAGGTGCCAGGATTGGTGCAGAAGTTTGGGGGGGAGCCCAAGAACTATCATGCCTTTAGGACAGAGATGCAATATGCCCTTAATCTGCAGTTTGATGACTTTCCCGACGAGGAATCACGGGTGGCATTTGTGATTGGGCATCTCGAAAAGGGGGCGAAAGACTGGGTGAGGCCCCTGATGGCAGCGAATAATGACATCCTAAAGGACACGATGAAGTTTTTTCGTGCCATGGACATGATGTTTTCCAGCGATATAGAGCAGGGAGTGGTACGCAGACAGTTAATGGCGTGTAAACAGGGGAGCCGATCTGTTGGTGAGTACTGGACTGAGTTTACCATGTTGATCCAAAAATTGGGGTGGGACCTATCGGCGGAACTCATTTAAATGCTCTTTGAAGAAGGGCTTTCTTCGGCGGTGAAGGATGAACTTTCCCAGGCGCCCAGGGCGGAGTCTATCGACCAGCTGACCAAATCAGCGCTGACCATAGGAGCGCGCCAAGAGGCAAGAGCCTTGGAGAGGCGGGAAGGGAAGGGGGAACGTTGGAGGGAGTTTCGCATTCCAGAGATTCCAGAGCCACCGTTCCCGCCAGGAGAGCCGATGGAAATTGGAACAGCGCGCGCGCAGTTTCAAAGCCCAGTGAAGAGCGGAAGAAGGAGGGGAAGGGCGCCAAGAAATGTTATCTCTGCCAACAGCCAGGTCACTTTGCCAGAGTCTGCCCCCAAAGAAAGGAATGGCAAGGAATGGCAGGAGCTATTGGGGAGAGGGAGGAAAAGGTCCAGGAGCAAGTAAAAGCCAACGCCTGGCTGCCACCGTCGGGGCACAGCAGCCAGGCCAAAGAGCAGTGAAAGTGCCCACGCCGGAACCTCCTAAACCCGCCCTAGTGATAGAGGTGTTACTAGAGCTGCCAAACGGACACCCACTAAAGATAAAGGCGCTATTGGACTCAGGCAGCTTCTGTAATTTCATGTGTAAGGAGTTTGCAGCTGAACACCAGATACAGACTATCCCTTTAAGTAACCCTTTGCAGGTGACCACGATCGATGGAAGGGAGCTGTTGGGAGGAGAAGTCAGCCAGCAGACCGTCCCAATGATAATGAGGGTAGCAAGACACACTGAGCTAATAGCGTTTAATGTGGCTACCTTGGGAGGAGCTCCCATTATTTTGGGAATGAGCTGGCTAGCATTACATGATCCGCTAGTGGGCTGGCATCAGAGAGTGGTCTCCTTTGGGTCAGCACATTGTCTAGAACACTGCAAAGAGGGGGAGGCTCAAGGAGGGGCCAAAGCCACTCTAGCAGGGACGGAAGTAACGGAGAAGGGGAAGGTGCCCCGACAATACGCCGACCTGAGCAACGTCTTCAGCGAGAGGGAAGCAGACAAACTACCCCCGCATAGACCCTTTGACTGTCAAATCAATTTACTCCCTGGGGCGCAGCTCCCTGTAGGCAAGCTGTACGCCATGTCAGACAGAGAGATGCAGGAGTTAAGGGAGTTCATTGATAAGAACCTGAAGAGAGGGTTCATCAGAGAGTCCAGAGCAGTGGGTGGCAGCCCAGTGTTTTTTGTGGGGGAAAAAACCACGGACAAACCGAGGCTGGTCGTGGACTTCCGGGCCTTAAATGCAGTGTCAGAACCAGTGACTTTCCCTATGCCCAGAATTGATGACATTTTGACAAGGGTCAGGAAGGGAAAGATTTTTACTAAACTGGACCTGAGGGGGGCGTACAACCTGATACGAATACGGAAGGGGGATGAATGGAAAACCACCATGTTCACCCCTTTAGGCGCATTTGAATACCTCGTTATGCCCTTCGGCCTACAATCAGGCTCAGCGTGCTTTCAATCATTTATGAACCACGTCCTGGGGCCTTTGCTTTACAAGAATTGTGTGCCCTTCTTAGATGACGTGTTAGTATATTCAGAGAATGAGGAGCAGCATGTGAAAGACGTCAGGGAAGTGTTGGGCAGACTGCAAGCTAATCAGCTGTGGGTGAAGCTGGAGAAGTGTCAGTTTCATACCAAGGAGGTGGAATTCCTGGGGTACCGCTTGTCAGACAAGGGATTGGCTATGGATCCTGGCAAGGTCCAAGCGGTACTGGAATGGAAAACACCCAAAACAAAGAAGGATGTGCAAAGATTTCTAGGATTTGGAAACTTCTATCGGAAGTTCATCAGAAATTTTGCCCACTTGACGGCTCCCATTACTGACTGTCTCAGCAGTAAGAAGAAATTTGTTTGGACGGCAGAGGCAGAGCGAGCTTTTGAGGAACTGAAAAAAGCGTTCGCTTCGGAAGAGCAGCTCCTGCATGTGGATTTACAAAAACCGATGAGAGTAGAAACGGACGCATCAGACAGAGCGATCGGGGCGGTGCTTCTGCAGCCAGGGAAGGAGGAGTCAGAGTGGAGACCGTGTGCCTTTTTCTCGCGAAAGCTGAACAAATCGGAGAGGAACTACACGGTGTATGACCGAGAACTACTCGCCATTCACGAAGCGTTCCGAAGATGGAGGCATTTATTAATTGGCGCACAACATAAGGTGCAAGTGTGCACTGACCACAAGAACCTAGAGTATTGGAGAACGGCACGAGTGCTCAACCAATGGCAAGTGAGATGGGCCCAGGAGTTCTCCAAATTCCACTTTGAAATTTGTTACGTGCCAGGTCCAGAAAACGTTAGGGCGGATGCTCTCTCACGCAAACCTGAATATTTGGAGGGGGAGGGGGCACCCGAAGAGAGACATGTCATCCCAGAGGACCGCTGGCTCAAAGAGAACTGGTAGAGGAAACAGAGAATGATGAATATGCCCAGAATAAGCTCAGAGGTCTTAGGAGTGAGGGAGAGGAACCAGGGGTTTTCGAGGAAAGAAACGGAGCATTGTATTACAAAGGGGCACTGTATATACCCGAAGGAGAATTGAGGGGGAGGGTACTCAAGCAGTTGCATTGTACTGGCCCCGGGGGTAAGGTACCGTGAGTGTAGCAGAGTCCACACGAAGAAGGGCGAGGTCCGATGCAGAGAGCCGGGCGGGGAACAGGAACGCTGGAACAGAAGGCTGAGCAGGTAACAGGAATGCCGGATGGTCGGGAACAGGAGGCCGAGCAGGGAACAGGAGTACTGGATAGTCAGGAACAGGAAGCCGAGCAGGGGACAGGAGTACCGGATAGTCAGGAACAGGAGGCCGAGCAGGGATCAAGAACACAGGAAGGTCCGTAGCCAACAACGACGTTGCTCCCGCAACCTGGGGCTGGCCTGACTGGGCTTTTATCCTCTTCTAAGGTCAGGGGCGGTCCCGACCCCCAGGAGCCCCGCCTCCTCTGGCCTTAAGGCGAGCACTCCCCCTGGGGGCAACCAGTTCCCTTCGCCTCTCTGCCCTAAGCCTCTGCAGATCAGGAGAGGCCGAAGGGTTACTGGGCCCTGGAGGAGGCTCACCTGTGGCCACTGAGTCATCAAGCCCCTCTGGGGCCAGAAGGGCTTCACCTGGGGCCAGCTCCTGATGCACTGCCACAGGTGCAGGCTCCTCAGCATCTAGGCGTTGCCCCAGTTCAGCCGGCCCTGGAGGCGGGGACTCCTGTGCAGGCTGGGATTCCTCTGTTTCATCCTCTGAATCGGAATCCCAGGCCATCACATGCATGACAGCCCCACGGCATTTTGGACAACACAAAACCATGTGGTTGGCCACCAGGGAATTTTGGTGGCCCAAGGTGAGGGAAGATGTACAGGAGTATGTAAGAGGGTGTGACCAATGCCAGCGAGCCAAAGGGGAGAGGTGGGCGCCGGCGGGGTTATTAGAACCGTTACCCACACTAGAACGACCATGGGAGGCAGTGTCGATAGATTTTATGACTGATCTGCCGAAGTCCAAGGGGAAAACAGCCATCATGGTCGTAGTAGACCTACTAACAAAGATGTGCCACTTTGTAGCCTGCTCGCATGCAGTCACGGCGGAAGAGACAGCGAAATTGTTTGTAGAACACATTTTTAGGTTGCATGGAGTCCCATTGAGGGTGGTCTCAGACAGAGGGAAACAATTTACGTCCAGGTTCTGGAGGAAGCTCATGAGCTTACTGCAAGTAGAGGTCAATTTTTCGACTTCCCGGCACCCTGAAACCAACGGGCAGGCGGAAAGAGCAAACGGTATCCTCCAGCAATACCTGAGGTGTTATGTCAATGACAGAGAGAATGATTGGGTAGAGAAGTTAGCGCTGGCGGAATTTGCCTACAACAATGCAGAGAATGTGTCCACAGGGATGAGCCCCTTCTTGGCTAATTATGGGTGTCATCCCAGGGCATTCCCAGGGGGAGGAGGGGAGAGATGGAGCATCCCGGCAGCCGAGCATTTTGTAGAAGAAATGGAAGCAATCCATCGTCAGCTCCAACTCAACTTAGAAAGGGCCAAGGAAGAATACAAGAGGCAGGCAGACAAGAACCGAAGGGAAGGTGAAACCATAAGGGTGGGAGATCAGGTGTGGCTGTCAACCCAAGGGTTGCCGTTCAAAGGGGGTTGTAAGAAATTAAGACCCAGGAGATTGGGTCCCTTTGAGGTCATTCAACAGGTCAACCCAGTGGCTTTCAGGCTCCGGTTACCCAACCACATGAAACTGCACCCAGTATTTCACAGGTCGTTACTGTCACTGTATGAGGGGGGACGAGAAGGGATGTCCACACAGGGACCGGTCATAGAAGAAAGGGAATGCAGCAGCCATGTGGCAGAAATCCTTGACTCCAGGTGGAAGGGTGATCAGGTGGAGTATTTGGTAGCGTGGGAAGGGGAACCGGAGTCAGAAAACACTTGGGTAATGGCAGAGGATATCAATGACGAGGTCTTAGTAGAAACGTTCCATCAAAGGTTCCCAGGGAAACCTCAGCCTGTGGCTAGGTTCCGGAGCGAATACTTTGGCACCACAGACGAGGAGGAGGAGTTGGAAGGATTCCCGGACTCGGAGGGGGAAGGGGAAATGGACTCTGAGGAGGAGGAGTACTTAGAGACCAGGAACCGCAACAGGTGGAGAGAAATGTTCGAGACGTTGGAAGATGAAGGAAGTTCTTTCCGGGGTTTTGCCTCCTCACCGCCCATAGAGGAGGGGGCGGGAGGGGGTGAAGGGGGCCCTGGAGGGGAGGTGGATGTCAGGGAACTGCCATCGGAAGGACGGGAGGTGGAAGGGCTCACACAGGTTGGGAGAGACTCAGCAGCTGAAGAGGGAACCAGCAGGGGGAGAGGAGGTGATCCGAGGGAAAGTGAGCAGGAGGGATGGCTCAGAGACACGTCCAGCGAAAACAGTGGGGAGGTTTCAGGACCTCCTGTAGGGACACCCACTCCTCACCGGAAACTGTCACGCAGAGAGTCCAGAAGATGTGTTTCCGTTAAGGAGCTTTTATGTTGGAAGAGATTCCGAAAGCAACCACTGTCGGAATCTGCCAGCGACTGACGGAGCCATGCTTAAGGGGCTCCGTTACAGACAGAGGTTTGCGGACTTGACCAAACTCTGAGGGACTTGGATTTTACGCACAAGCAGCTCATCATCCCATCACAGCATTCCGACAGTCCCTGTAAGCAGCTTGTGCAGGAGAAGGCATCATGAGCAACCCAGCCGGAACCGGAGAAGCAGGAGCTGGAGTGGGTCCAAGCCTGGAAGAAAGGTACCGGGTGTTGGAGGTCCAGCTAGCGCTGCAGACGGCGAGGCTCGAGGAGAGGAGGGCTCAAGATGCAGAGAAGGGGAAAACCACCCCGCTCGCCAGAAAGGTGCCAGGATTGGTGCAGAAGTTTGGGGGGGAGCCCAAGAACTATCATGCCTTTAGGACAGAGATGCAATATGCCCTTAATCTGCAGTTTGATGACTTTCCCGACGAGGAATCACGGGTGGCATTTGTGATTGGGCATCTCGAAAAGGGGGCGAAAGACTGGGTGAGGCCCCTGATGGCAGCGAATAATGACATCCTAAAGGACACGATGAAGTTTTTTCGTGCCATGGACATGATGTTTTCCAGCGATATAGAGCAGGGAGTGGTACGCAGACAGTTAATGGCGTGTAAACAGGGGAGCCGATCTGTTGGTGAGTACTGGACTGAGTTTACCATGTTGATCCAAAAATTGGGGTGGGACCTATCGGCGGAACTCATTTAAATGCTCTTTGAAGAAGGGCTTTCTTCGGCGGTGAAGGATGAACTTTCCCGGGCGCCCAGGGTGGAGTCACAGCAGCAGAGTGTTGCCTAATGTCAGGACTGGTCGTTGTCCTCTTCAGATCACCACACAAACGCTTCTTGTTCTTTTATAACTTTTTATTGTGTATTAACAAAACAATCTTATAAACGGTTCCTGGTAGATGAAGGGAACGCAGTGGATGTAGCCTACCTTGATTTCAGCAAGGCATTTGACAAGGTGCCCCATGATATTCTTGTAAAGAAGCTGGTAAAATGCGGTCTTGATTATGCTACCACTCAGTGGATTTGTAACTGGCTGACTGACCGAACCCAAAGGGTGCTCATCAATGGTTCCTCTTCATCCTGGAGAAGAGTGACTAGTGGGGTGCAACAGGGTTCTGTCTTGGGCCCGGTCTTATTCAACATCTTTATCAACGACTTGGATGATGGACTCAAGGGCATCCTGATCAAATTTACAGATGACACCAAACTGGGAGGGGTGGCTAACACCCCAGAGGACAGGATCACACTTCAAAACGACCTTGACAGATTAGAGAACTGGGCCAAAACAAACAAGATGAATTTTAACAGGGAGAAATGCAAAGTATTGCGCTTGGGCAAAAAAAAATGAGAGGCACAAATACAAGATGGGGGACACCTGGCTTGAGAGCAGTACATGTGAAAAGGATCTAGGAGTCTTGGTTGACTACAAACTTGACATGACCCAACAGTGTGACGCGGCAGCTAAAAAAGCCAAAGCAATTCTGGGTTGCATCAATAGGAGTATAGCATCTAGATCAAGGGAAGTAATAGTGCCACTGTATTCTGCTCTGGTCAGACCTCACCTGGAGTACTGTGTCCAGTTCTGGGCACCACAATTCAAGAAGGACACTGACAAACTGGAACGTGTCCAGAGGAGGGCAACCAAAATGGTCAAAGGCCTGGAAACGATGCCTTATGAGGAACGGCTAAGGGAGCTGGGCATGTTTAGCCTGGAGAAGAGGAGGTTAAGGGGTGATATGATAGCCATGTTCAAATATATAAAAGGATGTCACATAGAGGAGGGAGAAAGGTTGTTTTCTGCTGCTCCAGAGAAGCGGACACGGAGCAATGGATCCAAACTACAAGAAAGAAGATTCCACCTAAACATTAGGAAGAACTTCCTGACAGTAAGAGCTGTTCGACAGTGGAATTTGCTGCCAAGGAGTGTGGTGGAGTCTCCTACTTTGGAGGTCTTTAAGCAGAGGCTTGACAACCATATGTCAGGAGTGCTCTGATGGTGTTTCCTGCTTGGCAGGGGGTTGGACTCGATGGCCCTTGTGGTCTCTTCCAACTCTAGGATTCTATGATTCTAGATATTATTCCTCAGCGTCACTTCTTTCAGCTACCTTCTGAGCTCTGCTTCTCCCTGACCAGCCACTCTCAAAATGGCGAAGGCGCCCTTCCCTTCGCTTTCCCGCTCTTTTTCCTACCCTCCTGGCTAGAGCTGGCCTGTATCTCCCCTCCTCCAAATCTGAGCTAGAACTTAACCCTTGCCTTTCCTGGGAACAGCCGGTCCCTCCCTGTTGTTCCTGTTGCTCTCTTCTCTTCAATTCACTGCTCTCCCTCCCCCCTTGGGGAATGCTTTCTCCCTCTGGGAAACTGGAATCTCCTAACTCTAACTCTTCCCTGACATCACCCCCTCCCCTAAGCCCCCCTTCCTCCTCCTCGCTCTCCTCTGTTTCTGAAGGACCGAACCCTATGAACTCCTCTTCCTCGCTATCTGTCTCTTCAAAAATTTCTTGAAGATGCCAGTTATGGGGTTTTGGCTTGTGGGGATATTTTCTATGAAATTCTCTCTGCAATTCCGGAACGTTAATTTTTTCTGTTGGTTCCCATGAGTTCTCAGACTCATCTAACCCTTTCCATGCAACCAAATACTGTAATTTCCTCCTACTTAGTCTCGAGTCTAATATCTCTTCCACTTCAGCCTCCTCTTCCCCCATCATGGTGGGAAAAGGAGGTGGTTCCCTTGAAATTTGATACTTATGCGCTGGTACAAACACTGACAATAAAGATCTATGAAATACAGGGTGTATTCTCATATTTTCAGGTAAATGAAGCTTGAAAGCAACTGGGTTAATTTGAGCCTTTACTTGGAAAGGTCCCAATCTCCTTGGTTCTTGCTGTTTACACCTCCCTCGTATTGGTAGTCCCTTGGTAGACAGCCATACCCAGCTCCCTACTTGGATTTCTTCCCCAACGCGCCGGTGCTTGTCTGCAGCTCTCTTGTAAGCCTCTTTAGCCTCTTCCAAATCCTCTTTTAATATCTCATGAATGCACCTCAACTCCTCTATCATTTGTTCTGCTGCTGGTACTGCTAACTCTTGACCTGGGAATGCCCTTGAGTGCAAGCCATAGTTTGCCACAAATGGGGCTCTGCCCGTAGACACATGCAGTGCATTATTATACGCAAACTCTGCTAGACTCAAATTCTCTAACCACCCGCTCTGCTGACAACCAGCATAACACCTCAGATATTGTTGTAGTGTTGCATTCGTTCTTTCAGCTTCCCCATTGGTTTGCGGTTGTCTCACCGACGTGAGGCTTAGCTCCACATCTAGTAACTGCATTAACCTTCTCCAAAATTGTGATGTAAATTGGGCCCCTCTATTTGAAATGATTTGTGATGGCATACCATGCAACCTAAAAATATTATCTAAAAACATCTTTGCAGTTTCCTGCGCGGTCGGAATTTTGGCACATGGTATGAAATGCGCCATCTTGGTTAGCATGTCAACCACCACAAAGATCACTGTTTGCCTATGCGATGATGGTAGATCTGTTATAAAATCCATAGACACCACATCCCAAGGCCTTCCCGGCGTGGGCATAGGTTGCAACAACCCTGCGGGAGCTGCTCTAGGTGCCTTAGCTCGTTGACATACTTCACAACCTCTTACATATTGCATTACCTCCTCCCTCAACTTTGGCCACCAGAACTGCTGTGTTATCTGATATAGGGTTTTTTCTCTACCAAAATGTCCTGCAGTCGGGTTATCATGATGTTGCCTCAACACTTTACCTCTTAATTCACCTGCAGGTACATACAGCATCCCTCTCCTGTACAACAATCCACCTTTTTCCTTGAAACCTTCCTCTTTCCCTCTACCTTTTCTCAGTTCCTCCATTTTCTTTTGTGCAAACTCATCTGTTACTGTCAATTGCTGGAATTCCCTGCCGTCCACTACTACGGCTGCACACCCCCACTGATCCGATCTCAGCATTTCTCGCAACTTGGGAGGTGCTTCCCCTTCCATATACTCAGGTTTGCGCGATAGCACGTCTGCACGAACATTTTGATGCCAGGTATGTACTCAATCCTAAAATTAAACCCAGCAAAAAACTCCGCCCACCTAATTTGCCTTTGGTTTAGCTGTCTAGCAGTTCTCCAATACTCTAAATTCTTATGATCTGTTTGTACCACCACCTGATGTGATGCCCCTTCCAAAAAATGTCTCCACACTTTAAAGACAGCATGCACAGCTAAAAGTTCCTTATCAAATATGGTGGTTTTGTTCTGATTGATTTAATTTTCTAGAGTAGAATGCACAGGGTCTCCAGTCCCCTTCCTTGTCCTGTTGCAGCAGAATGGCCCCAATAGCCCTATCAGAGGCATCAGTTTCTACCTTCATACGTTTACTTGGATCTAGGTGTATAAGATATTTTTCTGAAGCAAACACCGCCTTTAATTTATCAAAGGCCTTCTGTGCTTCCTCAGACCATCTGAATGGGCCCTTGCCTCTTAGACAATCAGTCAGTGGCGTTGTGATTTTGGAGTAATTACCTATGAATTTACGATAGAAATTAGCAAATCCTAAAAACCTCTGTAGATCTTTCTTAGTTTTAGGTGCCTCCCATTCGACCACTGCCTGAACTTTACTGGGGTCCATGTGCACCCCTTTGTGGGAAATGCAATATCCCAGGAACTCCACCTTTTGTGTGTGGAACTTACACTTCTCTAACTTCACATATAACCTGTTGGTCCTCAATCTCTCTAACACCTGTGTGACATGTTTTACGTGTTCCTCCATACTTTCACTATATATTAAGAGGTCATCTAAATAAGAGACACAGAACTGATCCAGTATACCTGCTAAGACATGATTGATGAAGGTTTGAAATACCTCTGAGCCATTTTGTAAGCCAAAAGGCATTACCAAGAATTCAAATGCACCATACTTAGTACAAAAACTGGTTTTCCACTCATCCCCTTCTCTGACCCTTATCAGATTATATGCTCCTTGTAGATCAAGCTTGGTAAAGGCTGACCTTACTCTTTCTAAGAGGTCATCAATACGTGGCAGTGGGCACACGCGAGGCTTCATTTGGCTGTTAAGGATTCTGAAGTCACATACTAATCTCGTTGCCCCTTCCTCCCCTTTCTTTTTGACAAAAAAGACAGGAGCACCCCCCGAGGCCATGGACTTTCTAATAAAACCTCTCTGCAAATTCTTTTGCAGGAACTCCCTCAATGCTGCAGATTCTACTTCCGACATGGCATATATCTTGCTTGGTGGCAAAATGCGGTCTTGACTTGCTTGGTGGCAAAATGCAGTCTTGACTATGCTATCACTCAGTGGATTTGTAACTGGCTGACTGACCGAACCCAAAGGGTGCTCATCAATGGTTCCTCTTCATCCTGAAGAAGAGTGACTAGTGGGGTGCCACAGGGTTCTGTCTTGGGCCCGGTCTTATTCAACATCTTTATCAATGACTTGGATGATGGACTCAAGGGCATCCTGATCAAATTTGCAGATGACACCAAACTGGGAGGGGTGGCTAACACCCCAGAGGACAGGATCACACTTCAAAACGACCTTGACAGATTAGAGAACTGGGCCAAAACAAACAAGATGAACTTTAACAGGGAGAAATGTAAAGTATTGCACTTGGGCAAAAAAAATGAGGCATAAATACAAGATGGGTGACACCTGGCTTGAGAGCAGTACACGTGAAAAGGATCTAGGAGTCTTGGTTGACCACAAACTTGACATGAGCCAACAGTGTGACGCGGCAGCTAAAAAAGCCAATGCAATTCTGGGCTGCATCAATAGGAGTATAGCATCTAGATCAAGGGAAGTAATAGTGCCACTGTATTCTGCTCTGGTCAGACCTCACCTGGAGTACTGTGTCCAGTTCTGGGCACCACAATTCAAGAAGGACACTGACAAACTGGAACGTGTCCAGAGGAGGGCAACCCAAATGGTCAAAGGCCTGGAAACGATGCCTTATGAGGAACGGCTAAGGGAGCTGGGCATGTTTAGCCTGGAGAAGAGGAGGTTAAGGGGTGATATGATAGCCATGTTCAAATATATAAAAGGATGTCACATAGAGGAGGGAGAAAGGTTGTTTTCTGCTGCTCCAGAGAAGCGGACACGGAGCAATGGATCCAAACTACAAGAAAGAAGATTCCACCTAAACATTAGGAAGAACTTCCTGACAGTAAGAGCTGTTCGACAGTGGAATTTGCTGCCAAGGAGTGTGGTGGAGTCTCCTACTTTGGAGGTCTTTAAGCAGAGGCTTGACAACCATATGTCAGGAGTGCTCTGATGGTGTTTCCTGCTTGGCAGGGGGTTGGACTCGATGGCCCTTGTGGTCTCTTCCAACTCTATGATTCTATGAACTGTGCTCCAGGGACCAGATCTATCTTGTAATCATAGGGCCTATGTGGCGGAAGTTTATCCGCTTCTTTTTCACAAAAAACATCCTGATAAGCAATATATTGTGACAGAATCTCACTTTCATTCCCCATCAACTTCCCTTCCACCTCTGTTCCCATTACTTCCACTGAGATTTTTCCCTTTTGCCCCAAACAATGTGTCATACAATAGATTAATGAAGGTGATCGATTACATGGGACTGGCTGAAATGACTGACAGAATCCAAGACCAGGGGAAAGAGACGGTGGAAGAAGATTGGATGAAATTTAAAATCTATCTTAAGAAATATTGTAAAATTAATGAATGTTAAAATGTTGTGGTTGTACAAAGTAAGGGATTACAGCTGTTAAAGATTAAGTAAAAGAAAAGGAAAGGAAAAATTGGATAAAATTAAGGGGAAGGATTTGCTGAAATAAATTTGGGTATTGGAATGCAGAAAGGGGAGGTATGGGGAAGTCGATGAAGTAAGTTTAAGGGAAAAAAGGAGTTGAAATTATATGTGTTTATTTGTTTTTGTATGTATTTTTGTGTAATGTGTTTTGTGTGTACTGTATGTGTTTTTATAATTTGTGAAAATTTAATAAATATTAAAAAAAATACAATAGATTGAACCAAAAACCAAAGACCTTTGATGCCAGGCAATCACCGGATTGTGACGATTGAGCCAACTCATGCCCAGCACCATCGGGTGCCCAGCTAGTTTGGTCACATGAAATGCCCTGGTCTCTGAGTGATGACCCATATCCATTCTCATTGGTGGAGTCTCGTAAGTCACTTCTCCTGGCAGTAGTGGTCTGTCGTCGATTGTTTTCACTCGCAGTGGGAAATTCAAAGGTAACAAAGCGATTTTGTGTTCCTGTACCAATTTCTGGTCTATGAAATCTGCTGACGCTCCTGAGTCTAACAGCGCCTCTACATGGACCCTATGTCCATTGGGTAGTTGTAGTTGCACCTTCACCGTTAGTCCTGGGATAGGTGGTTCCGCGTGAGAGCCTTCTATTGCTTCTCCACCCGGCTGCAAGCTCCCATTTCCAGCCGGGGACATTCGTTTCCCTGATGCAGTTCCTTCGGGCAATTTTCTTCTCTCATGTCTGCTCCACATAGAGACTCCCATCCTTTACGATTGCGACATTGTCGTGCTAGATGCCCTGGTTTTCCACAGACGAAGCAACGTCTTGTGTCTCTTCCTCTCCCTGCATTTCCTCTTACTATGGAAGTGGTAGTCACTGGGAGGGGTCTGGCTGTCCCTAATTCCATGGGCTCTGGCCGCTCTCGTCCTGGCACGTTGCTCTCTGTACTTTCAATAATATTGTTTTCCCGCCACCATGCTCGCCATTGTTCCTTCTTTTCACTAGCCCTCCGTTCCACGCATAGGCTCAATTGCAGGCACGTTTGGACCAGAGAGTCCAAGGAACTGGGTTCTGGCATTTGGGCCAATTGGTCTAAAATCTCATTATTCAGTCCTTCCCTAAAAAGGGCTGCAACTGTTGGGGAATTCGGATCCCATTTTAATTTCTGCACCAGCAAACTAAAGTTGGACCAATAAACTCCCACAGTGTCCTTTCCTTGTCTCATTCTCAACAGCTGCCTAGCTGTGGTTGTTTCATGCGCAGGGTCTAAGAAAATCGTGTCTAGATACTGCAGAAAAAATTGTAAATTTCCTAGGGCGGCATCCCTCCGAGATATTAGGGGTATAACACAGTCCTTAGCCCTCCCTTCCAAGAAATTAATCACATAAGCAACCTTCTCTTGCTCAGATTGAAATTCTTTATCCTTTATCTCTATTATGTAGGAAATTTCTGTCTTGAAAGCCATGTATTCAGAGCTTTCTCCCTTGAAGCTACGCGGACGTACAGTAAATGTTTTACTCACTCTATCTCCCTGCGTCGCTTGCAACATGGCTCTATGTTCTCCCAGTGCTGCTGATAGTACGTCGACTTGACTTTTCAACTGTAAGTTCTGTTGCCATAAGTCCTGTAATGTTAGCTGGAGTGCTGGGGTTTCTCCTTGCCCAACTGGCGCCACAGCTCCCTCCATCTTGGCTTCTCCTTCTTTACTTATAGTGAAGAGCAGAAGGTCTTCTGTCAGGACTGGTCGTTGTCCTCTTCAGATCACCACACAAACGCTTCTTGTTCTTTTATAACTTTTTATTGCGTATTAACAAAACAATCTTATAAACGGTTCTTAACTATTATTCCTCAGAGTCACTTCTTTCAGATACCTTCCGAGCTCTGCTTCTCCCTGACCAGCCACTCTCAAAATGGCGAAGGCGCTCTTCCCTTCGCTTTCCGCTCTTTTCCCTACCCTCCTGGCTAGAGCTGGCTTGTATCTCCCCTCCTCCGAATCTGAGCTAGAACTTAACCCTTGCCTTTCCTGGGAACAGCCGGTTCCTCCCTGTTGTTCCTCTTGTTCTCTTCTCTTCAATTCACTGCTCTCCTCCCCCCCTTGGGGAATGCTTTCTCCCTCTGGGGAGAAATTTAAGTATACTGGTACTGGGGGAAATTGGTTCAGTTGTCTTTTTGTGTCATATATTTATCTTCTTTGCATTTTTCCTCTGGTTTCAGTTTTTACTATCTCTCCTTTGACTTGTGTTTCTGTTGGATAGTAAGCTTTATCTGGATTCATTGGTACCCATCCTTCACCAGGATTTTGGTGCCTTGGCTGCTCAGGTGGATGGTTCTACCCAGTGCTTTTTTCTAAAAAAAATGTTTAGGGGTACTCTCATTTTGACTCAAGAAAACCACCATTTTATAGTTCAAATTGGAAAAAATAAATTCAGTAAATGGACAAAAGTGCAAAGATTCACAAAATGTTTAGGGGTATGCGTCCCCCCAGACAACAAACCACTGGTTGTACCTAAGTGAATAGGTAGCTGTATGTAGGAAGGATAAGGCTGCCCGCTTTGGGAACAGGAAAATCCCCACCAATCTGTGGCAATTGCTATTCAAGGCATCTACCTCACACTTGGGTGTGCTGGTACTAAAGCCCTTAAACATCCTTTCTTGTGAATTTTTTTTTTTTAGCAACCTACCTGAAATCTTGCCATCCTTGAACTATATCAGGAAGGCTTCTTAAGTGCCAGGCACCAAGAGGCCAGAAAAGTACCCAGTACATATATCTACAGGGTATCCAAAGCCCTTCAAACCATTCCTGTTCAAAATCTAAGTACTGTACCATTTGGAAAATCTTTCTGTTGAAATACTGGTGCTGAATGGTAAGAACTATCCATCTTGGTAGTTTCCAATGTGAGCACATTGCTAGCAGGGCATTTACCTGTGACTCCTGCATTGCAAGGGGTGACATGACCCTTGTGGCCCTTTCTAACCTTGCTATTCTATGATGCTGTGGAGTCTGAAAATCAGACCAATGGGGAGCTATCAGGATTAACTCCAGATTTCTGCTTCTTTATTTGCTATAAGTTTGATGAATAGTAGACATAGGACACTGACAAGTAGAATGATAGAATTGTAGAGTTGGAAGGGAGCCTGAGGATCACCTAATCCAACCCTCTGCAACCCAGGAATATGCAGCTGTCCCATACAGGGATTAAACCTGCAACCTAAGTATCGTCAGCACCACACTCTAACCAACTAAGCATACAGCAGATCTCTTGATACTCATGAGCCAGATAAATTTATGTCTGAATATAAAGTTCCAACTTGTCTGTTCTCCAGGGTCATGCAGTAAATGGTAAGCAGAATGCATTTCCAGTAGTCCTATCTTTGTCCAGCAGGCACCTTTGATTAAGTCTTTTATATTGGGTGGCCTGCTCCATATTGATGGACATTTCACCTACTGTGGCATTTGAGTAGGTGCGCCTTCCTTGTCCTGCTTGAAAGCAGAGAAGATACAGGTGACTAGGATGGGGAGAAGGTGGCTTTAACTGGTGCAAGCACAGACACTGTGTGGGTTGAAAGCACTTTTTCTCCTTTCTCCCCTTCCCACCTGTAGTCATGTGCTTTATGTGGAAAGTGGTAGTGAGAAAGAAAGTAGAAAAAGAGGTGAGAAGGAAAAATAAATACATAAAGTAAAGAACAAGGCAAAACAGGATAAATTCTCTAAAATTCACCTGGAACTCCAGTTTCCAGCAACTATGTCAGTGCAGATCTAGACAATGGAAAATGATTCCCACCTGCTGAGATGGCAATCAGTCGCTGGCCAGCTTGGAGAGGTCACCCCATCAAGTGAATGCCTGACCTCTATCCTACTAAGCAAACTGTATTGTTATGGATTTAGGGCAAACCTTAGAAATGAATAAATGCCAGGGTTTTGGTTATTTGTGATATGAAAAGAGAATGCAAGCGGCAAAGGAATTTGGTTTATGCAAACCAGCCTGGCTGGCTTAGTGAAAAGCAAACCTAACATGGCAAAAGGTGTTGATGGGACACTATGGAGAGCAATCCTTTAATGTGGGGGGTGAGTGATGGGGTGTACATTTGAGGGGACAGGAAAATGGAGTTTTCAAGCAAGGGGTTTTCTGAGAAGGAGGAGAGAAAGAGCGGAGATCCAACTTTGAGGAAAGCAGCTGAAGGTTGTCTGCACTGCTGCCTCTCGAACTGTGTATGCCATAAGATCTAGACTCCCTCCATGCAGACTGAAGGTATAAATAGGTGAATAAACCATATTTCGTAAAGCACAACAGTCTCCACCATGTCTTCCATTCTCTAAAGTGACACAGACCCTGTGGGGGTGCCTGGGACCCCATGGGCTCTTGCCACTGCTTGGCAGAGAGAGGCAGGCACACGACTTTTGTAACAGTATTTTTTTGGAAAAACTTATAAAAATTATAAAGAAAAGTGAGAATAACTTCTAATATAAAAAGCATAGAAAAACTAGGCTGTTAAATATTTCAGCATGTAAATTATTATCTTATTTTTGGAAACTTTATTTATTGCTAAATGCAATGAAGTTAAGAGAGTTTAAAATGATCTCTGCAATGATTTCTCATGAATTATTACATTATACATATGTGAAAAACATACAGATATCTTTAATACCTTCTCATTTGACTTGATTTGAGAATTTAGAAGCCTTTAGATGTGTTCTTTCATTTTCAAAAGAGTTAGCTAAATACACTAAGGCTAATCCATAACCAGAGCACATCCAGTGAAATCAATAAAATTAAGTTAGTGAACTCCACTGGGTCAGTGAGTCTGCTCTCTGTATGACTTAATTCAGATATTACCCCTTATGTTTCCAGAAGTAAATGGTAGTGTTTCCCACCTCCTGCTTCTAGTCAAATGGATTTGGAATGAAAAATAAGATTCTACATCCATTTAACAGAGTGATAAATAACATGTATAGAGTTCTAAATGAGCAACCATATGAGCTTCTTCTCAAAGAATGTGATACTGAAGTTATTCAACAGGGACTTGTCAGTTACTGCATTCTTCAGCCATTACTGAAACCCTTGTGGTAAAAAGTTGCCATTGTAAAACCCTTTATCTTTGGAGGCATCCTTTAACTAGATTTCATATGGCCATGAAAGTGAAAATCAAAGACAAAAACAAATAAGGCCATCTGATTAATCTTGAATCAATAACTCAATTCTCAGTGTCTTAGAAAGATCACCTGCAGCATTTAGTTTAGTAGCTACATACATTTTCTGTGATTTTAGAGGGACAGTTTCTTTTGTTCTGCATCTAATGTAGATTCTTCATGTAATAAAGAACTCAGTTGTTTCTGTGCACAAGAGAGGAACAATTCCAGACTTGATAGGCTACGTTGACGGATAACACAATCAATCTGTGAGGACAAAAGAAAAATATACTTAGAAAAGTAATCTGTATTAAGAAAAAAAATTGCAACTATAATCAGTGAACACTTTGCCTTATTAAACGACACTCAGCTGTATCCAGTGCCAGTTCTACTTAAGAGTAAATCCATTGAAATTAATGGCTATAACCAACTCAGGCCCATTATTGTTAATAGGTCCACTCTGTGGAGGACTTAGAATCATAGAGTCATAGAATCATAGAGTTGGAAGAGACCACAAGGGCCATCGAGTCCAACCCCCTGCCAAGCAGGAAACACCATCAGAGCACTCCTGACATATGGTTGTCAAGCCTCTGCTTAAAGACCTCCAAAGTAGGAGACTCCACCACACTCCTGGGCAGCAAATTCCACTGTCGAACAGCTCTTACTGTCAGGAAGTTCTTCCTAATGTTTAGGTGGAATCTTCTTTCTTGTAGTTTGGATCCATTGCTCCGTGTCCGCTTCTCCGGAGCAGCAGAAAACAACCTTTCTCCCTCCTCTATGTGACATCCTTTTATATATTTGAACATGGCTATCATATCACCCCTTAACCTCCTCTTCTCCAGGCTAAACATGCCCAGCTCCCTTAGCCGTTCCTCATAAGGCATCGTTTCCAGGCCTTTGACCATTTTGGTTGCCCTCCTCTGGACACGTTCCAGTTTGTCAGTGTCCTTCTTGAATTGTGGTGCCCAGAACTGGACACAGTACTCCAGGTGTGGTCTGACCAGAGCAGAATACAGTGGCACTATTACTTCCCTTGATCTAGATGCTATACTTCTATTGATGCAGCCCAGAATTGCATTGGCTTTTTTAGCTGCCGCGTCACACTGTTGGCTCATGTCAAGTTTGTGGTCAACCAAGACTCCTAGATCCTTTTCACATGTACTGCTCTCAAGCCAGGTGTCACCCATCTTGTATTTGTGCCTCTCATTTTTTTTGCCCAAGTGCAATACTTTACATTTCTCCCTGTTAAAATTCATCTTGTTTATTTTTGCCCAGTTCTCTAATCTGTCAAGGTCGTTTTGAAGTGTGATCCTGTCCTCTGGGGTGTTAGCCACCCCTCCCAGTTTGGTGTCATCTGCAAATTTGATCAGGATGCCCTTGAGTCCATCATCCAAGTCGTTGATAAAGATGTTGAATAAGACCGGGCCCAAGACAGAACCCTGTGGCACCCCACTAGTCACTCTTCTCCAGGATGAAGAGGAACCATTGATGAGCACCCTTTGGGTTCGGTCAGTCAGCCAGTTACAAATCCACTGAGTGGTAGCATAGTCAAGACCTCATTTTACCAGCTTCTTTACAAGAATATCATGGGGCACCTTGTCAAATGCCTTGCTGAAATCAAGGTAGGCTACATCCACTGCGTTCCCTTCATCTACCAGGCTTGTAATTCTGTCAAAAAACGAGATAAGGTTAGTCTGACATGACTTATTTTTCAGAAATCCATGCTGACTATTGGTGATCACAGCATTCCTTTCTAGGTGCTCACAGACTGTTTGCTTAATGATCTGCTCCAGAATCTTCCCTGGTATTGATGTCAGACTGACTGGGCGGTAATTATTTGGGTCCTCTCTTTTCCCCTTTTTGAAAATAGGGACAACATTTGCCCTCCTCCAGTCTGCCGGGACTTCGCCTATTCTCCAGGAATTCTCAAAGATGACTGCCAGTGGTCCAACTTTGGTTGGACAGTGTTCTTGAAGCTACCAACATGAGCTTGACCAAACTGCGGGAGGCAGTGGAAGACAGGAGAGCCTGGCGTGCTCTGGTCCATGGGGTCACGAAGAGTCGGACACAACTAAACGACTAAACAACAACAATGGAGGACTTAGTCAGATACAACCCACTGGACGTTTGTGGGAATTCAGTACATTGCATATTAGAAAGCGTGACCAATGGCTGATTTCCTTTCAGCTTCAAATATGAAAGAGAAAAACAAAACCTAAATGTGTGAGTCTACGTAGATATTTCATCATTACAAGCAGTGGCTTTAGATCATCTTAGCTGTTCCTGAAAATTGAGTCAGAATATAAATAATCATCAACAGGATTTCCACATATCTAATGTTGTCGTCAAATTTCTTAACTAGGAAAGCAAGCCATGTATTTTTTAATAATCTGTTTTTAATGAAATTTTAGAATACATGTGCTTCTTCATTCTCTTTAGCTACTGAATTCCTTTAATATGATCTCTGAATAAATATGACACTTTTGTTCCCTTTAGTGCATATAAATCAAATTTAAGGGATTCCCAGGGAATTGTCTTTGTTTTCTGCTTTTGTTTTATAAAAATTAAGTTGCTTGTTGTCAGGGCTGCCTCAGGTCTCAGCTCACAAAAGACCAACGCCAAGTTCTTCTTATATACAAGGATGTTTATTGCAGTTCATTATTGGTTCCACAACCGAGGCGCGCAGCCCCGCGTCTCTTAGCCTTAGACCGTTGAAGTCCCTTCTGAGTCGGTCCCTCCCTACACCAGCTTAAGATGCTTGCTTTGCTCCACCTCCTCCTGTCTTTCCTTTTCCGCAGGGTCTTTCTGCCCGCTGGAGTTCCGCCCCTCCTGGATTCCTCTGACGCTGAATCTCCCGATGGCTCTCCCTCCCTCCTGCGGGCTTTGGGACCTGGCTCCTCCCCCGGGCTCTCCGTTTCCCCGCGCGCTTGCACATTTGAACTTGGCGCGCGCGCCCAGTTTCCAACCCTTCTCCTGATGGTAACGTCACTCCTCTCACTGCTCCCCTCCCCTTCCGGGAGAGTGGCTTGTTCTGACCTCTCCTCCCTTCCAGCCAACGGAGCTGCTTCTCCTGACACACTGGAACTCCCCCCCCCTCGCTACGCTCTGGAGGGGAAGCCGGCTTTGATCTCCAGCTGCTGCTTCGGGATTCCCTGTTGGCTCTTTCCCCCTGATGAGTCCCCCCTGGGGCTCCTCTCCCCCTGGCTACAGGCGCCCCCTCCTGGGAATCCCCTGATTCGCTGGAAAAGCTCATGGAGTCCCTTGGGCCACAGTCCTCCTCCTCCTCGCTGTCCTCGGACTCTGCCCAATGGTCCTCCCTCTCCTGCCCCCCATGTGCCTCTGCCCCTGAACCCCTGACACTTGTTATATGTATCAAGCAGAAGATGAGTAACAACATTGGAGAAGCTCCAAAAATTCCATTAAAATACCAGCCTGCTAGATTGGTACTCCAATGAAACATTCATTTTCCCCCCAAATGTAGCAAACAAAACTTAACAAAGTACTGAATCAACACACAAAACCTTAAGAGGTCTGGAGGCTCTGCAGAACAGCTGGACCCTCTGGGTCTAGGCACAGCCACAGCAAGCCTGGCTGAGAGCTGTAGGAGGGCCCTTGGGCAATGGTGGCTCAAAGTAAGAGCAGCTGTGTCGGTGCTCCCTAGCAAAGAAGCAGACTTGCAACCGTGCAGCTAGACTGGTTGCTTGGAATGGCTTAGCACTGTCCCTTTTCAGCACTTGCAGTCAAGCGCAGTGTAAGGCCGTCACCAGCCTTCTCAGTGGTTTGGCTGGGACCATGAAGACCCCAGCAGAGAACCCAAGCAAAGCAGCGGAGTACCTCAAGGAACTCAACAAAATCGTTGAGATGCAGCAGGAGCTGCTGGAGAAGATTGAGCAGCAAGTGCCAAGTTGGATCATGAGAACACCTGCCTGCAGCTCCGGGCACATGCAGGCTGCTGCTTCTGCAACAGCAGGCAGCCCTGCCCACCTCGCTGCTGCTGGGAGACCTCCAGGAACGCACCACTGGTGATAAATCTGAAGATGAAAGTTCAAGAAACCTCAGGACTCTGCCTATGAACTGCAAAGAAAAGTTGGCAATAATAGGCATGGTGTCTTTCAGGCACACTTGCTCACCATTACCAAGTTGCCGATGCCTGCAGAGGTCCCCCCAAACAGTTCCAAAGCCAGGAAGATCTTTGGCCCATCTTGCTGCTCGAAGGCAGACCATTCACCCATTAGCCGCTCCACGGATGGACCAAAATAGGCAACAGACTGCTGGAAACTTTCAGTCACAGTGCAGAAAGGTCTCCAACCTGTTGGCCACAAGATCCGGAACGCTGTCTGCAGACAAATGCCGGCTCCCTCGGCCTGAAGCCAGATGAGCGCCACAACCCTATAGCGGCCTTTGACTGGACTTAACTGTTCAGGGTCCTTTACCTTTTTCCTTTACTTGCTTATAGTAGTAGCATATAGGAATGGTGTGCATAGATTTCATCATCATCATTATTACATCTATTATGAAAGTGGTGGGAATAGGTGCCTGCTGTTTCAAGATTTCAAGGGTTGGTTTCTAAGTTTCAAATTAAATCTCTGGAGCCTCAGTGGAGGAAAGGTTTGCTGCCGTCTCCCCACCCGACTCCTTCATAGCTTTTCAGGCTGGAAATGGCTTGTCTCATTCAACACCACATGAACCTAACCACTCAGCTGATGAACAGAAGTGTACCTGTTCTCCTCATGCAGATATTAAAGGATATGCACAGTATCCTGCCTCTGACAGCAGCGGATGCTCCAGAGGAAATACATGAGACGCCAGAGGGTTAATGAGAAAAGGAAATGGTTGCCACTGAGCTCGTTAGAGGCACAACTTCATTTGTTATTATTTTTTTAAAAAACCTCAAAGTCAAATATTACAGAATAATTTCCCCATTTATCTTTATATTCCCATTTATAAATCTGGGGCGGTGGGGAATCAGAACTAGCTTAAGGATAGAGGGTGGTGGTGGGGAACCAAGCAAACAAAGCACAAAGGGATCAAGTTGTGCATGGAACAAGAACACTATCACACTGTTCCTATAATTCTTATTATGTTTTACTAAAAGCAAGGTGGTCAGAAAAACTGTTCATATGCACCTCCTTCTGCGAAGGAAGGATGAGATGGTGGAGTTCCACAGGAAAGGCAAAACAGGAGAGGCATATAGGGCCTGCCTTAAATGTCAGGTGCCACCTCCTTTTCTCGTAGTTTTCTCTGGAGCAGCTGTCCTGTCCCACCCTCCCCCTCCAGATCATCATGGGACAAGCCAACTGCTTCTTCTGGCTGAACAGGAAATTCCCAACCCTCAACTGATACCTGGGAGTGCCTCTTTTTTGCATATGCAATACTGCATGAAATATGGGGAAGAATATTGGCTTTAGTTGTTACAAAGTCATGGCCAGCATATCATAGCCAAATGCACATGGCAGGCCACACTCTGGATCTTGTTTTCTCGACTGGACAGGAAGTGTTACGATATTGAAGCAATGCAGCCGTGAGCTGCTAGCTTGAAAGCAAAACATAATGGGAATGTTGGGACTATTCCGTGGGAAACAGAGGGACAGTCAATTCACAGTGCAGAGGGCACTGGAATTAACTCAGAGTGTAATATGAGCTGGACAGGAAGTGTTTGCTCTCTCTCGACTGCTGGAGTTTGAAGAGAGCAGTCATGTTTTCTGTAACGCTGCAAAGACAGAAATAAAGGCATGTAAATACGTTTCTGTCTATCTCTTTCTCCTGCCCGGGGGGGGGGGCAGGAAAGAGGGGGGGTGTTCTTCTCACGCTGAGAAGGATCGCCTATCGCGACCTCTGCCTGGATCTTGCCGGGAAAGCAGACAGGGAGGTCAACAGGAGACCAAGCCGGGTGCCTGGGAGAGTTGCCAGTTTCTCCTGATAAAGGCTTGATTTCCGACAGGAAGACCAGTCCTTGGTCGTGGTCAGATCACTTCCTGTTGAGATTTAGGATGTCAGCACCTTTTCCTGTCCTCAGAGGCTATTAGGAAGGTCTGGGATGGGATTCTAAATGGCTCTGGGTTTTTTCCAGCTGATATGACTGGTGCTCCTGTCGAAGCCCTGGCTGACCTCTGGAACACCCAAATGGCTTGGGCTATTGACATGATTGCCCCTGAGTGCCCTCTCCCACTTCATGGAGCCCAATTGGCCCCCAGGTATACTCTGGAGATAAGGGTGAGGAAACAAGCTTGAACACAAGTGGAGGAAAGATTTGAATGACTTCAACCGAACAATGGCAAGAGCTCATTATCAAACCTACCTAGTGGCAGTGAAGGCAGCAAAGAAGGCATACAGTGGTACCTTGGTTCTCAAACACCTTGGTACTCAAACAGCCTTGGTTCTCAAATGCCAAAAACCTGGAAGTGTTTTCGAACATTTTTTGGAAGCCAAATGTGGCTGTCGGCTATTGTTTCTGGGGCGCCTGCACCAATCAGAAGCTGCGCCTTGGTTTTTGAACATTTCAAAAGTCAAATGGACTTCTGGAATGGATTATGTTTGGCACTTTTATTTTTGCTACAGTGGTGCCTCGCAAGACGAAATTAATCCGTTCCGCGAGTCTCTTCGTCTTGCGGTTTTTTCGTCTTGCGAAGCACGGCTATTAGCGGCTTAGCGGCTATTAACGGCTTAGCGGCTTTAAGAAAAAGGAAACAAACTCGCAAGAACTCCGTCTTGCGAAGCAAGCCCATAGGGAAAATCGTCTTGCGGAACGACTCAAAAAACGGAAAACTCTTTCGTATTGCGCGTTTTTCGTCTTGCGAGGCATTCGTCTTGCAAGGTACCACTGTATTTATTTTGCATCTTTATTTCTGAGGCTTTTTTTGGTTAATTTGTTTTTGTGACTGTGTGGAACCCAGTTCAGCTACTGATTGATTGCTTGATTGATTGTGTGACTGCAGAAATGGATAAAATCCAAACAATGACTATCATCAGTGCAGGTAAGATTTTTTTTTTTAATTTTTATCATCTACAATACTGTCTTATTTATTTTACAGTACTGTACATTGATTATTGCTTTCATTTTATGGATTAATGGTCTCGTTAGATAGAAAAATTCATGTTAAATTGCTATTTTAGGGGTTGTTTTTAAAAGTCTGGAACGGATTAATCCATTTTGCATTTCCTTCTATGGGAAAGTATGCTTTGGTTTTGGAACGCTTTGTTTTTGGAACGGACTTCCGGAATGGCTTAAGTTTGAGAACCAAGGGACCACTGTACTTTGCTGCCTCCGTGGCATCCTCATTATGTTGTCTGGCAGAACTTTTCTGGGTTGTACGGGGCCTTTTACAAGCTGGCCCAAAGGAGGTGATAGAACCAATGGTAGCTTGCTGGTAGCTTGCTGTGACTTGTTTGCAAAGCATTTTGAGGATAAAATTGCTTGCATCCACCAAGACCTTGACTCTGCTGTTATAGCAGATGAATCTCATGGGGTGTCCAGAGCACAGTCTAGTCCAGTTGTGTTGGATGAGTTTCAGCTGGCAAGGCTCGTGGATGTGGACAAGGTGCTCGGATCAGTCAGGGTGACCACTTGCCCCTCTTGGCTGATAGAACCAGCAAGGAGGGAACAGCTGGCTGGGCCAGGGAAGTAGTTATGAGAGGGGGAGGCAGTGGTAAAACCACTCCTTAAGAAACCTTTCCTGGATTCAGAAAACCTAACTACTGGCCAGTTGCTAATCTCCCTTTCCTGGGCAAGGTTCTGGAGCAAGTGGTCGCAGACCAGATCGAGGTGCTTTTGGAAGAAACTGATTTTGCGGATCCTTTTCACTCGGGGTTTAGGCCTGGTTTGGGAACAGAAACAGCTTTGGTCCCTCTGTCGAGAGACACACAAACATGTCCCTGTTAATTGTTCTCGACTTCTCAGCGGCCTTTGATACCATCGGCCATGGTATCCTTCTGGAGTGACTCTCCATACTAGGGGTGGGTGGCACCGCTTTGTGGTGGTTCTATTACTTGGGGAATGCTATTCAGCCCTGTGGAAACCGCAGGGCTCAATCCTATCGCCCATCTTGTTTACATGAAACCACTGGGTGGGGTTAGCCGGAGGTTCGGAGTATGTTGTCAGCAGTATGCTGATGACACCCAGCTCTATTTCTCCTTTACATCTGCAGGTGAGGCAGTGGAAGTGCTGGACCAGTGTCCTGCTTCGGTAATGGACTGGATGAGAGCCAACAGACTAAAGCTCAATCCAGATAAGACTGAGGCACCCTAGACCAGATGGCTGGGAGGTCGCCTGCTCTTGATGGGGTTACACTTTCCCTGAAGGAGCAGGTTCGTAGCTTGGGGGTACTCCTGGATCCTTTGCTGTCGTTCGAGGCTCAGGTGGGCTCAGTGGCCCAGAGCGCCTTCCATCAGCTTCAGCTGGTGGCCCAGTTACGCCCCTATCTGGACAGGGATAGCCTAGCTACTGTTGTCTATGCTCTGGTAAACTCAGGGTTAGATTACTGCAATGCGTTCTACGTAGGGCTGCCTCTGAAGACGGTTCGGAAACTTCAGCTAGTGCAGAATTCAGCGGCCAGGTTGCTCACCGGAGCAAGACGGTTTGAGCATATTACACCAATCCTGGTCTGATTGCACTGGCTACTAAGTAGTTTCCAGGCTCAATTCAAAATGCTGGTTTTCATAGAATCATAGAGTTGGAAGAGACCACAAGGGCCATCGAGTCCAACCCCCTGCCAAGTTTTGACCTATAAAGCCTCAGGACTGCAATACTTCAAGGACTGCCTCTTTCCATATGAACCTACCCAGACCCTGAGATCATCTTCAGAGGCCCTCCTTTGTGCGCCCTCTCCTTGAGGGGTCCGGATGGTGGCAACATGAGAACGGGCCTTCTCTGCAGTGGCTCCCCTTCTGTGGAATGCTCGCCTTAGGGAAGTTTGCCCAGCACCTTCATTGTACACCTTTAGGTGCCAGGCAAAATTGTTCCTTTTTAACCAGGTCTTTGGTTAATCCGATTTACATCCTATGCCCTTTCAAAATGTCTTTTTGTGTGTAGGGTTTATTTTTATTATGGATTTTGTGGTTTTATATCTTGATTTTATTTTGTGAACCGCCCTGAGATCCCCGGGTATAAATTCAAACACTACTACCGAAAGCACGCAGGGCAAGTAGATAAATAGGTACTGTTCCAACAGGAAGGGAAACGGCGTTTCCGTGCGCTCCTCTGGCTTCGCCAGAAGCGGCTTAGTCATGCTGGCCACATGACCCGGAAAAACTGTCTGCAGAAGCGGACAAAAGCTGGTACCCTCAGCCTGTAAACCGAGATGAGCACCGCAACCCCAGAATCGTCTGTGACTGGACTTAGCGGTCAGGGGTCCCTTTACCTTTACTAAGGGGGACTGAGAAACAGAGAATGGGTTGTATGTGAGGATGGATAAGTATTTTAAGATGCTATTATTCTTTTATTTGATATACTTTTTAGGGTTATTGAGAAGAGAGAAAGACTAGAAAACACTTTGGCAAACTGAAAATGCTACTGCGAAAAAGTAGGATGGTGCAGAGAACTCAGTCAACACTTTGCGCAGGCCAGCGTGTCCCATCAAGCAACCACATACTGGATTTTCGAAGGACCTACAGTCAAAGTCCATTTTTTGTAAGTCTCAATATTCTGGTTGTATCCACACCCCTCAGAGATAGGCAAGCTGGATATGGACTATTTATTCTTAATATTCTACATCAGTATTACATGTATATCCATTCCATTTTTCCTCTAAGGTGGCATTCAATAATCTTCTTTCCTACTTACCCTCATAACTATCAAAGGTGAAAAATAGATCTGACCCACTTGTGGGTAATTGACCAGAGTCAGCTGGGTGCCTAGATTCAGAACATGGGGCTTTGCACACATGCCAGGAGGAGAGAGTCTCTAGCAGTTAAAAATACTCTCAGAGTTAACCACCAGCATAGCATGGAATATAGGTTGTTGTGCCTTTTTGCATATCCTGTTTGGTCTGATTTAAAGCTCTTGTCCCCCACCACTTTACCCCTCCAGCAATGAACAGATCACATACGCTTAAGTAAGTTTAAAATATTTGCTTACTAAACCCAAACATCTGATTCATGCACTGTCCCATGAAGCAGCAAGGAGAACACAAGCAGATTACTATTGGGTGCAAAATACACAAGATAGTTTCCAACATGTTATCTGAACTTGGAGCAAGTTCAGAAATGTCTGTCCTGGCCAGTTACATAGCTGGAAGACAGTGTGAGCAAAAGGAAGAGAAGCAGCTTCATCCATCTATCATGGGTGCTTTAGTTGAGATTCCAGCATTGCAAGGGTTTGGACTGGATGCCCCTCAAGATCCTCTTCCAACTCCACAATTCTATGAAATATCCCCGCCCACTCTGCTCAGATGGGGCAGTAGACCCCCAGACATTGAGGATCCCTGTACTTGTCTAAGGCTGCATATGCTCCAACATCTTGGGAGGGCAAATAGGGACACACACACACACCCCATTGGGTCGCCACCATTCTGCCACTGCCACTGCCCACCCTCTGCTGCCTTCCCAATCATGCGGCCACCACTGCCCACCCATCCCATTTCTGCCACCAACAAACCTCTGGAAGCAGGTGCTGCGCTTTCAGCGCTCCTGGAAGTGTGATGGCAGCTTCCAGAAGCATGTCAGCGGTTGCACCGGAGGCAGCCAAAATGGGATATCCAGGACTGGGATCAGAAGCTGGGACAGCTTCTGATAATCGAATGCCCCACTCAAAACAGGAATGTGCAACAGTGGTGGGGCAGTAGTGATGTTTTTTATCCAACTCTTATCTGCCACTTCTTTTTAACATGGCTTTCATCACTTCTGGCGGTTCCCTCACTATGAGAAGTAAAGTTACAGGGGACCAAACAGAGGGCCTTCTCGGTAGTGGCTCCTGCCCTGTAGAACACCCTCCCACCAGATGTCAAGAGAATAAATAATTATCTGACATTTAGAAGACATCTGAAGGCAGCCCTGTTTAGGGAAGTTGTGTTTTGTTTTTTTGTTTTTTTAAAATGACTGATGTTTTAATGTATTTCTAATCTCCTGTTGGAAGCTGCCCAGAGTGGCTGGGGAAACCCAGCCAGATGGGCGGGTTATAAGCAATTAATAATAATAATAATAATAATAATAATAATAGTAATAGTAATAATAGTCATTTGTATTCTATTTTTTGCCACATTATTGTATCCCCCCCTTATTTTATTTAAATGAAAACACATTAAAAGAGGGAGGCAAATGGATTTTTAAATATGGATGGAGCTTCAAAAGCAGTTTTGATAGAGTATGGGGTGATGCTGCTGTTAAGGGGAAAAGGGAGACTATTGTATCTGATTTCTCATCATGAGGGTAACATATGAAATGACATGTAGTCCCATAATTTCAGTGAAAGAACAAGGCATCCCATGAATGCATTTATTTATTCATACTAGTATTTATATACCACAATATAAAACCCATTAAAAGGAGTACAAAACAATAATTGAAATGAGTAGCTACTGAAGGAAATTCTGAACAACCACTTGGGCCTGTTGGCATTAAAAAAAAAAATCTTCAATAGCCACCTAAAAGTCAAAAGCAAGGAAACCTGCCAAATCTCTGCTGGAAGAGTATTCCACAGCAAGGGACCAGCAAAACCTCTTTCCACTCAATAAGGATGGTGGACTAGAAGACGACTAGAGATTTAACTTCCTTAATATTACCACTTCAAAAAGATATTTGGTATGTAAAAAAAGGGGAGGAAGGGCCTTTATCCTGCCTCCTTACTGAGTGGGAAGAAGTGTGCTGCTTGAGAGCAATGAGCTGGGGGAAACCGCATGGTGTATCTATGGCATGCGTGTGTGCCTGTGTGTGAAGCACTTCATTAATACCAGTGTTCACATAAAATACTGAAAGCCCAGCTATGGTTTAATGTATTTGTCCCAAATTTTGTAGAAATTAAAATGTACACCAACACCCTATTGCATGAATTACTGAACCGAATTATTTAAGTTTTGAATAAATGACAGAACAAAAATAAGCAAGCTGCACTACATGTGCATGCAATAAGGACAATGTCACTAATATTACAATCCACAGAGGTGACATTTCCAAATGCCTATTCAACTTTTCTGTGTATGAAAAATCCAAATCTTTCTTCTCTTTAGATTCATTTGGCCTTCTTCAAGGACAGCCAGGTGCACAGACTCATCTTACATTACAACCTCTCACAAATCCCTTATTTAATCTTCTGGGTTTACACTGCTTTTTGAGCTAGGGTAAGCGGCAGCATGAAAATGCTTCATGTAAATGTTGCTTTAATCCTATGAAAGCCACAAAACAGGCCTAGCTGAATGAGCAGGAAACTGAGCTCAGGAACTCTCCGTGACCTGGATTGCACTGTGGCTCTTGGCACCAGCATGGTGGCCACAAGGTCATGCTGAGGACGAGGAAAGCGACCCAGTCCCACTTGTAGGACCTCCTTTGTATGGATCAGCTGGGCCAATCTGTGTTCTGTGGTGTCTGATGTTTACAATGCTTGGAGCTCTAGGGTTCGATTACACATCTCTCCAATTGCAGATAGATTACAGAATTTCTATCCCCAAATTTGGATGTGACATCAGTCCAATGTGAAATTATTCTTTATTGCTTTTGGTTTTAAAGTATTTTGGAGGGTGGGAAATAAATAGAACAATGCAGAAAGTTCAAACAAACAAATGAGTGAAGAAATTATTTAAAAACACTCCATGTGTCACCACTCTCTTAAAAAGTACCAAGTACCAGGTCTGTTAACATGTGTTGGTGGTAAAATGCAGGACTTGGAGGACGATCATTAACGTGGCCTCTGGGAAAACACAAACGCACTTTCTGAAATTAAATCTTCAACTTTGCCCACCGCAGTCAGTTGCTGGCATGTTAACCTGTAGCTGAGGCCTCACATCCAGTGCCAATGCAAATACTAAGGAACAAGAAGAGCAAAGATCCTTTTTTGTTGTTCAGTAATATTAAATCACAGAAAAGGGGGAAAGAGATAGCAACATTCAAATTTTAAACTCAAATACATGCGCACAGGATTATTTTTCCCATTGTCTAAACTTCTTTTTTCATGTTTGTAGAAGAAAAAGATAAAGGGAAAAAACAACGAAGACTTTCCTCAACAACAATGTACACAGAGTGGGTGAAGATGAGAATCTGAGAATCTCTCTGCTTTTTATTACTGACCTTCAACATAATACAGGTTTTGCAACAAGTATGGTTTCATGATCAGTGTGGAAATGCAGCCTAGTTCCCACAACTGTTTTATTGGCAAAAGTAAGAAAGGGCTCGGGTCAGTTTGGAAATTAGTACAAGAATATAACTTGAAATTAGAACTTGAGAAAAATAGAACTGAACAAGAAAAATTGAGGCTTGAGCAAGATTTGGAAAAAGAAAAATTGAGGGCTGAGCAAGAAACTGAACAATTTAGGCTTGAGCAAGAATTGGAAAAAGAAAAACTAAGGGCTGAGCAGGAAAGGGAACAGCAGCGGTTTCAGTTAGAGAGGAGACGGTTGGAATTAACAGTTTTAGAAAATCGTAGTAATAGTAATAACACTGATGGGCAGAATCAACTGAAGATAGATTTAAAAGGCTTTCCTGAGTTTAGAGATAAGGATAGCCCAGAAGCATTTCTAGTATCCTTCGAGAGAGCCTGTCACGATTTTCAAGTGAGAGAGGGAGATAAAATGATTATTTTGAGAGCTAGAATAAGTGGTCCTCTAGCCGAAATATACGCTCAAATGACTGAGGAACAATCCCGAAATTTTGAGGTGTACAAGCAGTTAATATACACACGCTTTGGGATTACCTCAGAGCAGTTGAGGAAAAAATTTAGAAGTGTGACAAAGGTGAGGGAGGAAACCTATGCGCAGATGGGGGCAAAGATAAAAACTTACCTCACCAGATGGTTAGAGCAAGAGAATGCAGACACGGGACCTAAGATTGGAGAAGTGATAGTGTTGGAGCAATTTTATGACACAATAAATGGCCAATTGAAGTACCTGATAAAAGAAAGGAACCCCAAGACAATAGAGGAAGCAGCTGGTTTAGCCGATAATTTTTGATGGGCCAAAACTTGGTGGGAGATATTGGGAAACAAACAAGAATAAATTTCATCAAACCAAAGGAAATAATTACCGTATTTTTCGCCCCATAAGACGCACCGGCCCATAAGACGCACCTAGTTTTTTGGGGGGGAAATAAAGGGGAAAAAATTTTATTTCCCCCCAGGTGCGCTGCGCTAATCCTGAAGCTTGGGGCGTGGGGAGCTCAGTGCGCCCCAAGCTTCTGGGTGCCGGCAAGCTCTCCGCTATCCCTGGGGGAGCTGGGTCTCCCACGGCTAGCGGATGTCTTCCTGAAGCCTGGAGAGCGAGAGGGGTCGGTGCGCACAGACCCCCCTCGCTCTCCAGGCGTCAGCGAAAGCCTGCATTCGCCCCATAGGACGCACACACATTTCCCCTTCATTTTGGAGGGGGAAAAGTGCGTCCTATAGGGCGAAAAATACGGTACCTCAGAAACCGATAAGAGAAGCAGCCCCTCATCAGAAAGCCCACATGAGGAGGCACAGACCCATACAGAGTTTTCTGAGGGAAAAGTCAATAGAACAAGTTATGCAGGACCCAAAGACATTTCATGCTGGAGATGTGGGAAATTAGGTCATAAAAGTTATGATTGTAAGCCAGGAAAAGAAACATCGAGTTATAGCACCACACAGAAGCAGACATCTTGTATGCAGCCTGTGGAGCAGGGCCCAAGCAGTCAGGCTGTCAAGGGAACGGCCATGCCCACGAGGCCCGAGCCGGCTGAGGGAGTAGAGGCCCTGTTATGCGATTCAACAAGACAATCTCTTGTTAAAGAAGGCTGGAGAGTATATCTGGAGAGACGGGAAAAGATATCTCAGGTTAAAGGACACGGGGTCGCAAGTCACCCTAGTCCACCTGGAAATAATCAGGAATGAGGCCATAATTCCAGGAAAAGTGATGGAATTTCGAAACAGGCAGAGATCCTAAAGGTGGCAGAAATAGATGTCAGGTTCAAAAACTGGGCAGGGAAGTGGCAGGTAGCCCTTTGGGAAGAAATTCCCGCCCCTGTGCTCATTGGTTGGGGCATTTTAGAACATGTGCAGAGTGCTTTCATAGCTACCAGAGCAAAAGGGAGCCCACAGTCACCTGGACCTGAGGGGGTGGAGACAGTAGCAGAGGCAGGCAACGCTGAAGGACAGCCAGGGGGTGATCAGTGTGAGGAAAGAAAAAACACCTTTTCGTTTCCTTTGACTAAAAGTCAAACCCCAAGTTTTGCCAAAAAGCAAAAAGAAGATACTGAGTTACGAAGGTACTTTGAGGCAGCCGAGTCGGAGAGGCCATTAACTCCTGAGTGCCCAGAACGGATTTGTTTGAGCAGAGACCTTTTATATCGAGAAGTCCTTGCCCCACCATGTGGGGGGGGGGGCTGTGTGTGAAGAAGTGAGAAGTCACTTAGTAATCCCACATGAATACCGAGGCAAAATCCTTTAGCACGCTCACAACAGTGTATTTGGAGCGCATATGGGTATTACATGTACAAACCAGATCTTGCAGGAATATGAATCCTTGTTCAGTAATATTCCAGGAGTGGCCAAGAGTGTGGAACATCAGATAGACACAGGGGAAGCCAAACCTCTACTGTATAACAGGAGGGTATGTGGAGAAGGTTTGCAATGAGGTGCGGGACATGTTAAAAGCGGGAATTATTGCACTTTCAGAAAGCCCTTGGGCAGCCCCTATAGTGCTATTGGACAAGCCCGATGGATCAGTACGCTTTTGTTTGGATTTCAGAAAACTGAACCATGTCACCAAAGCAGATATGTATCCCATGCCACGATTGGATGATCTGATAGAGACCACTGGGCGATGTCATTACATCACGTGTTTAGATTTAACCAAAGGATATTATCAGGTTAAGATGAATCCGAAGGACCAAGAGAAGACAATCCATGGACATGACTTAAAGAAGAAAATTAGTTTACCCTATAAAAAAGAAAAATCCAGATTGCATGTGGTATTTCCGATTTCCAAACACACCTGAGAATTCATACTTGGCTCCCCTTATTGCCTATATGCAGGAGGGATAATAGGAAGCAATGCCATTTTTATTGTATACTATAACTGGGGCCAAAGGAGATGTGTTCTGACCTTTGACAGCAGCAGAAACAGTTTCTCCAGATCAGTTCCATAAGGACAATCTTGAGGTTATAGAGGTACAAAATATCTGCTGCCAAATCTGCATTTGATAAAAAGGATTGCTGAACAGAGCATAGCCCAAGTCCATCTTGCATGCTGTCAGTGTTTACAGCAGACCTTACAAATGGAACATGGAGATTAAAAATATATATAATGCATGTCTGAAGTAAGAGATATTAGCTCCAAGCTAGCATTCTTAAAGTAACAAAAGCACAGAGCAGGAGACTGGGAACTTTCAGAATTTAAAACTAGATCATGGAATCATTTCAGACAATGAGAACAGTAAGATGATGAGTAGAAGGTACTCTGAATATGATTTATTATCCTCTTACATGCAAACTTCCATATTCTTTTCATTTACAGCTATTTTCTATAATCTTGATAAAATTCAAAACTGAAGAATAATTATAGATTGGAAAGTGTTTATAGTGAGTTTGTCATGCTAAGAAATTATACTATTTATTCTAAAGCAAGGTGTGCTAATAATTGACACCACTTTAAATGCTTTTGTTCTTTCTAATTTCTTTTAAAGAACAGAATCCCAGTCTCCTCTTCTTTTATTCTTTTTATTGTTTTATTCCATCTATTATCCTCTTCAAACCTGATTTTCAATCTGCTAAATTATGGACTCAATTTTTAGGACTCCTAACAAGATAGGCCATTACATGAGAGTTATTTTGTATGCACTTCATAATACTGGATGGCAATGTTTTTCAGAAAACCACCATTATTTTGGCATCCTTCTCTTGACATCTTTCGCCTCAGTGTTCCTTGCTGTCTATGTAATATATGTTTAGAGGTTTGAAGACTGCTTGAAGCACATTGGTGCTGCTTCCCACAATGACTGTCAGGCTGCTTGAAATTCTAGAGTTGGCAAAGTAGGAGAAGAAGTAATGAAAACAAAGGTGACTGGTGACTTTGTAGATGTGAATACATCTTCTACAAAAATAACAGTAAATGCTTCAATAATGGTGAAGAAAAAGGGATGGGCCAATAGAGAACACAAATTAGAATCCTTTGTTCAAGGGTGGCACTGTGGTCTAAACCACTGAGCCTCTTGGGCTTGCCAATCAGAAGGTCGGTGGTTCGAATCTGCATAACGGGATGAGCTCCCATTGCTCTGTCCCAGTTTCTGCCAACTTAGCAGTTCGAAAACAGGCCAGTGCAAGTAGATAAATAGGTACTGCTGTGGCGGGAAGGTAAATGGTGTTTCCGTGCGCTCTGGTTTCTGTCACGGTGCTCCGTTGCGCCAGAAGCGGTTTAGTCATACTGGCCACATGAACCAGAAAAGCTGTCTGCCAACAAACGCCGGCACCCTTGACCTGAAAGCGAGATGAGCGCTGCAACCCCATAGTCACCTTTGACTGGACTTAACAGTCAAGGAGTCCTTTACCTTTACCTATTACCTACCAACAAGGTTTGTATCAGTTCTGCGCTAAAAGCCAAAATAATGGGCGTAACCCCAAACTACTGATGAACACCAAATTATTAAGGAAATCACATTTGTTTTCTATCTTGTAAAATACTGCTACAACAGAAAAGGCAAGTATGGTAATATCAAATTATTAGCCTTAAAAAAAACAACCTAGTTGGTTGTAATTAGCTTGTAACTTAGTTTAAGAACAAAGACATGACTGATGAATTTGATTTATATTGATGAATATTGAGATAGCGAACCAGCAAAGTAGCAATGTTATTTCCTTAATATTAATCAGGCAGTGTGATATCTTATATGTTTGGTCATCTGGTGTGTTTGGTCTTACTCTCCTGTAGAGGCTATGAGACACAGAAGTGGAATTCACAATGCAATAGAAATGAACACAGTAACTTTGATTACAATTGATATATCTTTCAGCCAAGCTTTGGCCTTAAAATTGCAGAGGAATAGCTAAGTGACATGGGTGTGCATATAAACAAGTAATAATAATATGGGAATTATTTAGAAAGTGTGGATTTTGTTTCAATATGAGAGCCAAACTAAGCGCTCTGAAGTTGCTAGAAATGTATTAGTTGCTCATGTATTATCAGAGCACGTTCAGTGTTTATCCAATTCATTTAGTTGTCAGGAAACAGAAAGTATTTTATTAGCGAAAGCTGGGTGTCACAGTCAATAGGGAAAACTTAACATTGACTAGCTGTGGTGGGTCTTGAACTTTGAAATCATAAAAACAACCATCACTCTGAACATTTCATCATTTTAAAGAGCCTGCTTAAATGGCCTGCTCAGCAGGTGATACTGGTAATTGCTCTGCTTTAAATTCTGGTGTGCTGGTTTACTCCCACTTTGACTATAAAGAAGATAAGAAAGTGCATGACTACACACACATTTATTACAATTATGAGAAATACTTGAAGGATAATGTTTAGTCCAGGACTTCACTTACGACAGGAAATATCCAATTTCAATATTTTGGTTATTCATCCACTAGTCAGAATGACAAATAAGTGGGTGAAACCAGGCTGCAATATGAACTTACCGTATTTTTCGCCCTATAGGATGCACTTTTTCCCCTCCAAAAATGAAGGGGAAATCTGGGTGTGTCCTATGGGGCGAACACAGGCTTTTGCTGAAGCTTGGAGAGCGAGAGGGGTCGGTGCGCACTGACCCCTCTCGCTCTCCAGGCTTCAGGCAGACATCCGCAGCGTGGGGAGCCTTGCAGGAGTTCCCCGCAAGACTCCCCACACTGCGGATAGCAGCCTGCCGCCCAGCGCGAGGGGCGCCCTGAAGCAGAGCGCCCCCCGCGCCCGGCAGACATCCGCAGATAAGATAAGATAAGATATTTATTACGGCCATAGGCCCATACAGATAAAAACAAGACATAAATAACAGCTTATGCACGTGGGGAAAAAACAGCCGCTAAAACACCACTATAACAATAAAATACTGTAAGATAGAATGACATGCTGCGCCTTAATTAACTTGTAGTGCTCCTTGGCAGCGCTTTTGGGTAAGGACAGCGACCAGAAACCTAGCCACTTTCAGGGTCGTATGGATATCCTTATCCTGCAAGATTTGGGCAAGGTGGAATTTTGGTGGGGTACCCTCTAGCTTCTGTATGATTAATCCCAACAAATTTGCCCGTGGCACATTGAACAAGGGGCAAGTGAACATAATGTGCTGGAGCGACTCCGGCGTCTCCTTATCACATTCGCACATGGCGGAGGCTTGGCCCTTTGAGAATCTATGTCTCAGGACATTGGAGGGAAAAACGTTAAACCTCGCTTTGGTGAAGGCTAGCCTATGGGCAACAGTCGAAAGGGAGGAGAGGTATGATGGAACGCAGTAAGTTAAAGTGATACCAATGTTCTGGGGCGAACAAACACCTCCCCCCAGCGTATAATTTCGCTGTAAATCGATGTCATCCAGTCTTTGGCGGATCAGTCTTTGAGCAGTGATTTGATCTAGTTTTAGGGAATCTAAGGGAGAGATTCCATAACTCAGGAGTTTGGCATGAATTCTACTAGTCCAAAGGCTGGAGAATTCATCTCGCCATAAGCATTGGACAAGGTAATGGTCTGGTAATCTTTGCCACAATGATAACCAGTAATTGAAGACTTGCTTCCACAGGCAAGTTTCTAAGGATGCGATCTTCAATTCTAGTCGCATGGCTGCGTTGCTTACGCACGGGGGGAGCATTAGGAGCCGACGTAGGAATTGGTTTTGCAAAGTCTCAAGAGGAGTAAGATCTGTCATCACGGCCCAGAGCGGGGCAGCATAAGCAAGCACGGTAACCACTTTTGCCTTGAACACCTTTAGGGCCGAGGGAACATGCAAAGCTCCATCCGAAAAGAAAAATCGGAGGAGCGCATATGACAGGGTTTTGGCCTTGTTGAGTAGGTGTTGAATTTGTGCTTTCCACCCCAAATTGTATTGAAAAATAACTCCTAGGTATTGAAATTTTAGGACTTGCTCTATTTTTGCTCCACCAAGCTTCCATTCGTATAATCTCCGACTTCTGGTGAAAATCAAAATCTTAGATTTAGCATGGTTGATGGTTAGTTGGCTGAGTTGACAATACGTGGCAAAGATCCTCAGAGCTCTGGTTAGTCCAACACGTGTATAAGATAGAATTACCGCGTCGTCCGCGTATAAAAGGAGTGGACAGCAGTAATCCGCTAGTGTGTACTTGGAGATGAGTTGACTAGGGGTGCTCGCATGTCACTGATGAATAGGTTGAATAGGCAGGGAGCCAATATACATCCTTGGCGCACTCCCTTGTTTATTGGTATCGAATTTGTGAGGTCGCCTGCAGGAGTAAGTCTCACTCTGGCAAGGGTACCTTCGTGGAGCTGGCTTATAAGCCATAAGAGTCTTCTGTCGATGCCCTGTTTCGCAAGTTTCTCCCAAAGAATATTTCTAGGAACGCTGTCAAAGGCAGCCTTTAGATCTAAGAAGGCAGCACAAAGGTAGCCCCGGGGGGAGGGGGACGAGTACTTCCGTGCCAGATGGTAAAGAACTATCGCATGATCAGTTGTAGAACGTTTAATTCTGAACCCTGCTTGTTCGTGACCAATCTGGTTAGTCTCGTCTGCCCATCGCAATAGCCGTAATGTGTGGAGAACAGACAAACTGATTTATTCTTAGTCAACAAGAAAATCTATGATGACATAAAATAGTTTAAGCTATGCTATGGGAACTAGAAGCGAAGAACAAAATGGGTTTTAATGAAAACAAAAATTGAAAACTATTTTTAAATGGAAGGCATTAAAGAGCCAATTGCTTGAGAGAGAAGGGACTATTCCTTGAGATTTGCCAATGTTTTGAAATTTTGTCGAGTCAATTTCTTGACAACTTACAAGAACAGAATCAACAGGAAAATGGTATTGTAGAAAGCAGGGTACAGCACTGCTGCCTGACAGTCCCCTACCCTCTCCATAAAGAGTAGAGGTGGCCAAGGAGAAGGGACACTAAGGGTTGCCTATAGGAAAGAGACCTGTCACCAGTGGAAGCACATTGACTATTGGGGCACCATCACCTAAGAAGGGGCAGGAGACAGGAATCATGCTTCACATGTGGCCATCTGTTCATCTGAGCCCATGCCCCATGCCTTCACATCAATGAGCAGAATCATCAGAATTTGCAGGCATGTGTTCTGTATGAAATGGAGCTCTACAGCTCATTCCAGCTGTTGAAAAGAATATCCTCATTGTAAACCAATGTAGGCATTCCCAAAAATTCTCATGCCTGGATACGTTAGAATATTTTTAGCCGCTTGCCATGTGCCCACAAAACATGTACCTTGTTCCTTTAATATGACAATGCAAACACATTATTACTAAAATCATCTTTTTGCTTTAAATTTGTTGTGAACAAAATAGCAGGTTGGATCCTGAGATGCTAACTTGAGGAAGTTCCCCCCCCCCCGCTTCCTCAGCAGCCTCCTGCATCACATGCCACATTGCTCAGGAGCCTGCCCCCCGCCCCACAAGCATCTGGAGAAACTCTTTGGGGTTGCAGATGGCTGCAAGGGGGGGAGGGGGGAGCTTCCCTTCCTTGAACTTAAGTTATCTTAGGATCCAAGCCAATGTATTTTATTAAGTTACTCTATAAATTCAATAATTTAGGGATTAATTGTTACTGCTAACCAACATAATACCCTTCCACTAAACAAAACAAAACAAAATTATGCAAAGAAGCGTAATTCCTTTCTGATGCTGGAGCTGAATCTTCCCCAAGGACCAGCAAAATCCTGACACTTTCAGTTAAAACTGAATGCTTTCTCTACCGTGCTTTCTCTGTTTTATATTAGTTCATGATGATTCACACTGCACCACAGAATTGCAAGTGCAACTCTGCAAGGTAGGATTGGAAGTCTGAAGCAGGCAAACAATGGGCTGGCTTGACCGATGGTCTGACTTGGAAAAAGACTAATCATATTCAGCTAGGACAGTTGCAAAGCAAATACACTTACAAATGCACAGAAACACCTAGCTGTTTTAACTTTTTACAATGCATGGCAGGTAAGGACCATAGGTTTAAAATGAAAATATTTCATGTAGGTAAATAGATTCTCATTCCCTATATTGCCACTACAGGATGAAAAACATCATTGGTGGCTGCCTAACAACACAGAATTCCCTTAACACTAGAGTATTGGCAAAATCAAAGCCTGAACATTTTCCAGAAGAACTATAAAGCATTTTTATTTGATTCTGTGCTAAGCAAGCATGAAGTAATTTTAATTTTATATTGGTGTTTCAGTATGAATTTTATTAATGTCCTTTTCAAAATCTGGATAGTAGAGTTGTTTATTTGTATGTCTGGAATAGGGCAGGCAAACAACCCACAGAAAAAAATATTGTATGCATTACAGTGGTACCTCTGGTTACGGACTTAATTCGTTCCAGAGGTCCGTTCTTAACCTGAAACCGTTCTTAACCTGAGGTATCACTTTAGCAAATGGGGCTTTCCGCTGCCGCAGCCACACGATTTCTGTTCTCATCCTGAGGTAAAGTTCTTAACCCGAGGTGCTACTTCTGGGTTAGCGGAGTCTGTAACCTGAAGCTTCTGTAACTTGAAGTGTTTGTAACCCAAGGTGTTTGAAACCCTAGGTACCACTGTATTCTGTGATATGCCATTAACTTGCTGTTGGAACATAATTAATTACCTTTAATAATTCAATATTATTACAATGATTCTACAAACATGGGGCACAATCCATTGATTTCAGTGGGAAGCAGAGCTTCATGTTGGGTTGTGCCTCATGCATTTACAGTCATCCCAGCTGCTTACAATCAAAGCAACTGATGATAGAGATGGCAGGTTGACCAGGAAATGAATTTATTTTAGAGAACGTGTACAACCATTAAGCTTGCATTAATATATCCATAATTTAAACCTTAATGGTGGAGGCTCCCTTTGTTTCTTATGAAGAACTCAGATCTATAGTGAATAGGTAACAAAGCCCCTCCAGTTCTTAGAACCCACATGCTCCCCTTATCTGTAATTGACCAGCTTGACAGTTGCTATTATAACCATACCATCCCCCTATTGTCAAGGTAAACTTCCAAATTCTATATTAACAAAGAACCCACGTAAAATTGCTCACTCCCTAGACAATAGAAAAAATACCAATGTTTTTAAACATTCTTGCACACTCCACAATATTTCAAGAACATAGCTTCTTGTTTGTGACCACTAGTTTATGGAATCTAGTCACACATTTATAAATATTTTTTGTTGGTACATGAACATATGACTATGGAAAAGGTTGGAAATTAATAAACTTCCATTTGTCAGTGTGTTTAGATGAAAAGAATCCATGACATAAGTAGGCAACTGATAGTATCCTAGTTTTGTTTGTGTTGGAACTAGTGGTCTTTGCTTAAACTTGGTAATTACACCAGTATGACATTTCAAATTTGCACAAGAAGTCTTTTTTTGTTTACCGTATTTTTCGCTCTATAAGACGCACTCTAAATAGTAAGGGGAAATGTGTGTGCATCTTATGGGGTGAATGCAGGCTCCATGGCGTCAGTGAAAGCAACATGAAGCGCTCCAGAGGCTTTGAATTGCTTTCGCTGAAGCCAGGAGAGCAAAAGGGGTCGGTGCACACCGATCCCTCTTGCTCTCCTGGCTTCGCTTCACTGGAAGAAGAAGAAGAAGAGTTTGGATTTGATATCCCGCCTTTCACTCCCTTTAAGGAGTCTCAAAGCGGCTAACAATCTCCTTTCCCTTCCTCCCCCACAACAAACACTCTGTGAGGTGAGTGGGGCTGAGAGACTTCAAAGAAGTGTGACTGGCCCAAGGTCACCCAGCAGCTGCATGTGGAGGAGCGGGGAAGCGAACCCGGTTCACCAGATTACGAGACTACCGCTCTTAACCACTGCACCACACTGGAGAGGCGCTGCACAGCTTTCCCTCTCTGCGCAGCACCCCTTCAGTGAAGCAGGAGGAGAAATGGAAGGGTCTCTGAAGGGGCGCTGCACAGAGAGGGAGAGATTTTTTTTTCTTGTTCTCCTCCTCTAAAACTACGTGCGTCTTATGGTCGGGTGCGTCTTATAGAGCAAAAAATATGGTGATTCCTAATCAATAGCATGTGGCAGGGATACACAGTACACTCTATGATTCATGCCATTCAGCAAAGCTCCCAGAACATTTACTGTACATCTTCTCAAAAGATTACACAGAGCTAATAATTTCTCTCTAGCATCAACGTCAAGTGTCATGTAAGACTGCTGCTTACCCTTTTCTGTTCCTTGATATATTCCATCAGCTCTTCTCTTGTTTGCTTCACAGCTTTTTCTATAGCTTTTCCACTTTTTTCTTGCTCTTCTAAAATGGCTGCTTTCACAATTGACTATAAAAAAATAAGAGTTACAGTGTGTAAAGAGTTTGCTTCAAATATTCACCCTCATATACATATAGTGAGATAAAGGAGATTTTTCTCCTTTCACACACCTGCCTCAGCACATAAATGCTTTGTACATCAGCCTCTGACAATTCTTGCAAAAGGGATGCAGGAAGCAGAGGCATGTAAGTGGGCAGAGGAACAGGGCTGCATCCTGCACTGGCACATGCACCTCCAGGACCCTTAGAAGCAACCAAGGCAGCCCTTTCAACAGCAGGAGAGGGTTCTTGTTACCTTCCAGATGCTCTGGCACCTGGCTGGCCACTATGAGAAGAGGAGGCTGGACTAGATGGGTCATTGGCCTGATCCAGCCCCAGGCTCTTCTTAGGTTCTTATGTACCTCCAAAAAGGTGACTGGAACCTGTACAGGATGGATCCCACAGTGGTTGCCAGTGCCCATTTTGACTGGTTGGGTGGATGGAAAGAGGGGGGCTAAGAATGAGTGGTGGTGGAACCCATGATAGGCAGAGCAAATGTTCTCCCCTTCTTCCTCCCTGCCGTGCTCGACAAGGGCAACACCGAAATCAAGGAGGAGTGAATGAAGTCGTGCCCCCTCTATGAATGGATTGTAAAAAGGCAGGCAGCTGAGGGCTGGCTGAGGGCAGACTGAGAAGGCTGGAGTAGAGCCCCATTTGCCCAGATGGATCAACCTCCACTGACCCCACAACTCTGTCATACAAATAAAAGGATCCAGTCTGCCTTTCATCCAGGGCAGGTCTCCCTGTGAACTGCCCCCAAACCTCCTGACGCATGCCCTTTACCTAGTTATGCCAATTGTTGTTTCCCACTGCAAAACACACAGCCCCCCCCCCGCCATACAATGTAAAGCAAAAATGCTGTTGCCAAACTGTTTATAAGAAGGCCTGTAGCTAAGTCACTTGTGGGTTATAAAACTCTTCTGAAAAATAAACAAATATCTTTGCAACACATGGTTATTACTTCATTACTAGCCTTAAGCATTCCTTGTTGCTTTACAATAACATTAGAAAGTAGCACTTTCTTTCCTGGCATCTTCTTCTTTGGTGATCACTCGTAGCCGAGTAAGATTGTCTTCTATAAACACGGTTTTAACAGTGTGTCCGTAAGTGATTGTGGAGGCCAATTCTGGATCCACACGTTCTTCCGCAGTGGGGACATTGGTTTCTGGGTGGGAGTTGATCACGGTGTGGATTTGCCAGGTGTGCCTTCCTCTTAGCACGTTTCTCCCTTGTGTCCTGAGTTTGAGTGTCTTCAAAGCCCATGACACCTTTTGGTAAAGGCTGTTCTCCAACTGGAGTGCTCACAGGCCAGTGTTTCCCAGCTGTCAGTGTTTTATACTACATTTTTTTAGATTTGCCTTGAGACAGTCTTTAAACCACTTTTGTTGACCGCCACCATTACGCTTTCCATTTTTAAGTTTGGAATAGAGTAGTTGCTTTGGAAGATGATCATCAGACATCTGCACAACATAACCAGTCCAACGAAGTTGAAGTTGAAGAATCATTGCTTCAACACTGGTGATCTTTGCTTCTTCCAGTACACTGATATTAGTTTGCCTGTCTTCCCAAGTGATGTGTAAAATTTTTCGGAGACACCGTTGATGGAATCTTTCGAGGAGTTGGAGGTGGCGTTTATAAGTGGGCCATGTTTCACAAGCATATAGTAAGGTTGGCAGTACAACAGCTTTGTAAACAAGTATTTTGGTTTCCCTGTGAATGTCCCAGTCCTCAAACACTCCACACTTCAGCCAATTTTCAGAAGGGCAGCCAATTTTCAGAAGGACAGTCCACAGGGCATTATGATTTACAGTGTCAAAAGCCTTAGTCAGGTCAATAAACACCATATACAGGGGTTGATTTTGCTCTCTGCATTTTTCTTGAAGCTGTCGAGCGGTGAAAATCATGTCCACTGTCCCCCTAGAAGGCAGAAAGCCATTTTGGGATTCAGGAAGGGTCACCTCGGATATTGTTATGAGGCGGTTTGCTAAGATCCTTGCAAGAATTTTGCCGGCCGCAGCTAATAGAGAGATGCCTTGATAGTTTCCACAATCAGTTCTGTCACCTTTCTTAAAGAGATTGATAATTTTGGCATCCCTAAAGTCTGCTGGGATTTCTTCACTTTCCCAGATTTTTTCAATGAGCTTATGAAGTTGTTGTGTAAGTTCAATTCCACCCACTTTGAAGATTTTGGCAGATATCCCATCAGGTCCATTGGCTTTGTTGTTTTTCATTTGGTTAATAGCTGTACACAACTCTCCCAGATTTAGAGATATTGCGAGCTCATCTCTAACTTGTTTTTGCAGAATTTGTGAGAGGACCTCAGCAGCTGTGGGGTAGTTGCGGTTCAGGAGATGCTGGTAATGTTCTTTCCAGAGCAGTGCAATAGCTTCTTTATCTTTTAGAAGTGTGATACCATCTGCTGAGCGTAGGGGGCATATGCCATGATTTATTGGCCCACAGATGGTCTTTGTGGTCTTCTAAAAACCCAACCCAAACCCCAAAAGTCCCATAAAGGTAAAGTTAAAGGGGGCCAGTCGTGACTGACTCTGGGGTTGCAGCACTCATCTCGCTTTATTGGCGGAGGGTGCCAGTGTATAGCTTCCGGGTCACATGGCCAGCATGACTAAGCCGCTTCTGGCGAACCAGAGCAGCACACAGAAACGCCATTTACCTTCCCGCCGGAGCGGTACCTCTTTACCTAGCACTTTGACATGCTTTCGAACTGCTAGGTGGGCAGGAGCTGGAACCGAGCAACGGGAGCTCACCCCATCACGGGGATTCGAACCGCCAACCTTCTGATCAGCAAGTCCTAAGCTCCATGGCGATCGGCAAATGGTAATGGGGGCAGGATCATGAAATCTGGAAGCCCCTAGTCATCATGAACCAGCACTTGGACGGTGGATACAGATTCAGTTGTTCCGACTCAAGGAATGAGGGAGTTGAGCAGCTCAGCAGCTGTATCCATGACTGATCAGCCCTTTTTAGGATCTACTCTGCTCACCCCGAAAAGGGGGAGGGGCTAGAAAAGGTGCCCTAAACATAGTTTGCCTCCCTTTTTCCATAACTGGATTACCGCACCCAGTGGGGTCACCACCTAGCGGTCGTAAAAGACAATTGAACTTTGGAACATGGAATTTACGGACTTTGTCAGATAACACAGACAGCGAGTGTCCTGAATGCAGAACTGCCATCACTGCAAGAGAGCTACGATGTTTTAACATCAATATTGCAGCGCTTCAAGAAACTCGAAGAGCAGGCAAGAGACAACTGAAGGAAGAAAAAGGAGGCTACACATTCTTCTGGACAGGTCTATCTGAACAAGAACATCAAATACATGGGGTAGGCTTTGCCATCAAAAACGACCCTGTGAAGCTCCTGTCAGAAGTTCCTACCGGCATTAATGAGAGACTCTCAACCCTTCGAATAAAGGTCACCAAAAATCAACAGGCTACTATTCTAAGTACTTATGCACCAACACTGGATGCCGATGAAGACATTAAAGAAAAATTTTACTCTCAGCAGGATACCATCCTATCAGAGACGCCTAAGCATCTGTGGCCTGGGACTATTGGGAAAGAAGGAGTTGGCAAGAGCTACCAGAACAGAATCTTACTTTTGACGATATGTGCAGCACACAACCTTGTTATTACCAACACACTCTTTCGACAGAAAAATAAATTTAAAACTTTATGGACTATGTTATTGTCTGTGCTAAAGATTGCCGTGATGTGCTCCTTACCAGAGCTATGACAAGCGCCAATGACTGCTAGACAGATCACTGATTAATAAGCTCCACGATGGCTATCAAGATTATAAAGGTAAAGGTAAAGGTACCCCTGCCCGTACGGGCCAGTCTTGCCAGACTCTAGGGTTGTGCGCCCATCTCACTCAAGAGGCCGGGGGCCAGCGCTGTCCGAAGACACTTCCGGGTCACGTGGCCAGCGTGACATCGCTGCTCTGGCGAACCAGAGCCGCACACGGAAACGCCGTTTACCTTCCCGCTTGTAAGCGGTCCCTATTTATCTACTTGCACCCGGGGGTGCTTTCGAACTGCTAGGTTGGCAGGCGCTGGGACCGAACGACGGGAGCGCACCCCGCCGCAGGGATTAGAACCGCCGACCTTTCGATCGGCAAGCCCTAGGCGCTGAGGCTTTTACCCACAGCGCCACCTGCGTCCCCTGCGCCACCTGGTATAATCAAGAATATACCAAGGCGCAAAATGAACACTCAAGCCCTTCAAGATCCCATTAAGCGGGATTGCTTCCAAATGACTCTTAAGGACCTTCTGCTTTCATTTTTTTAAATAAAATATTTATTAAAGATTTTAAAGAATTCAAACATTAAAACAGACTTAAATCAAAAGGAAAAAGAAACAAAAAACATAAACAACATACAAAAATACAAGTAAAAAATACATTAAAAAGCACAAAAAAGAAAATAATTCATTTTCTTAAATATCATTTTCATAACCCTCTTTCAAAACTCCCTCACGTCTCCCTTTTCTGTGTTGCAAATTACAAAATCATATTCCGCAATACCTCACCTTCTCTTAAAAATTATTTTAAATTGTATATTTCAACAATTATGTCTCCAATTTTGCCTCTTATCAAATATTTAAGTATTTAAGCTTGACATAATATTATTCAAATTTCATCTTTGTTCTTATAGTTCAATTATTTTCATATTCCTTTCCACTAGTTTACTAATGCCGTATTGTTTTTATATCCTGCATCATTTTAACATTCATAAAGTTTACAATGCTTTTGCAAATAGTCCTTAAATTTTTTCCAGTCCTCTTCCACTGTCTCTTCTCCCAGGTCTCGGATTCTGCCAGTCATTTCTGCCAGTTCCATATAGTCTATCAGTTGCATCTGCCATTCTTCCAGAGTGGGCAAATCTTGAGTCTTCCAGTACTTTGCGATGAGTATTCTTGCTGCAGTTGTCGCATACATAAAAAATGTTTGGTCCTTCTTTGGCACCATTTGGCCGACAATGCCCAAAAGGAAGGCCTCTGGTTTCTTAGGAAAGGTATATTTAAATACCTTTTTTAATTCGTTATAGATCATTTCCCAGAAAGCCTTAACCCTTGGGCAAGTCCACCAAAGGTGAAAGAATGTTCCTTCAGTTTCCTTACATTTCCAACATTTATTGTCTGGCAGGTGATATATTTTTGCAAGCTTGACTGGGGTCATGTACCATCTATATATCATTTTCATAATATTTTCTTTCAAGGCATTACATGCCGTGAACTTCATACCAGTGGTCCATAACCTTTCCCAGTCAGCAAGCATAATATTGTAACCAATGTCTTGTGCCCATTTTATCATAGCTGATTTAACCGTTTCATCCTGAGTGTTCCATTTTAACAGCAAGTTATACATTTTTGAAAGTACTTTAGTTTTTGGTTCTAAAAGTTCTGTTTCTAATTTCGATTTTTCCATCTGGAAGCCTGGTTTTTTGTCCAAATTAAAAGCCTCCCTGATCTGGGCATAATGTAACCAATCTCGCACTTTATCCTTTAGTTTCTCAAAACTCTGCAATCTCCATGTGTCTCCGTCATTTTCTACTATTTCCCAATATTTTGGCCAGTTGGCCTCCATATTGAGTCTTTTCTGAGCCTTAGCTTCCATTGGTGACAACCACCTTGGGGTCTTGTTTTCTAACAAATCTTTATATCTTATCCAGATATTGAACACTGCCTTCCTAACAATATGGTTCTTGAAAGCTTTATGAGCTTTAACCTTGTCGTACCAAAGATATGCATGCCACCCAAATACATTGTTGAACCCTTCCAAATCCAAAACGTCAGTGTTCTCCAGAAGTAGCCACTCTTTCAACCAGCAGAAAGCTGCTGATTCATAATACAATTTCATGTCTGGCAGGGCAAACCCCCCTCTTTCTTTCGCATCTGTTAATATTTTAAATTTTATTCTGGGCTTTTTGCCCTGCCAGACAAACCTGGGGATATCTCTTTGCCACTTCTTGAAACACTCCATCTTGTCCACAATCTGCAAGGTCTGAAACAAAAACAACATTTTTAGCAATACATTCATCTTTATAGCAGCAATTCAACCCAACAAGGAAAGCTTCAGTCTTGACCAAATTTCTAGATCCTTTTTGATTTCTAACCAACATTTTTCATAGTTATCTTTAAATAGGTTCAAATTTTTAGCTGTCATATTAACCCCTAGATATTTCACCTTCTTAACCACATTTAAATCTGTCTCCTTCTGAAACATTTCTTTCTCTGCATTTGTCAAGTTTTTCCCCAAAACCTTAGTTTTCTGCTTATTTAATTTAAATCCCGCCACCCGACCAAATTCTTGAATCAGTTCCAATACCCTTTTCGTACTAGATTCTGGCTCCTGTAATGTCAAAACTAGATCATCTGCAAAAGCTTTAAGTTTATACTGTTTAGCTCCGACCTGAATTCCTTCAACCAGCCGGTCCCCTCTAATCATGTTCAAGAGCACCTCCAGGACCGAAATAAATAACAATGGGGAGATAGGGCAACCCTGTCGTGTTCCTTTTTCAATCTTAAACTCTTCTGTCACCACATTGTTAACTATCAGTTTTGCCTTTTGTTCTGAATAAATTGCTTCTATACCGTTTCCAAACCCCCGTCCCACTCCCATCCCTCTATGGTTTTCCTTCATAAATTTCCATGAAATATTATCAAAGGCCTTCTCTTCATCAATAAAGATCAATACTGCTTTTGTATTGGTGTTCATTTGCAAAAGTTCCAGAATATCGATAATGTTCCTTGTATTGTCAGACAAATGTCTACCTGGAAGAAAGCCTGCCTGATCCTTATGAATCACTTCATTTAACACTCTTTTTAATCTACTTGCCAAAATATCTGCAAAATTTTTGTAATCCACATTTAACAGGGAAATGGGACGGTAGTTCTTAAGTTGTGTCTTTTCAGTTTCAGATTTAAGTATCAATGTAATGAAAGCTTCTTTCCACGACTCCGGTGCCTCCCCCCCCCCCCCATGATCTCATTGCAAACCTCATTTAATGGTTGAACCAAGTAGTCTTTCAAAATCTTATAGTACTTAGAGGTAAGCCCATCCGGCCCTGGAGATTTGCCCAATTGCATATTCTGAATGGCACCTTCAATTTCTTGTTCTGTTATTTTATAGTTCAGTGTTGTCTTCTTCTCTTGAGATAATTTTGGTAATCCATAATTTCTTAAAAATTGTTCTATCTCAGTCTCTTTTTGCAGCCCTTGGGTGTAAAGTTGTTTGAAGTATCTCTGGAAGCATTTTCTAATCTCCACAGGGTTCTGGATATTTCTCCCTTCAACTTCTAAATTAGTAACCGTATTCAGTTTTTGTCTCTTTTTCAACTGCCATGCTAGCAGTTTTCCACATTTATTTGCTGATTCAAAAGTCCTTTGTTTCATTTGTTTGATTTTCCATTCCACTTCCTGATTTATCAATTTTGAATATTGTGCTGGATAAAGTTTAATTTCTCTCAGAATCTCCTGTGACTTTGGTTTCAATCTTAACTTTTTCTCACCTTCTTTTATCTTATCTAAAATCTTATCTTTTTTTTCATTTTGAACTCTTTTCTTTATCACATTCTGTTGTATCAGAAACCCCCTCATAACCGCCTTACTTGCATCCCAGATTACTCTGTTTTCCACTGTCTTTTTCAAGTTTATTTCAAAATAATCCCTCAGAGTCTTTTGGGCCTTTTTAACAATCTCCTGATCTCTGAATAAGGTGTCATTCATCTTCCATCTAAAGGAGCCTGATGTAGTTAGTCTCATTTCCATCTTTACTGCGTTATGGTTGGAGCAGGTTTTTGGGCAGATTTCCACCTTTCTAGTCTTAGGTGCCAGTCCTCTAGTTATCCAAATTTGGTCGATTCTTGTCCATGTCATTTTGGCTTCAGAGAAGAATGTCCCCTCTCTTTCCAGGGGGTTCTTTGTCCTCCAGATGTCTATCAAGTCCATATTGTCAGTTAGTTCAAAAAAAGTTTTTGGTAGTCTGCCTTCTTTTGTCAAACTTTGGTTCTGTGCTTTATCCATGTTCGTAGACACCACCCCATTCATATCTCCCATCATAATGATGTTGTTATAGTCCATGTAGTCCAGCATTGTCTCATGCAGCTTCTTGTAAAATTCCAATTTCCCCTCATTGGGAGCATAAATTCCCAAGATTAAAATTTTTTGCCCTTGTGTTTGTACTTCAATTGCCAAAATTCTTCCTTGCTCATCTTTAAAAAGGAATTTTGGTGACAGGCTCTCCTTTGCGTAGATCACAACTCCTCTTTTCTTCACTCAGTCCGATGAAATAAATTCTTGACCTAATCTCTTATTGACTAACACTTTTGTGTGGAGCCTAATCACATGTGTTTCCTGCAGGCATATAATATCTAATTGTTCCTTTTTTAATAAATGAAAGATTCTCTTTCTTTTTTCTGGGGAATTACAGACATTAATATTCCAACTTAAAAGCTGCAGAGACATCCTGAACGTCTCTATTCTCCCTTTTGTGGTGGTGTCTCTTTCTCCTGGTCTTTAGGCCCCAAAGGTGGAGGTAACAATCCTGGTAACAATCCTGGTAGTCCGGAACCTGAGGCTCCCAATTCTGCGATCCCTTTCTGAAGGTCTTCACCATAATCACTCAAATTTTTTTCCTTATCTTCAGCTGTTCTGATTTTCACTTTCTTCCCTCTAAAGTTAAAAGATAGTCCTTGGGGAAACTCCCACCTAAAGACAATTGAGTTACTTCTCAACAGTTTGACAAGATCTGAGTAGCAGGATCTGAGCTCCAATAAATGTTTTGGAATATCTTTGTAGATTTCCACTCTCAGATCTTGAATTTCAAGGGATTTTTGAAAATGTGAACTCAATATCTTATCTCTTTCCTCCTTTGTTCTCAAAGAAATCAAACAATCTCTAGGCTTGCCCTTTTTCATGACTTTTCCCAGTCTGAAGGCACTCACAATTTTAAAGTCTTTTTCTTCTTCCAAAGGCCAGAAATTTGTAAATTCCTTTGTCAAGTAGTCAATTAAATCTCCTTTTTCAAGCTCAGAAACTGACCTCAATCTCAAATTGTTTTCCTTGCTTCATAATTCAATCATAGACAGATAGGCCTGCTGTTCACCTATCTGCTTGTGCATAGGTTTAACCTCCTCTTGCACGGCTTCTGCTTTCTGTTTAGCCTCCTCAGCTATTTTGCAATTTTCTGTAGTAGCTTCAAACAACTTCCCAATTGATTGTGCATTTAAGGCCACTTGTTTAGTCAAGTTGTCCACACTAGCAGTGTTTTTATCAATTTTAGATGATTGTTCAGATACTTGCCTGCTCAGGCCTTCCAATTTTTCAAAGATTTTATCAAGTATTGAGTCCCCACCTGCAGCCATTCCTTCTGTCCCGGCCTGCTCTGGTTCTTCCTCTTGTGGCAATACAGTGGGAACCGATGATCTACGCAGATGTGAGATTACAGTAGTTTGATGTGTCTTAGCCTTAGCTGATCTTGTTTTCCCAGTTCCACTCATCCCAATTCTGTCAACATGCCAAGGTCAGTCAGTGAGCTATTCCCATGGGAATCCATAAGCCGAGAAAAACAAAACAGAGAAGAAAAGAAAAAACAGTTCCCTAGAAGTTATAATCCACAATTCCTCTAGAGGGAGTCTCAGTAGATCTTAAGGGAAAAAACAAAGTTGTTGTTCCTATAAGTTCTCTCAAGCTAGCCAAAATCCCTTAAGGAAGAAGAAGAAGAAGAGTTTGGATTTGATATCCCGCCTTTCACTCCCCTTCAGGAGTCTCAAAGCGGCTAACAATCTCCTTTCCCTTCCTCCCCCACAACAAACACTCTGTGAGGTGAGTGGGGCTGAGAGACTTCACAGAAGTGTGACTGGCCCAAGGTCACCCAACAGCTGCATGTGGAGGAGCGGAGACGCGAACCCGGTTCCCCAGATTACGTGACTACCGCTCTTAACCACTACACCACACTGGAATTATTACAATGTCCAACAGCTTCAAAATCCCAAGAGTCCTTCAGATCTTTAAATCCTAGCAGAGTTAATCCTTAAGTTACTTACAATGTCCCAAAAATAGTGCCAGATTCCATGAAACAATATATCAGTTCAACAGCACAGGCAACAATCCAATGTAGCAATCCACATAGTCAAGTCCATAAACTGACAGCTTTGACAGTCTAGCAGCCCGACTGCCGGGGTTTCTTGCAAAAAAAAAATTGTAAATCCACAAAGGAAGAGGTAAAGTAACATCCAAAGGTATAAAGGTATAAATGTAAAGTCAAATATTATCAAAACCGGATCCAGTTGCTTGATGCATGATTAGTTCCCTTTTAAAGCGTAACTTCAAAGGCATTAGAAAGATCCGACTCTTTGCTTTGGATCTGTTCAACAGCGCCGGGAGACGGACTTCCTGGTTGCGTCTCCCGCTTTAGCCGAATTTCACAATTTAGTCCCAAATTCAAACTTTTCCCCTACTCACGGGTTGTTGCTTTTTTCAGCCGAATGTTCCCAGGAAAAGAGGTCAGCGCTCACCGACAGCAGCTTTGCGGCTTCACTCCACAAAAAGAGCGATCGACTCACAGCACCGCGCCAGCCCTTTCACGCTCCGGAGCCCCTTACGAGGTTCCTTCGACGTTTTGGGGGGCGCTAATGGTGCCCGCCGAGTCCCACGGCCACAGGCTATCGCTGTCTGTGGGTTTCCAACTTGGGTCTCCGCTTCGCCGTAGCGGACGACCCTTTTTTGCGGAGCTTCCCCTTCACAGCTGGAAGGAGACCGCCATTGCCGTTCGCGCCGCCTCCGGAAGTCCAGGACCTTCTGCTTTCAGAATTCCCTGATAACATCAAGGAACACTGGACCAAGCTAAAATCATCCATTATTGCAACCTGTGAAAAAACTATTAGATACCAAACCAAGAAACACCAGGACTGGTTTGATGAGAATGATAGTGAGATTGAACGCATGATTGACAAGAAAAGGAAGGCCTTTTAGATCTGGCAAAGAGATAGAAACTATGCCACTAAGAAAAAAAACCTATGCCAACGCTAAGGCTGAGGTTCAAAGATGAACCAGAGAACTGAAAAACACCTGGTGGATAAAAAAAGCTCAAGAGATCCAGCACTTAGCCGACACTCATGATGCACAGTTTCTTTACTGGCATAATCCACAATTAACCACAACAGTAATTTAAGGATTATCCAAATATACAACCAATAGTTACAAATATCATTTTTTTCATATGAACCAGCTCCCTGAGACATACTGTTTAGTGTATTTGATTGTTTAGGTCAGGGGTCCTCAAACTTTTTCAGCAGGGGGCTGGTTCACTGTCCCTCAGACCTTGTGGGGGGCTGGACTATATTTGGGGGGGGATGAACCACCACGGGGGGGGGAAGAAAGAGCTGGAGTTGGGAGCCCCCATGGCCACAGTCCCCGCTGAGGGAGGAGGGCCCAAGCGCGACCGCCGCTGCCTCACCGGCCACGACAAGGGCACAGGCGAGGGGGCACGCAAAATCGACTAAAAATATGTCCATAAATAAAAATATTATTGCAGGAGAGGAGCTGCCGGCCAAACCTTGAGGCGGGCACAGCAGCAGCAACAACAGAGCCACTCGGAATGGAAAGGGAGCTGGAGGAGACTGCGGGAGGAGCACGCACGCGGCCTGGACAGAGAGACAGAGAGAGGAGGTGGGCGTTGCCGAGCAGAAGCCAACTCTCCCCACCCTCTCGGCATCCCGACAAGGAGGGCAAGTTGAGGTTGGGCGCAGCGTGTAATGTGAGGGAAGCCGAGAGGGCACACGTCTCTTGGGGGAGGGGGGAGTGTGTGTGTGTGCATGTGTGCATGTGTGCATGGTGGAGGAAGCCAGCCCAGCGCCAGGCTTCAGAGGTTCCTTTCGTCGAATGAGGAGGTTGCTGCTGCCGCAGCTACTGACATTGCAACCCACGAAGGCAGTGGCTGGCAGCTGTCCTGGGCTTGGCTCAGCGCAGCCTCTGCCCTCGTTGCCTGCCTGCCAGCCACTCTCTATGCAGCTCTTACCATCAGAAAGTTCTTCCTGATGTTTAGTCGGAATCTCCTTTCTTATAAATAGTTCCTTTATTTACAAATATACAGAAGAGCATAAATACAGGAAGAGACATTACCAAAAGAATGAATGTGGAAGGCACAACAGCCAGTTTGTAGCAAAGTTGCACCATCACGGATTATTATTTTGTTGGGAACAAACCTGGATGAAGGAATCATTAAAAGACACATGTAGTGAATTGTCGGCAGACGCAGCTCTACAATAACAGAAGAAGAGTATCTGCCGGATCAGGCCCTTGGCCCATCTCGTCCAGCCTCCTGTTCTCACCGTGGCCAACAAGCAGCCCCTGCAAGCAGGACCAGAACACAAGAACACTCTCCCCTCCTGCAGTTTCTTTCTACTGATCATTGAACGATTAAATTATTTGTTTTACTTTATTAATTCATTTTGGTCTTATCATTTTTAATATGGATTTTTATACCTTGGAGATTATTATTTTTCAAACTGAAGATGTTAACTATTTTAATAAATATATGACCTACACTTCAGTCCCAGGTATATTTACTAAAGAGTAAACTCCACTGAATTTAACATAGCTGCACCTTCACTTGATTTCCATTGCTTTCAAGGAAGTCTCTTATATCCAACATCCCTGAATAATATGCTTGCTTCTGCTATGTTAAAATGTTTACTAGATTTTATATGAAATAGATGAGAGAAACATTTTCACATAAATAAAACTGTGGATTTTGCACCTTGTGTACAATTTTATCCTTTTCAGTTGGTGGCATGCAAACGGTTGAGAGTTCCACCCCCCCCCAAAAAAAAACCTACCTGACTTAAGAATCCTCCTGTAATTTGTTCTGACAGCTACCATATATGAATTGGCCTTTAAAAGGACCGTGTCAAATATAAGCAAGATGCCAAAGATAGAATAAAAATAGTGGAACATTGCCAGCACGCCATCCTGCTTGCACACCATGCAACATCCGCAGCATTGGTATTACAAAGAACACAAAGCTGCAGAGGAATAGCCAAGTGTATTACTGTAATCAGAACTTTACTTATTTTAGGAAGTCATGTTTTTCACCCATATTACATTCCCAAAAAACTAAGAAGTTTTATGCAAAGCCTTTCTTTGAATATAGTAAGTCTCCTTTATAATTTGCATTTATCCACCTGGATAGCATATGTCTGAAATGGAAATCCCAACATACCCTGCTCAAAGGAAACAAATAATATTTTGGACTCGCTTATGCTGTACATCTGCTACAGATACCACTGTAAAAAACGTCTAGCATTCCCCTGATGATATAATATCATTTATCACTGTCATATTTATGTCTCCACAAGGAACAATATTTCCAATTTATTAAGTTACCTGGAAAACTTGGATTTACGTAACATTCAAGATGTTTGGAGAGAAAACAAGTTGTTTTTATAGGGAAAAGTTAGAAAACTGAAACATTTTCAGCACTTTAATGGAGGGGCTTGATACCCATTGGCCTTGTACAGATAATGATAAACAACGGTTTACTGTTACAAGAATGAGGTGCAGTGAGCTTTGGTTTCCCGTGCTTGCCCTGTCCACACTCTGAAATGGCTAAAGCTCTTGCTTCTGTTTCTTAATTCAGAATTTTTAATTGATCTGAACTATGTTCAGTTTTCAAACCATTGTTTATGAACTGCCATGTTTCATCTAACCTTCGTTAAGATTAACCATAGTTTAGGGTTCAGGTGCTATGCTAAACTGTGGTTAAGCTTCTCTGTATCTCCTCATGGCTGTGCCAGAGAAGGGGAGGGGAGAGGAGCTGTCAGGGACTGACTGGATGAAGAAGAGTGGTGGGAGCCACCAGCCCAAGGAGGGCTCCTAAGATGACACCTTAGAGACCGGAGCCTGGTGGTAGGACACTGAGGAGCACTCAGCAGAAGGGACAATCTGGGAGCTGATAGAAGCAGGAGAGCTAAGTGATCAAGGGGATCAGGAGAAGGAGGGCCTTGCAAAGACAGGATTAGAAGCTGAGAGTCACAGCATGCGCAGAGACAGTCCCAGTTCTGCTGACTGCCCTCCCCCCCCCGGCTCTGCTTGAGGAGGAGCCCACCCCCTTGATGCAGCCTTTGTCTGCTTGGTAGGATGAGTGGTTAGAGGAGAAAGGTGGGCCTAGAGCTTAGTTTCAGTAACACCTTCATTAAGATGCTGGACATTGCTGTATCATTGTTTCTCTGCTAATAAAAAGCTAATTGCATTCCATATCTTCTGTGTGTGTGCCCTGCCCTGAGGATGTCCTGGCTCATTGATAGCTCCTTGACAGCAGCATTGTTTATCACTATTATGCAGTGATGACCCGGATTTTTTCTAGGCACTGAAAAAAGCTATTCTATTTTTTCTGATTTCTATGCGTATGGCATACTGAAGATACAGGGTGCTCATAAATCCTGGAAGTAACAAGGTATGTAAAATATATTTACTTTCTTTTAATTTACCAACTTCAATATTTTGCTTTCCCCTACCCACACTCTATTTTAACAGAAGTGGATGAAATATCCAGGCATAGTACCCCTTCCAGAGTGGATAAGGTCGGAAACTTAGAGGTAAATTTTTCCATTTTTGTTTTTTTTAATGCTGGCCATCTTTAAAGTTTTTCTTCTTCTTCTTTAAAAAACCCTCTTTTTTGACAGATGAAATTCTGAGGGGAGGAATCCTGTAAGATTTCTGGAGGATGGTTGTAGTGGTTTGCCCACAAGACCAGTCTTTTTAGTTTGGGTTGGGGGGAAATTGTGTAATCTTCCCAGTATTTTATAGGGAAGAGGTCTGAAAACAGGAAACAGGAGAGAGGTGCCCCCAGTAAGAAACCTGCCAAATTTCAGACAAATAGGTCAAAGGATTTTTGTACAAGGTGTCTTAAAGTTGTTCTGGGGGTAGAACAACCAAAAGAAATTCACTTGCTTCCCTGTGGTTTTTGTTTGTGGGCACACATTCAGCCAGACAGAGGAGATGTATGCTGAACAGGATTTTGTAAGACTATATTGCTCCAGTAAGATGACCCTTGTTGTTGTTGTTTAGTCGTGTCCGACTCTTCGTGACTCCATGGACCAGAGCATGCCAGGCACTTCTGTCTTCCACTGCCTCCCGCAGTTTGGTCAAACTCATGCTGGTCGCTTCGAGAACACTGTCCAACCATCTCGTCCTATGTCGTCCCTTCTCCTTGTGCCCGCCATCTTTCCCAACATCAGGGTCTTTTCCAGGAAGTCTTCTCTTCTCATGAGGTGGCCAAAGTACTGGAGCTTCAGCTTCAGGATCTGTCCTTCCAGTGAGCACTCAGGGCTGATTTCCTTAAGAATGGAGAGGTTGGATCTTCTTGCAGTCCATGGGACTCTTAAGAGTCTCCTCCAGCACCATAATTCAAAAGCATCAATTCTTCGGCGATCAGCCTTCTTTATGGTCTAGCTTTCACTTCCATACATCACTACTGGGAAAACCATAGCTTTTACTATACAGTGGTGCCTCGCAAGATGAAATTAATCCATTCCACGAGTCTCTTCGTCTTGCGGTTTTTTCGGCTTGCGAAGCACGGCTATTAGCGGCTTAGCGGCTATTAGTGGCTTAGCGGCTATTAACGGCTTAGCGGCTTTAAGAAAAAGGAAACAAACTCGCAAGAACTCGTAAGACATTTCGTCTTGCAAAGCAAACCCATAGGGAAATTCGTCTTGCAGAACGACTCAAAAAACGGAAAACCCTTTCGTCTAGCGAGTTTTCGTCTTGCGAGGCATTCGTCTTGCGGGGCACCACTGTACGGACCTTTGTTGGCAAGGTGATGTCTCTGCTTTTTAAGATGCTGTCTAGGTTTGTCATTGCTTTTCTCCCAAGAAGCAGGAGTCTTTTAGTTTCGTGGCTGCTGTCACCATCTGCAGTGATCATGGAGCCCAAGAAAGTAAAATCTCTCACTGCCTCCATTTCTTCCCCTTCTATTTGCCAGGAGGTGATGGGACCAGTGGCCATGATCTTCGCTTTTTTGATGTTGAGCTTCAGACCATATTTTGCGCTCTCCTCTTTCACCCTCATTAAAAGGTTCTTTAATTCCTCCTCACTTTCTGCCATCAATGTTGTGTCATCTGCATATCTGAGGTTGTTGATATTTCTTCCGGCAATCTTAATTCCGGTTTGGGATTCATCCAGCCCAGCCTTTCACATGATGAATTCTGCATATAAGTTAAATAAGCACGGAGACAATATACAGCCTTGTCGTACTCCTTTCCCAGTTTTGAACCAATCAGTTGCTCCATATCCAGTTCTAACTGTAGCTTCTTGTCCCACATAGAGATTTCTCAGGAAACAGATGAGGTGATCAGGCACTCCCATTTCTTTGAGAACTTGCCATAGTTTGATGTGGTCGACACAGTCAAAGGCTTTTGCATAGTCAATTAGGCAGAAGTAGATGTCTTTCTGGAACTCTCTAGCTTTCTCCATAATCCAGCGCATGTTTGCAATTTGGTCTCTGGTTCCTCTGCCCCTTCAAAATCCAGCTTGCACTTCTGGGAGTTCTCGGTCCACATACTGCTTAAGCCTGCCTTGTAGAATTTTAAGCATAACCTTGCTAGCGTGTGAAATGAGTGCAATTGTGCGGTAGTTGGAGCATTCTTTGGCACTGCCCTTCTTTGGGATTGGGATATAGACTGATCTTCTCCAATCCTCTGGCCACTGCTGAGTTTTCCAAACTTGCTGGCATATTGAGTGTAGCACCTTAACAGCATCATCTTTTAAAATTTTAAATAGTTCAGCTGGAATACCATCACTTCCACTGGCCATGTTATTTGTAGTGCTTTCTAAGGCCCATTTGACTTCACTCTCCAGGATGTCTGGCTCAAGGTCAGCAACCACACTACCTGGGGTGTACGAGACATCCATATCTTTCTGGTATAATTCCTCTGTGTATTCTTGCCACCTCTTCTTGATGTCTTCTGCTTCTGTTTAGGTCCTTACCACTTTTGTCCTTTATTATGGTAATCTTTGTACGAAATGTTCCTTTCATATCTCCAATTTTCTTGAACAGATCTCTGCTTCTTCCCATTCTGTTGTTTTCCTCTATTTCTTTGCACTGCTCATTTAAGAAGGCCTTCTTGTCTCTCCTTGCTATTTTTTTGAAATCTGCATTCAATTTCCTGTATCTTTCATTATCTCCCTCGCATTCTGCTTGCCTTCTCTCCCCCGCTATTTGTAAGGCCTCGTTGGACAGCCACTTTGCTTTCTTGCATTTCCTTTTCATTGGGATGGTTTTTGTTGCTGCCTCCTGTATAATGTTGCGAGCCTCCATCCATTTGTATTAGATAAAGCAGGAATGTCCAACAGGTCGATCGCGATCTACTGGTCGATCGTGGGGTGTCCGTGGTCTATCCTGGGACCCCAATCCCCTCCCCCCAAAAAGCACAATAACGTTGGCTTATCCTCCCCCAAAAAATGATCAACAACTGCCAGTTTTTTTATTGTGGGAGTAGATTGCAGTGTCTTGGAAGCTGGACACCCCTGAGATAGAGTAACCATCTATCCTTTGAAGATGCCTTCAATTCTTCCCCACAAGGTGGGTAGGGATATGGAGTCAAAGTCTATAAAGGTGGCATTATAGAGAGGTTGTATTACTAGAGGAATATTTCTTAATCAAATGACGTAATATGAAACATTAATCAATGGTAGATCACCTTTCCCTAAACCCAGCTTTTTCGACTGCTAGAATGTTCTCTTGTTCCAGTCAATCCAAGAGTTTCCTGTGCTTTTTTGCATAGAGCTTGCTAACGGTGTTAAATAGACAAATTGCTCTGTAGTTGCCGGATTGTTTTTTAACCCTTTTTCGAAAATGGAAACTATGACTGCCAACCCCCAATCTGAGGAAGCCTGTCCATACCAACAGATGCAAGTAAAGAGAGAGGCCAGTACAGGAGCCTAGAAGTCCAAATTGCTTTTAATAGCTTTTTATATTTCAGTGGTGGTTCTTAAATGACAGGGAGGCTGATGTGTGTCCCTGCATCCTTGGGTGGTAGGCAGTGTTCTGCTTTTTGCATTTATTCCTACAAATAATGAAAATGGCCACACTGATCTTGTGGCCTAACCAGTATCTTGTGCCTGCTCTGCTGCTGGTCTCAGGTTTTTGCATAGCTCAGGGGCTCTGTGATCCTTATGAGCTGTAGAAAATGCAGATGGCAGCAATTTCTCTTGCCCCCATAGTCTATCTTAAGTTCTCACTTCTGACCCCAGCTCTCATCTCGGAAGTAACCAAACTACCCCCTGCAAAGGTACTAAGTCCACAGGACTGCAACACTCTCTTGCCCTGACATTCCTGGGACAACCAGCAATCTGTATAGTCAACCACATAACAATACCATTCTCGAAGTAAAAACAAGTCAAATAGCACCGCGCCTTTGTCCTTGTCTCAGCCCTCTGATGTCATCCCTTCAGTTAACCTGCTGCACTTCTGCAGCTGGTTTTAGAAAGTCCTTGGGCTAGCCAGGACTGCCCACACAGCTCTTGGAGCTGCCTCCTCCAAGCTACAGGTGTGAAGAGTCAATGATTCAGCAGCAGTAGGCAAGGAGTGGCTCCCCCTAATTCTGCAACTTGTCCAGCCAGTAAGGACTCACACAAAAATACAGGGGAAGGATAAGTAAGACAAGTTATAAAAAGCCTCTCTCAGGAGCTAAGGCATGATCTAACTTAAGACTGTTAACAACAGTGGTGCAGCTGTATAGAAGTAATAATAATAGTGATAAAAAATAAAAATGTGACCAAAACGTATTGGTCAGTGCTTTACTGCTTACAACAGGGTGCTCTTGCTTTCACAGTAATAGCACTGGAGTCCAGTAACAGGTAAGTGCATGTGAAATTAACTAACCTGACTGCTTTGTCTCTCTTCTTCAACTGCATCTGCAATTGCTTGAGCAATCCTTTCCTGATCTTTGTTTCTCTCTGCTTGCCATAGTTCCTTTTCTTCTACATGGAGTTTTTTCATGTTTTCTCTTTCTGCTTTTACTGCTGTTACAATGGCAGCTTCCAGCTCTTCTTTTTCAATCTTCAAATCATATAAAGGGAAATTAAAAATAGTTTTATCTATTTATTCAGCATACACACAGATACACAATGTTGCATAGGATTCCTAAGTCTAGGCACCAACAATAAATATTCTCCCAACCTTTCTTCTAGCCAGAAGGAAAGGCGAGAATCTCCCTCACTGGTGGCAAAGCTTGAAGACTTTTGGAGGTAGAACTGACCATCTGACTCCAACAAAGCTTGTCCGCCCACCAGCTAACCACAGTCAGCGTCACTCTCCCTCAGCCAGACTGTTGTTCCTCCTCTACAGAGGCTGGGAGCACTGGCCCTAGCACGGGGACTGAGAGAGAATACAATCCCGATAGACATACTGGCTCAATCAGCCCTTCTGAAGAGAGAGAAAAAAATGCATGCCCAGAGCACAAGGAATGCCAGAATTTACAGACGAAGGATGTGACACGCATGCCTAGCTTTCACCTTTCAATGGCAGGGTGTCCCAAATTTTTGGATGCACACCTTGGGCTGTGCATGGACCCCTCAATCCAATTTGGGGCTTTATTTAGCAATTTAGATCAGCCCCAGGATGATCTGAACCCAACTGGATCCCAGGATTCGGACTGTGATCTGGAAATGCAATTATTAGGAAACTGCATTGACTTGCATTGAGAAACCAAAACAACTAACTTTCTTGTTTTTAGAAGATTAACTCTCCATACAGAATAACCATAAAACAGTTCAAAAGGTGATTTCATCAATTCTTTCTGCAAGCCGAAGTACCTTTGCAGAGGCTGCCAAAGCTTCCTTATTGCTTTCCCTCTCGCTCTCCATGCATTTTTCCAGCATGTTCTGCAAATACAATACAAAGTAAAGCATATTAAAGTGTAAAAATACAAGTGCTTAGTTTGTTATTAAATTCATTATTTTATAATAACTGGGCATTTCCTTTGTAAACTTTATATTGACTTTTAAAACTTATTATACATAGTACCAAGTGAATACCAAGTTATGAAGGAGCATAAACCTAGACTGGATTAAGACTGCATTACTGCAATGTACTCTGTGTGGTGTTTCTTTCGCATTTGACCTGGAAGCTGCAGTTAAGTGAAGAATGCTGCAGCACGACTGCTGACAGGAACAAGAGCCTGTCAACATAGAATACCTGTGCTCAGAGATCTGCACTGTTTGCCGATTTGCTACCAGGCCAAGTTCAAGGTGCTACTATTAGTATATAAAGCCCTCAACAACTTGGGACCACCTTACCTACGAGACCACTTCGATCGGCGGAATTGGCATTACTACAGGTGCCACATAATACTGGTTCCACATTTGTAAGAACTTGATCATTTAGTGTGGCAGCACCTGCAATATGGAACTCCCTGCCTATTAAGATTAAACGGGAGCTGAGAAGAGCAGGCGCCTTTGCTCTGCTGTTTCCTGTGCCTGCTAAAAACATTCTTGCTTAATAATAATAATATTACTATTATTACTATTATTATTATTATTATTATTATTATTATTATTATTTTATTTTATTTATACCCTGCACTTCCCGGGTCAGAAAACCGGGCTCAAGGCGGCTAACAACAAATTTAAAACACTTAATTGTAGAAGCAGCATAAAACACAGTATAAAAGCATGAGTAACAATAAAATTCAAAGTTCAAAAATCAACTTGGGGAAAATCCATCTAATAAGCATTAGATAGTCACCAGGGCTAGCTGGCTGAATTAGTCCTACTTGGGCCAGTGAGGAGACATGGGGAGAATTAGCTGTGGGGTCCCAGAGCGGGTAATCTTCATAAAAAGGGGAGGGGGGAGGAAGGGGAATAAAAGATCAGGCTGAATTCAAATTAAAGGCCAGGCAGAATAGCTCTGTCTTACAGGCCCGATAGAAGGAGGTTAAATCCTGACAAGCCTACCCAAATGCTCAGAAGGTTGAAATAATTTTATTCTGTTTTAGTGTTTTACCTTTTGTATGTTGTAAAGTAGCGTTGTTATTTTTTGTGATTTTATTGTCTTATCTTTTTGTAAGCTGCTTTGAGGTTTTTGTTTTTTACAATCGAGAGGTGTATAATTTTTACTCAATAAACAACTAAATCAAATAACCCTACCCTCTAAGGTCCCATTTCCCCTGATGTGCAGTCATCAGCCCTAAGGAGAGGTGCAAGGCATGAACTTTGTTCTAGATCCTAGAGCTTTGATGTGGCCACAGAGCACAATTTTCAGTCCCAAAGAGGACTGAGGAGCACAGTAAATGTTGGCAAGAGGGAAATGCCTAAGTTGAAAAGCCTAGCCTATGGCTTTTGTTTTTTAATTTTATTTTATTTCAGGGTTAAAAAACAAACAAACCCAAAGGATCCCCCCAGTAGGATCAGCTAAATAAATATAACCTTTTAAACCCTCTGTCTTCTCCTCTCCCACTCAACAGAAAAAACAAAATAAAAGGATAGGTTGGCATAGCCTAGCCTGTGGGGAGGTTTTCCATTCCTGAAGGGGTGTGGTGGTTCTGGACTGTCAGGAGTTAACACTCCAGGAGCGTTCTTATTGGCTGGGTGCACTGCCCACAGGATCCGAGCATTTTTTTATTATTATTATTCAGGATTTTCTTGTTTTACAGAAGTGTAGTTTATTCCTTTGATCTGTGCTCTGTGGGGGCTGAGCTCTCTCTGAAGAGCAGTCTGTCTGAGAATGTGAGCAAGGTCGTTTCGTTTTTTGTTAAGAGGCAGGAAGCTGCAAACATGCCGCTAGATTCTGTAGGTTTTTCTTTTCTGTTTTGAATGCTTCTAAATAAAGAGTTTTAGATTAGAAGCACTGGTGTCGAGCGGAGTTATTGAGGACACCACATAGACACAGACAAGCCATTTTACACTGCGTGTGAACTATGCTATAACCCGGCAACTGGAGAGAGTGGCAGCACGCGGAGTGGAAGCGTGTGGGCACCATTGGAAGTGGCAATAAATCAAATTTATTGCAGGGCCGTTGCAGCAGACTCAGTGGGTCAATAGATATACGACCCAACAAACTTTAACAAAGGGTCTTAGTGAAGGAAGGAAGATCTGGAGGGAGGAGAGATAGGACTTGAAATAAGAGATAAAATAGTGGACAGAAAGTGTAAAATGCCAGCATTGCTTAAAAAACCCTTTTGAGAAAAATGCATTTCCTCAGCCCATTTTATGCAGAGGAGTCTTCCACCCCAAACAAAAGATTACCTGCACCCCAAAACCACCAAATAAATGTTATTTGTTCTCAGCGCTATGTACCTCAAATGACACTCTACTACCACCAAGCTTCTAAGCAGGGGTTGCCAATATTTTTGGACTTGCGTGTTAATTGCAAATTGGAGAAATTATTGTGGGCAAAATGCGCTGAAACACCACAATCAAGCACACATCAGAACCTATTTTATTGCCTGCCACAGGGTGCTTCTCTCAAGGCCAATTTCACCGGGGGGTGGGCACCAGGGAAGCTTTCTATGGGTGCCTGCAGGAAATTGTTGACCCCTGGGTTTTAAAAGCTTTAAAGTTTGTATATACAATGTACCTTATATTTTTGTGATTGCTGCATCAAAGATTCTTCTGTTTTTTCTTCTAACACTTTGTGCTCTTTGTCCAACATATCAAGCAACCTTTGATGCTATAAAAGAAGAGGATCATATGCTATGACTCTGCAACTGCAAATGAGAGCTGGTAAAAGGAACAGGTTGTTACATATAATATATAACACATGTAGAAACATATATAGGTTCTGTGTGTGTACTGAGCAGCAGTAAAGGAAAATTGCAGATTATATGAAATTATACTGATACCTTTATGTAGTACATAGAAACAAGATCAGTGACTCCACTAGCATATGCAGTAAAAATGGTGACAATTCACTTGTAATGTTAGTAAGTATTTAAAATATGGATTTTAAAAAGACATTTCAATTTAGTTTGTGCTTATTTTTACCACTGTTTATTCCACTAATTTACCGGTATATCCCACCTATTATCAGAAACTATATTTTTCCATTCACAATTTTAAAAATGATAACTGAAGCTAGCATAAATGATATATGGAGCTGCTTTTTATAAAATATTGTATATTTAATTAAAAACACACCGGAACTAAAAAGTATTTACTGTTTGATGGGCAATGATGGGGCCAAATGGCTTTCCCTAAGGAAAAGTGCAGTGTGTGTGTGTGTCTAATTTTCATGACAAATGGTGAGGAAGGGGGTCTCTTCCCCTAACTTTCACTGTGCATGCTTATCACTTTCTCCCAGCCTGGCTCCGATATCAAGTGAGCTAAAGCAAAAGTGCAAGGGCACGGGGAGATAAAGACAAGATGGGCATTGTTCAGCTCCCCTCATCCATATGCCCCTTCTACAATAAAAATTAAACATCCCCCGCCCTTGATCTGCAAACAGTGGATACAAGAACATCCATTTGTGCCTCCTAAGCCCGTCCCTAGAGAGCCAGAACAGATGTTGCCAGAGCCAACAAATATGTGAAAATAGTTGCTCACAAGTCTACTTGTGAGCAAGTGCAACATCTCTTTTAGGTTCACATGGGGATATAACAGCAGCTGCTACTGCGCTAAGAAAAAATGCACAATCTATTAATATAAAAATAATAAAACTTGAAGTTTTTCCTAATCACTGATGTAGCTTCTGCAATCTTCCATGTGGCCATGCTTTCAAGTGTAAATTTTAAAAGACAAAAGCAAAGGGGGATGTTTTTCAAAGTAATATCTGCAATGGCTCTGAATATGGATATCAAAGATGACAAAGTACAGTTAGTTCTAAAATGCACACAAGTGTGTCCCTTTCCCATTAAACAATAAGGGTGCCCCAAGAGGTTTTAAAGATTATTGACTATGTTGTTCAGTATAAAGTATGTAAAATTAACTGAAGAGATTTACAGACCATCTTCAAGAACAGGTTTTGCTCAGAAATTTGGGTAAAAGCCTGAATAAATCACCATAACTGTTTGCAATGCTTTTGCCCCTCTGGCTTTCTCAAGACATCTTCCCTGGCCTTGATCTCTAAAAGCAGGATCCTCTACCAACACACTTAAAAAAACCTTAACATCTGTAGGGAGAAATTAAGGAGTTTTAAGTAAAATATTTTGGGAAACTGTTTGGTATGTACAGACAGGAAACATTTGCTAAAATAATTTCAGTCAGTTCCTACAAAACATTTGTGTAGTGGGTGGAATGGGGAGGAATTAGACACATAAGCTCAACTGGGTTTGGAAAACAGATTTAGAAAAGTATTTCTTGAAACTTATCAATACCTATCTGAATGAAGACCTCAGCTTAGTGTCAATTGCAATACAGTTGCTATATTTCTGTTATTTTGCTACACCGAGTTTGGGAAATGCAGTTCATCTACATACCTGAATATTTTATTTAGGAGTTTCTCTTTGTTCTCAGTATGATATTAACAAAGACAGTATCTCTGACACAGCAGTTTGTGAAGTTTAAATCCTAAAAATGTGGTTATTTTGTTCAGGAAGCTTACGATGTTTACACATCAGTGGTTTCCCTGACAAACTAATAAATTAATGAGAAATGGAGACAGGACAATTATACCTTATATTGTGCCAGTTATTTATTTTACACACTTTTGGTTGTGTAATTGGCCCTTATTAGGAAAAGGGTCCCGGAGACGGAAATGCTTTCTCCAGGCCTCTGCTACCTAGGAATCCAGAACCATCAGCCACCAAACCTATGTATGCATTAAATAAAAGTACTGTATTTTTTGCTCCATAAGATGCACCTGACCATAAGACGCACCTAGTTTTTAGAGGAGGAAAACAAGAAAAAAAATATTCTGAACGAAACAGTGGATGTATGATTTTTGCGGTTCATGCTGTGGCCACAGACATGATATGTGATTTGACGGTGACTTTGGGGTAGCCCAATGCAAAAATCCTGAGAATCCATTTGGATCCGTGCTTTGTAACCACGTTTTTGCCCCATTGCGGCCCCACAAAACAGTGGGTGCGTGATTTTTTTAGTGCAGGCTGTAGCCATGGACATGCTATGTGATCTGATGGTGAATTTGGGGTGACCCAATGCAAAAATCCTGAGGATCCATGTGCTTTTACCTCCCCCCTCCCAGGCTGCCTCCTTTATCTCTACAGTCCCTTATCTCCCTCCTCATCGCTTGCCGATCAGCTGCTCAGCTGCTTCCTTTCAACACCCCCTTCCCTCTTGTTTGTGTTAGTGTCTTTTCCTTAGCTGGAGCAGTTTTTTGCTCCTCCTTTTCTTCTAATTTCTCTCCTCATTGTTTTAGTATTCCTGTCTCCTTTTCTTTACCTTCCCCCCTCCCAGGCAGCCTTCTTTATCGCTAGCATCCCTTATCTCCCTCCTGAATGCTTGCCGATCAGCTGCTCAGCGGCTTTGTTTCAACACCCCCTTCCCTCTTTCTAAAAAAGAAAGCACAATCTGCTTTTTGCCCATGGGCAATTTGGCTCCAGGGACCATGCATTTGCTCCATAAGACACACGACATTTCCCCTTACTTTTGAGGAAGAAAAGGGTGCGTCTTATGGAGTGAAAAATACGGTAAGTACTTAAAGACATCTGTCATCTACAGATGAATGGCTGAAGTGATGTGCATTACAAGGCATAGCTGGGGATAGCAGAGCCTCAGAACTGTAGATTTGGAAGGTACCCCAAGGGTCATCTAGTCCAACCTCCTGCAATGCAGGAATCACAACTAAGAGTAATGGTTTGGTCTCTTTCAAAAGGTCAGTCACTGAGCAAAGAAGCAATTAAGGGAAACCTGCAGGGTGTAGGGGTAGTCATAGCTCACAGAAAATCCAGCTGCACAAAGAAGGACTTTCTTTCATCCGTCCTGAATCTTCCAATGCTCAACTTCATTGGATGTTCATGAGTTTTATTGTTAGAGGGAGAAAAGCTTTTATAAACGTCTAATAAACATCTTTTATAATTCTATGTCTTGCATAATTTTATAAATGTCTGCTGTGTCACCTCTTACTTACCTTTTCTCTAAACTCAAAAGTCCTGAACGTTGCCACCTTTCTACATAGGGAAGTCACTCAATCTACTCATTACTATAGCGACAAATTTCACAACCCCAAGCCTCTATCGTTTTATGAACTTTAATTCAGAAGCTGAGCTCTCAGCTTGCTAACTCTCATGTTCTTTAATTCCCCCCTCATAAAAATGAGAAAGCACTCCATTTTTAAAAAAAACCACCACATTGCTGTTTCGAGACTACACCACCTTCCTTATTCTGTACATTTCTAGTGATTCTCCCCAGTGATCTAGAAGCTACAAGCAAGGCTCCCTTCTCAAGTATCACAAGCAAACACAGTATCCTACCACTATGCTGAACAGCTAAGAGGCTCCTGGGAGGCCAGAGAGACACTGCTGGAACAACTCTTGGGTTGGGGTAACTAGCTAAAATGTTTTAAACTGTTCTAATTTTGGTTCCCCTGTTTTGTTTTTGTCATTTAGTGTTGGCTAAATGTTTAGTTGAGGTTGGCGGTTATTTTAATTTGGGTAACTGTAAACTGTTTATTGTTGTTGTTATTTTTATTATTATTAGTTTCTATTGATTTATTGGTTTGTTTCTTGCTTGTATAGGGTATTTTTTAATGTTTGATGTTTTGTTGTGACTTTATATATGTTGTAAGCTGGCCAGAGTGGCTGGGGCAACCCAGCCAGATGGGTGGGATATAAATTTAACCACCACCACCAGCAGCAGCATTAGGATCAGGACAGGTATTAGTCACTTTCAGGATAAAATGCCTGAACACAGGACTGTGCTACTTTAATGTCTCAATAATCAGAGTGTGATTGAACTTTTTGCCAGATGACACCACCACTGAATCGAAAAATTCCCCTGTAAGTTACACTTGATATGAGACTGTTGCTGAAAAGTGTTCCATGTCATGTACTCCATCCTCAGTCTAGTGTTGGGGGACGCTTACCTGTGTTGCAATTTCCTAGGCCCCTTGACATTCTTCCTGCTGTTCCCCCCCCAAAAAAATATCTTTTTGTACAGGACTATAGGCTTTTTTTTGGGGGGGGGGGAGTACCATTCCTGTGAATGGGGACTTTTTGCAAACCCTTTTTTGCTGCAGGGAGTGGGGGAAGAATTGATGGAGAAAGGGAGATAAAGTTTAAATGATTATGTGGATGATGTGCAGATGTTTGGAATGACAATATAGATGGATGGTGTATAGACAACTGCATATGTATTAATGGTGGAAGAACAGAGGTGGCTTTGGCATCACCCACTTGTGGCTCTGACACCACTCACCATTGGCACGTAGCCCCCAGAATGTTACCCTCAAGCTGGAAAAGGTTCCTCAACCTTATCTTAAAGGAAGGCAAAACTGTATTTGGATCACATAATTTTTGTCTGCACCTTTGTAAAAATGAAGCTCAAAACAAAAGTTCAGAATTAGGCTACATTTCTTCTACAAGTAGTTTTTCAAGCAACAGCTACAGATGAAAACTGTTTGATGTAGAGTCAAATATAAATACGGTCTTGCGGTTTTTCATGATTCCTGGTAAAAAAAATCCAGGCAAAGGAAAAAATCTCTTTCCTGGAATGTGAGTCAAAGAAGATAATGTAAACAGATTTTATCATGTTCAGAAGCAGTTACTTTTTTATATTAAGCTTGTGTCTGAGGAATCACAGCAGGTACACAGCTGCATATAGTCACAGCTACTTCAAAAGACCCATCTATCAAGAACAAGATGAACTGAAATGCAGTACAGAAACTGCTACAATCAAGGTTACAAACATGAAGGTGTAAACGAGCAGGCTGCATACTGTATGTCTAACTCAGTAACAGTTGCTAAAAATATTCCTCTTGCACTGAAAAACTATGTAGAAAAGTCAATTTCTCAGGAAAAATGTGTAAGTAAAGCTTCCCTTTGACCACATTAAGTAATCCTTCACATACCATTCATTACATGGCTTCACTGAGCTGGTACATATAAAATGCTGCTCAGTCTCCTGCCACAAAGAGTTATATAAGGAAGGGCGTTCTATGGATTCATTAACTCCCCCCTAACAACTCCTCCTCTTTAGTTTTACCACATACAGTGGTGCCCCGCAAGACGAATGCCTCGCAAGACGGAAAACCCGCTAGACGAAAGGGTTTTCCGTTTTTCAATGCGCTTCGCAAGACGAATTTCCCTATGGGCTTGCTTCGCAAGACAAAAACGTCTTGCGAGTCTTGCAATTTTTTTCCGCTCCCCCCCTTTTTCTAAGCCGCTAATAGCCTTTTAGCCGCTAATCCACTAAGCCTTTAATAGCCGCTAAACCGCTAATAGCGCTAATCTGCTAAGCCGCTAATAGGGTTGCTTCGCAAGACGAAAAAACCGCTAGACAAAGAGAATCACGGAACGGATTATTCTCATCTTGCGAGGCACCACTGTACATTGTCACAAACTATAAGGCGTGCCAAGATACAGTTTACAACAATGGTTAGAAACAGGTTTGCAAACCGTAATTCCAGTAAGAGTGGGGTGGGAGAGCTGAAAAAAAATTCTATCTGAAACCAAAGCGGCACATTGGTTGCCAGATGTGAAATATATTGGCATTCTTTTCCACTCTCCCACCCCACTATATAGACATTGCACTAACCAAGATTAGTTGTAAAACTGAAAGGACAATGCTTATGTGAAAGTGGAGGATTGAAGAGAATAGGTTTGCTTTTCATCCACCATTCTAGCAGGTTCTGGATTAAGCATCAGCAAACAGACCATTAATGAATTGAAACCGTGTTTGATTGGGACACTTTGAGCCCTTGCACCTTTTATGTATGGTGCTTTGGATTTCTCATTCATTGAAACAGGGATCGGACTAAGCTGAAAGGCAAGGGTGGGGAACTGGATTCAACCAGCGGGCTGGATCCTTATCTCCAGCATGCCCTGCAGGCAAAGTTTAAAAGGTCGGGGGAGTGTAACCACCTAACATCTAATGATACAATGGTACCAGATGACCAGTTTTCACCCACACAGCTTGCAGACAGCTGCATGTAGCATTTTGTAAAACAGCCATGCTAGGTGCTAGGCACAGGCATTTGCAGGTGCCCACAAATGCATTTTTTGGCCCAGCTGCCTTTGTACCTGCTCCACATCTTATATCATATACAAAGCCAGGAGTGGAACAAATGGCTGTGGCTTTGTTCCAACAGCTTCACAAGCCAAATGAATAGGTGTGGTGGGTCTCATTAGGACAATGGATCAGAGGTTCCCTACTGCTGCCATAAGAGTAAAAATATTGATTTCTCACTAAAGGGCCCTCTCTGCCCAAAATACCACATGGCAAATCACAAATCGCCATAGTTAAGGACTACCTGGATAGCAAATTATGGAAGGCTGAGGCTGTGCATGCACTATACCTTTAAAGCACTTTTTTTTTCTTAATCAACTACAATGCCCAGAATTCTTTCAAGGAGATAGAGTGGACACTTGCGCTGTGAACGTGATCCGTGCAGGATGCACATTCGCAACCCGCAGCGGCGCGTCTGTGCACACGCGGGTTGAGATTCGGCGCTTCTGTGCATGCGCGACCGCCAAAACCCGGAAGTAACCAGTTCTGGTACTTCCAGGTTTTGACGGGTCCGTAACCCAAAAAAATGCAACCTGAAGCGTCTGTAACCCGAGGTATGACTGTACACTATATAAATTATAAATTATTATATAAAATGTGCTTAAAATGTTCTTTAAAGGTATAGTGGGTACCCAGGCTTACACAAAAGTTTAATTATTTCCCTCCAGACCAGTGAACCTCTCAACAGAGAGTTAAATTTAATTAAATAACAGTTCATTGTTGCACCCAATTTATCTAAACATAGCCATACTATATGCTATGGTGGTTCATAATAGAATTATTATTATAATCAAAGGAACAGAGTGTAGAATTACACAATAATTTCAATACACCAAAGGAAGCTTTGGACTTGAGTTTCTCCAACAGCAGCCATTTAGGCTGCACAGCAAGAAACATTTGAAATCCCGTAATGTATCTGGGATACAATATGGATACTTAAAATGCAAGAAAATCCACTGTACATTTAATTTGCCCTTGTATGTCTAAGTAGCTCTTTGAATTCTGTCCCAGATATACATATTTTTATATAAACTTTTGCAAAGAGACATTGCAATTACTTGAGCTATAAGCAGTTCTTCACACTTTTGTGCCTGTTTTTCAATCACAGATGCATACTGTTTTTCAATGGTTTCTTTGCGTTGCTGAACCGTAGACTGCAGTAAGGCCTGAAACAAAGATACAGCAGATTGGTATAAATGGAGAAGACAGTCAGCCTGTGACTATAAATGCATGCAAATAGAATTTGGTATCAAAGTACACCCACAGATATGTACAATTTCTAAGGCAAATGTTAATATTAGTCTAATGCAAGTTTTATATTTCTGCTAACAGAATTACATTCTTGCTTCTCATGTTCCTTTTTAGAATCTTACATTCAAAAGACTGGTAACAGATAGGGAAGGTGAGTAGTGCTGTTAAACAGATCCAATTCAGTGGGACCACACAAGACGAAATGCTTATGTGAGCCATGGAGGCGGGGGGGGGGGGGAGCCAGACATATTTCCCTGGCTGACAAAACTCCACATCCTCTCAGCACACACTCTTAGATCCCATGGGCCAAGCATGATCTTCACAACCACAAGTAAAAACAGATGGAAATTATGAGTTATTTGAAAACATAGAAGCAATGCCCCCAAAATAGTTCACGCACCAACTTGAAGAGATCAGACATCAGAACTGTGAACATTAAGAAAGTGCCCCCCCCCCAATAAACCCCACCAACATGCTAAAACAGCAGTATGACGCAAGCAGAACCAGAGCCATACCAGGCTCAGGTAAGCAAAGAAGGAGGGGGAAGGAATCAGCCTTTGAAAAGGGTTATAAGAGAAGCAAGCTCATATTATGCCCAGCAATTTCCTTTAGTTGATTGCTAGTCTTAGCTCTGTCTCATCCTTCCTGCAGTGGCACCGTCTAATTCAAATTCTAATACCATATGCTATTTACATTATTCCTTTAAAACGGATGTTCTATCCACTCAAAAGATATAACACTATGGTTAAATAGGCAACATAATGTTTAAATAAGTTCGACTGAACTATTTGCAATTACAATTATGCTAAAAGAGGCTTATTTTATAAAAAGCAGATCCTTGGCAAGCACAGACAGCCAGGCAAGCAAGCACAGCATTCCAAATCTAAAATAGATTTTTGGTTTTGAAAAATAAAATATGTATTTGGTGGAAAGCATTAAGCAAGATGATGCATATATGCAAACAGCCTAGAACAACAAAAAACCACACTAGTCATTGGCATTTTCCAATTACCTGTCTCAGCAAATGCTGTTAATACACCTATTTGCTGCCTTTTAGCACTGTACCTGCCTCTCATACCCATACAGTGGTACTTGCAGGCTTTGACAACGTACTCACCAGGGCAATTACCGTATTTTTCGCTCTATAACATGCACCAGACCATAACACGCACATAGTTTTTAGAGGAGGAAAACAAGAAAAAAATATTCTAAATGAAATAGTGGATATATGATTTTTGTGGTTCATGCTGTGGCCACAGACATGTGATCTGACAGTGAGTTTGGAGTAGCCCAATGCAAAAATCCTAAGGATCCATGTGGATCCATGCTTTGTAACCATGGAGGAGGGAAGGAAGGGGAACCATGGATCCTCTGCTCACGACTGCAGCAGATCCCCCCCGCCACCCACAGGCATTCGCTCCATAACACGCACAGACATTTCCCCTTACTTTCTAGGAGGAAAAAAGTGAGTGTTATGGTGCAAAAAATACGGTAATTACTTCAGTTACAATGAGGTTCTCAGGTTTTGCAATTTTTGTGGCTTATCATCTCGAATTCAGAAGGTGAGGAGACAGGGCAAGAGCCAATCTCTCTGTAGGTTACCTGTAGTTATTTTATCAATGCTAATCAACTAAGCAGGGAACCAAGATGAAAAAAAGCTAAATTGTTTTTAAGTACCAAATCTCTTTCCATCAGCAACCCTTGAAGTCAATGAGAGAATGGATAGCCTGTTTCCTAACTTAAGGGATTACTACTTCAGGCTAGCAGTTAAATGATAACCATTCTCTGTAAGGGTTTATTTTTATTATTTCTAAGGAAAAGCTTAAAAGCCACCTTGCTGCTGAAGGTCATTCGCTGCTTTCGTAAGTGAGCACCACTGAGCTTACTGTAACTTACTCCATGGTAAGTTCCTACATATGCATAAGACTGGATTGATGCCACACCCAAATGGTAGTCCTTAGGGTGCTGCACGATTCCTCCATGAAAAACTGCAATTCTTCTTTCAACATGGCAATAAAATCTGGTAGCCAGAAAGTTAAAACAGGCATCTTACTAGCCAAAATACACATTTCCCTACGCTGTAACGTTCACGTCAAATAACAACAATGTAGGTGTTTAATATTTGAGCATATATAAAGCACATATATTTCTATGTAAAAAAGAACAGTCAAGCATTTGAAGGGAAGTAGGAGATAAAAAGCTGTAGAATGACCAATGTCAAATGTTCAGCAACTTGCAAAACGTCTGACAACACAATCCTATATACGTCTACTCAGAAGTAACAAAGCATTGAATTATATAACTCCATCAATTTCACCAGTTAATGGGTGTGCCGGCTAGTCACATAAAGTAATGGTTAACAGTTTACAGTAAATGCATTGATCTCTTTCTCCTCTCTGCTAGCAAGTGGGAACAGCAAGCCTTGGGTGTTACATCAAAACCAGAGTTCATGGTTTGTTTCACTTTAAGCAAACTGTGATCTAAAGCCAAAGTTGGTTGTTTTTTTACCAACAGTGGGGTTTTTTTTTTGGTTAAGTAAACCACAATCCCTGGTTTGAATTTTTGGTTAAGTAAACCACAATCCCTGGTTTGAAGTGGAAAGGAACGAAGTAGGAGCAATCTGTGTGCTTACAAAAAGCCATGATATGAATATGCAGTCAATATCCACAATTAAAATGCATATAATTTTGTTGCATTATCATGATAGGACTGGTCTTCACAGTTGGCTAGTAGAAACCAGTGCTTGGCTACAAAGCCCAACTGTAATTCTAGGTACTTGCAGCACATCTTTTTTCAGTAAAAATTAAACTTAGTTTTTGAAACACCAACATTCTTAGAGCAAACAAGGTTAGGGTAAACCTCTTAAGAGGTGTTTTGTTTTGCCAATTCAGAGCTATACAGTGCTACCTATAGTTACGAACTTAACTCATTCCGGAGGTCCGTTCTTAACCTGAAACTGTTCTTAACTAGAGGCGTGCTTTCACTAATGGGGCCTCTTGCTGCTGTTGCGCTGCCGGCATACAATTTCTGTTCTCATCCTGTGGCAAAGTTCTCAACTCAAGGTAACTCTTTGAGGTTAGCGGAGTTTGTATCCTGAAGCGTTTGTAACTCGAGGTATCACTGTATAGATTTCAAACCAAGCTAAACATGGGTAGAGCTATCTAACAGGAATATTATTAAAATTATCACATGTAAATAATAATAATAATAATAATAATAATAATAATAATAATAATAATAATAATAATTTATACCCCGCCCATCTGGCTGAGTTTCCCCAGCCACTCTGGGCGGCTTCCAACAGAATATTAAAATACAATAGTCTATTAAACATTAAAAGCTTCCCTAAACAGGGCTGCCTTCAGATGTCTTCTAAAAGTTTGGTAGTTGTTGTTCTCTTTGACATCTGGTGGGAGGGCGTTCCACAGGGCGAGTGCCACTACCGAGAAGGCCCTCTGCCTGGTTCCCTGTAACTTGGCTTCTCGCAGGGAGGGAACTGCCAGAAGGCCCTCGTTGCTGGACCTCCATGTCCATGCAGAATGATGGGGAGGGAGACGCTCCTTCAGATATACTGGACCGAGGCCGTTTAGGGCTTTAAAGGTCAGCACCAACACTTTGAATTGTGCTCGGAAACATACTCGGAGCCAATGTAGGTCTTTCAAGACCGGGGTTATGTGGTCTCGGCGGCCGTTCCCAATCACCGGTCTAGCTGCCGCATTCTGGATTAGTTGTAGTTTCCAGGTCACCTTCAAAGGTAGCCCCACGTAGAGTGCCTTGCAGTAGTCCAAACAGGAGATAACCAAAGCATGCACTACTCTGGCGAGGCAGTCTGTGTGCAGGTAGGGTCTCAGCCTCCATACCAGATGGAGCTGCCCTGGACACAGAATTGACCTGCACCTCCATGGACAACTGTGAGTCCAGAATGACTCTCAGGCTGCACACCTGGTCCTTCAGGGGCACAGTTACCCCATTCAGGACCAGGGGTCCTCCGCACCTGTCCGCCTCCTGTCCCCTCAAAACAGTAGTTCTGTCTTGTCAGGATTCAACCGCAATACAATGGTACCTCGGGTTACATACGCTTCAGGTTACAGACTCCGCTAACCCAGAAGTATTTTTTTTAAAAAAAATATTTTTTATTAAGTTTCAGATTACCAAATTAAACACATCAAACCAATTAATCCAAATTATAACAATACATATCAGGTAATCCAATTGTTTTCCAAATTATAAATTTTTGTGGAGGGTACCCATGCTTCTGGATCGGCAGGAGTCCAATCCTTGAATATTTGTGCTGCTTTCATCTTAAGAATGATATTTCCAGTCCCCTCTTCTCAATCCTTGTCGTTACTCATTTTCCTTTTCATTCACCTCCGAGTTGCTCCGCAAGTGGGTTGAAAAAAACAGTCTTATTTGTGTTTCTGTGTGGGCTTTGTACTGCTCTCTCGTAAATCACTCTCATCCTATAGTCCAGGCGTTTCCGCTCGAGCAAGCAATCGCCATTTTGTTGTTCCGATGAAATACAGTCTAAAAGCTCGCTCTTTAACTTTCCCGACCTGTTGCATCATAAATTAGTCTTTTTCCAGGAGGGCTGCCCCTTCTAGATCGCAATCTCCTCGAAAATAATAAATCTTCGGCTCACCCTCCCCAAGACCAAGCCAGTGTGGTGTAGTGGTTAAGAGCGGTAGTCTCGTAACCTGGGGAACCGGGTTCGCCTCTCCGCTCCTCCACCTGCAGCTGCTGGGTGACCTTGGGCCAGTCACACTTCTCTGAAGTCTCTCAGCCCCACTCACCTCACAGAGTGTTTGTTGTGGGGGAGGAAGGGAAAAGGAGATTGTTAGCCGCTTTCAGACTCCTTAAAGGGAGTGAAAGGTGGGATATCAAATCCAAACTCTTCTTCTTCTTCCTGCAACACAGGTCTCGTATCAAATCTCCATTCTTACTGCGTCACAGGAGAGCCCTTCTTCTTTCCAAATCCTTCACAGAGTAAAACCTTTAAGTTCATATTATTCCCACACAATTCATTTTTAGTCCCATTTGCAATTAGTGCTGTGACAGATCTTCTAAGAGGGAGGGTTATTAGGTAATCACATAGAGCAAAAAAATAAAAAGTCGTTCCCCCCCTTTCATTTCCGTTGCATTCCATTCCACATACCATGTCCGTAGTACTTTGATGTAATCTTCTGTCTCAGTCTTCTTCATTTCAGTGGTAAAATTGTTAGCAGATAAGAACCTCCTGCCTCTCTTGAAGCATGTGCGTTATCTTTCACCAATTTTTTTCCTTTTAAGTAACACAACTAGTTTCACTCCTGGAAGCTGCTTCGGAGGAGTTCCGAGGCCCACCGAGGGTTGTGCACCCAGTGCCTCACCCCCTCCTTCTTCTGAACTCGGGGGTGATTTATGGCAACAGCAGGTGAAAACTGCATCTCTCCCCCCAGGAGAGATGAAGGGAGACTGATTTACTCCCCATAATCAGCCTCTAATTACCTTGTGCGGGCTGGATAGATGTTAATATCCACCATCTTCCAAGGCGCCCCTAGCGGGCCCCCCCCCCGCTAACCCAGAAATAGTACCTCAGGTTAAGAACTTTGCTTCAGGATGAGAACAGAAATCGTGCTCCGGTGGCGCAGCAGCAGCAAGAGGCCCCATTAGCTAAAGTGGTGCTTCAGGTTAAGAACAGTTTCACGTTAAGAACAGACCTCCAGAACGAATTAAGTACTTAACCCGAGGTACCACTGTATACCCTAACCAATGATACTCCAATTTTATTTTTATTTCAGTTATTATTTATTGAAACATTTTATCCCATCTTCCGATTTAAAATTTCCAAGGTAGCTTTCAAGAACCAATTAAAGGAAGGACAGAGTAAGAGAAGTACATTTTTTTAAAAGCAGCACACACCTAGAATAGAACCTGTAAGGTGATCAGGTGTCTTAAGGTGTCCAAATGCATAGCAAACAAAAGGACAACTTTTTAAAATACACAGCAGTTTATTGAATGAAGATTTATTAGATGACAGTAATTTTTTATAAATCGCAAAAAAGGCACTGGGAGATTATTTTGAATTAAATCTTGATAATGGAACCAAGCTGCAAACAGTATGGGATGCCAGTAAGGCAGCTATGAGGGGACTGCTTATCCAACAAAACTCAACCAAGAAGAAATTAAGGGAAAAGGAAAAAAAGGAAATATTGGGTGAAATATTAGAGAAAGAAAAAGAATTAATAAAAAAAACCAAATAAGGAGACAGTTAAGCAGGCAATTAAATTTTTACAAACACAATATTTAATGGTGATTAATGAGGAAATAGCATGGAAAATTAGAAGGATGAAACAAAAGTACTTTGGACATGCCAACAAGCCAGGGAAACTGCTGGCAAGGCAAATGAGGAAAAGTGAGCAAAAAAATTATATAAATAAGATAAAATCCAATGGCAAAGTCACAGATAAACCAAAGAAAATAAGGGAAGCCTTCATTAAATATTTTACTGAATACTAAAAAGAAGATGTTGATGGAAGAATATATAAAAAGTAGTAACCTTCCAAAAATAAAAGAAAAACTGACATTATTTAATGCTGAAATAACAGTGCAGGAATTTTTAGAAGCAATAAATCAAGTAAAGACAGGTAAATCTCCAGGACCAGATAGAATCTCAGCAAAGTATTATAAAAAATTAAGTGAACAGCTTGTGGTTCCCTTAAAGGACATGATGAATGAGATTTTAAAAACGGAGGAAGTCCCAAAAAGATGGAAAGAGGAGTATATAACATTAATCCTAAAACAAGATTCAGAGATAATTTTAGTTAAAAATTATAGGCCCATTTCATTATTAAATAGTGATATAAACTGTTTGCATATATTTTAGCCAACAGAAGGATTTTTAATTTTTTTGGAAGAATATACACATTAAGATCAAGCAGAATTTCTCCCAGGTAGACAAATGAAAGATAATATTAGGAATGTTTTAAACATAATAGAATACCTGGAAGTTCGAAATTAAAAACAAGCTGCATTGATGTTTATAGATGTAGAAAAAGCATTTGATAATGTTTCTTGGGACTTTATGAAAAAGTAATTGAAGAAATGGAATTTGGAGAAAAAATTAATAAGGGAATCCAAGCTATATATTCAGAACAGAATGCAAAACTAATTATTAATCAGGTGATAACAAATCAATGTAAAATACAAAAAGCAACCAGACAAGGATGTCTATTATCACCACTCTTGTTCATTCTGGTCCTGGAGGTTTTAGCAAGAAATATTAGAGCTGACAAAGATGTGGCAGGAATAAGAATAAAGAAAAGTGAGTATAAATTGAAAGCTTTTGCAGATGATTTGATTACTGTAGAAGATCCAAAGAATTCTCTCCCTAGGGTAATAGAAAAAATTCAAAGTTTAGACAGGTGGCAGGTTTTAAACTTAATAAAAATAAAACTAAATTGTTAGTCAAAAATCTTAAAGAAAGGAAGAAGCTATCAGAATCTATAGACATAGAAATCCATAAAAAGGTAAAATATTTGGGAATATGGTTGATGAAAAAGAATCACAATATCTACAAAGATAATTATGGAAAAAAATGGAATGAAGTAAAAAGGTATCTACAAATATGGAACAGGATGAATCTTTCCCTTTTAGGAAGAATTGCAGCAATTAAAATGAATGTACTACCAAAAATGTTCCTCTTTCAGACAATACTGATAATAAGTTATAATGTCTGTTTCAAAAAATGGCAAAAAGATATTTCATAATTTATCTGGAGTGGGAAAAGACCAAGTATAAAGCATAAAATACTTACAAATTTAAAATTTAAAAGAAAGAGGAGACTTTTCCCTTCCAGATTTTAAAATTTATTATGAAGCAGCATGATTCAGGATTGGATCAAATTGGAAAAAGAAGAGGCAACAGAGTAGGAAGGACATGATATGTCACACATACTTGTGGTATGAGAAAGCAAAGGATAAAAGGATTCCACAATCATATAATAAGAAATCTTTAATAAAGGTATGGGAAAAATACAAATAATTATTGGAATCCAAAACCCTGTGGTGGTTATCACCCACTGAAGAATTATCAGTTAAAATGTCAACAATGAAAGGAACATGGCTAACAGATAGAGATTTACTAACAGAACAAGAAGGAAAGTTAAAATTGAAAGATTATGATGAGATAAAGGAACATCTTCAGAGCTCGTTGCACCACAGGCAATTAAATGAAATCTTCAAAGAAGACAAGAGATGATTCACTTACACAGTTTCTAAATTCCAAAAGAATATTATAGACAATCATTCCAAATCATTAAAGAAGGCGTACAATATACTGTTGGAATGGGAAACTAAAGATGAAGAAGTTAAATTAGTATTGATTAAGTGGGCCCAGGATTTAGGTCATAATATACAATTTGTGGGAGGACACAGAGCTTCCTGATTTACAGCAGAAATTAGTAGCGGCTTTATCTCTGGGGAAACGTCTAGGAAAAAGAAGCGACCAGCCTCATCTCCACAAGTGAGCCCACAGCAGAAGAGAAAGCAGAGTAAAATGGATGATTTTGTAAGAGCACAGAACTCAGAACCTACTACATCAAATAGAACTCATTCCTAATTGTCTTTGATGAAGACCCCCCCCCCCCCGATGGTCCCAGCAATTCAGATAACACTGTCGATGCCGGGAAATCGGTAAAATGCTGCAACTCAACCCCGAGAACAACAACACCGTGCATATCCTAAGAATGGTTGCATCACTACCGAACAGTGGGAGAGCTGATAACAATTTCCCCTCCACAATGAAGCCAAGCCAGCTATGGAACATGCAGCTTTAACATTATCTCGTGGAACATAGCGGGTTGGGCCAACAAACTAGGGGACGAGCCATTTCATGAATATATAACGGGGTTTGACATAATAATGCTACAGGAAACTTGGGCAACTAACAACATAGTTCTCGACGGTCACCCCGCCTATGAAATCAAGGCCTCTAAACTGCTCAGAAGGGGATGACCGAGGGGGGGGGGCTAGTAACTCTGGTTTCCACTCAATTGGCGTCACAGGTTACTGAGTGCTCAGTTTTCGAGCAGCTGGCACTGGGGATCACTTTGCATCTGGAATCCAAGAGTATTATTCTTGTTTCAGCTTATATCCCACCATATACAGTGCAAACACAGATAGAGAGCACGTGACATAAATTCCATAGTTTCCTTTATTCCCTACAAATGAAGTACCCCAGATCGCCATTTTACCTAATGGGAGATATGAATGCCAGAATAGGCTCAAATGATGATAGCCTGGAAATAAAATTCCTAATATTAAGAGATCTAAAGGAAAATAGCGCCCTCTTTCTAAACCCACCCCCTCGCAGACATTCGAAAGATTGTCAAATCAACTATGCTGGCTGTGGGGGAGGGAGACAGTGCTCCTGAAGGTAGGAGTCTATCAATTAATGAAGATGATCATCCAAATGTCATAGACCAAATGGAGCAAACAGCACGCAGACCTAGTGGTGGGAGGAAAAAATCCTTAAATAAGAGACACGGGGGAATGATTAATGGACTTCAATGTCTGTACACTAATGCGCAAAGCATGGGAAATAAACAAGATGAGCTTGAGCTCTTAGTACAGCAAACTAAATATGACATAATAGGCATCACTGAAACCTGGTGGGATAAGTCCCACGATTGGAATGTAATAATGGGGGGATACAATCTATTTCAGAGAAACAGACCAGACAAGAAAGGAGGAGGAGTGGCGTTATATGTCAGGGATGTGTATACCTGTGAAGAGATCCAAGATTTAGATCCTCAAAGCCAAAGTGAGAGCATTTGGTTCAAAATTAAGGGAGAGAAGAATAACAGAGACCTCATTGTGGGAGTTTACTATAGATCCCCAAGCCAAACGGAGGACATAGATGATGCCTTCCTGGAACAGATGGCCAAGCATGCAAAAGGAAGGGAGATAGTAGTAATGGGGGACTTCAATTACCCGGATATTTGTTGGAAGTCAAACACAGCCAAGAGCATAAGGTCAAACAGATTCCTCACTGGCCTTGCAGACAACTTCATTGTCCAGAAAGTGGGAGAAGCAACAAGAGGAACAGCCATTTTAGATCTGGTCCTAACCAATGTTGATGACCTGGTTAGTGGGGTAGAAGTGGAAGGATCATTAGGCGTGAGTGATCATGCTCTTCTGAAGTTTACTATACAGCGGAAAGGAGCAGCCAAGCATACTAGGACTCAATTTCTTGACTTTAAGAAAGCCGACTTCATAAAACTTAGGGAAGTGCTGGGTGAGATCCCATGGACAACAATACTAAAAGGAAAGGGAGTTCATGATGGCTGGGAGTTTGTTAAGAGGGAGATAGTAAAAGCACAAAGTCAGGCAATACCAATGAGACGGAAACATGGAAGGTGCCTAAAGAAGCCAGGGTGGCTATCTAAAGAACTTTTAACTGAATTAAGATTAAAAAAGGATGTGTACAAAAAATGGAAAAGGGGGGAAACCACCAAAGAGGAATTCAAACAAATAGCCAGCACGTGTAGACACAAAGTCAGAAAAGCTAAAGCACAGAATGAACTCAGGCTTGCTAGAGAGGTTAAAAGCAACAAAAAAGGCTTTTATGGGTATGTTCGTAGCAAAAGGAAGAACAAAGAAACAGTGGGGTCACTCAGAGGAGAAGATGGTGAAATGCAAACAGGGGACACAGAAAGGGCTGAACTCCTCAATGCCTTCTTTGCCTCAGTCTTCTCCGATAAAGAAAACAATGCCCGACCTGAAGAATTTGGAGCAAATGATTCAGCAAAGGAAACACAGCCCAGAATAACTAAGGAGATAGTACAAGAATATTTGGCTAGTTTAGATGTATTCAAGTCTCCAGGGCCAGATGAACTGCATCCAAGAGTATTAAAAGAACTGGCAGATGTGATCTCAGAACCACTGGCAGTCATCTTTGAGAATTCCTGGAGAACAGGCGAAGTCCCGGCAGACTGGAGGAGGGCAAATGTTGTCCCTATTTTCAAAAAGGGGAAAAGAGAGGACCCAAATAATTACCGCCCAGTCAGTCTGACATCAATACCAGGGAAGATTCTGGAGCAGATCATTAAGCAAACAGTCTGTGAGCACCTAGAAAGGAATGCTGTGATCACCAATAGTCAGCATGGATTTCTGAAAAATAAGTCATTTCAGACTAACCTGATCTCGTTTTTTGACAGAATTACAAGCCTGGTAGATGAAGGGAACGCAGTGGATGTAGCCTACCTTGATTTCAGCAAGGCATTTGACAAGGTGCCCCATGATATTCTTGTAAAGAAGCTGGTAAAATGCGGTCTTGACTATGCTACCACTCAGTGGATTTGTAACTGGCTGACTGACCGAACCCAAAGGGTGCTCATCAATGGTTCTTCTTCATCCTGGAGAAGAGTGACTGGTGGGGTGCCACAGGGTTCTGTCTTGGGCCCAGTCTTATTCAACATCTTTATCAACGACTTGGATGATGGACTCAAGGGCATCCTGATCAAATTTGCAGATGACACCAAACTGGGAGGGGTGACTAACACCCCAGAGGACAGGATCACACTTCAAAACGACCTTGACAGATTAGAGAACTGGGCCAAAACAAACAAGATGAATTTTAACAGGGAGAAATGTAAAGTATTGCACTTGGGCAAAAAAAATGAGAGGCACAAATACAAGATGGGTGACACCTGGCTTGAGAGCAGTACATGTGAAAAGGATCTAGGAGTCTTGGTTGACCACAAACTTGACATGAGCCAACAGTGTGACGCGGCAGCTAAAAAAGCCAATGCAATTCTGGGCTGCATCAATAGGAGTATAGCATCTAGATCAAGGGAAGTAGTAGTGCCACTGTATTCTGCTCTGGTCAGACCACACCTGGAGTACTGTGTCCAGTTCTGGGCACCACAATTCAAGAAGGACACTGACAAACTGGAACGTGTCCAGAGGAGGGCAACCAAAATGGTCAAAGGCCTGGAAACGATGCCTTATGAGGAACGGCTAAGGGAGCTGGGCATGTTTAGCCTGGAGAAGAGGAGGTTAAGGGGTGATATGATAGCCATGTTCAAATATATAAAAGGATGTCACATAGAGGAGGGAGAAAGGTTGTTTTCTGCTGCTCCGGAGAAGCGGACACGGAGCAATGGATCCAAACTACAAGAAAGAAGATTCCACCTAAACATTAGGAAGAACTTCCTGACAGTAAGAGCTGTTCGACAGTGGAATTTGCTGCCAAGGAGTGTGGTGGAGTCTCCTACTTTGGAGGTCTTTAAGCAGAGGCTTGACAACCATATGTCAGGAGTGCTCTGATGGTGTTTCCTGCTTGGCAGGGGGTTGGACTCGATGGCCCTTGTGGTCTCTTCCAACTCTATGATTCTATGATTCTGCCTGGCTTTTTTACAAATAAGTCTTGACCTTATCATTGCTAATGGGGTGCTCCCCGGGGACAGAGAAGGCGAGTACACATTCATAAATACAAATGGAGCCAGCAAAATAGACTACTGTCTCACTAACAGGGAGGCCTTCGATTTCAACATAGATAATAGGACTGAAAGCGACCAGCTACCTCTAATCATCTCCACTACTGGCCAAAATTCAATTCAGCGCTCTTACATAGAACATGAGGAAATAGATAAAGCAAATGATCTAGCATTGCGTAGAAAAAAATGGACACCTGAGATAGCAATTGCAGTTGAGAGTAGATTGAATTCACAAACTGCAATTAAGTTAAGATCAATTATAATAAACAATTTATGAATAGATTCTTCCCTGACGGCTTACGAAGGATGTGGTCTCTGTCAACATAAACTCAGCCGGCAAGCCACGCACTGCTAAAGGGCGCTGTTGGTTTGACCAAGAGTGCCGCACAAAGAAGGAAGCCTTAAAGAACGCTTATTTGGCCTATAGAAACGCTGGACTAAATTACTTACCGTAAATTTCGCTCCAAAACACGCACTTTTTTGCTCCGAGAAAGTAAGGGAAAATGCCTGTGCGTGTTAAGGAGCGAATGAATCATAGAATCATAGAATCATAGAGTTGGAAGAGACCACAAGGGCCATCGAGTCCAACCCCCTGCCAAAGCAGGAATGCACGGATCAGAGCCATGGCTGCCGTCAGTCAGGCAAAGCGGGAGCCACTTACACGCTCTACGAGGCTCTCACTTTGCTTTCTTTAAAGTGACCTGGAGCCAGGAAGGAGGGAGGGAAGGAGAGCCATAGCAGCAAAGCCGGCAGCAGCCGCTTACACGGGAGGAGGGACAGACGCTAGCAAAGGTCTGCGCGCTCTCTAAACAGAGCAATGAGGCTGCAGAGAGACGGCAGGAAAGATAAAATTTAAGCAACCAGCAGCAAAATAAAACCAGCCTCGAGCTCTGAGCCACGCAGTGAAAACCAGGAAGTAAAAAAAAAGGCTGGGGAGGGCATGAGGGAGAGGGGAAAACTTCGCAAATCCCCCGCGTCTCAGCTGATCGGCTGGGACGGAGCAGCTTGTTTTCAGGCAGGATAGATTTGAGCAATGTCTGGGTCCTAGTGCCCCTACCGCTTTTTTGTGCTCCATTCTATTGCTGCTGGTGGCTGCTTATCATTCAGGCTGCAAGGAGGAGCACTTTTTACACAGCTAATGGCGAATCCCCTGAAATCCAAGTCCTCCTCACTTGCTCACATCTATTCCGCCTCAAAACAAGGAGCGGAAGGAAAAGGCTGCAAACTGTTAAATGGGGAAAAAAAACCAGGCACAGGGCAAATACCTTAAGTATACCTTTAAAGCAACAGTGCTCTTTCCCTCCCTCCTCCCCGCGGAAAAGCTCCTTGTCCCTTGAGTTCTTTTCCTTCCCTCCCCACTTAAAACGTGGTTATAAAGCACGGATCCACATGGATCCTCAGGATTTTTGCATTGGGCTACCCCAAACTCACTGTCAGATCACATGTCTGTGGCCACAGCATGAACCATAAAAATCATACATCCACTGTTTCATTTAGAATATTTTTTCCTCGTTTTCCTCCTCTAAAAACTACATGCGTGTTATGGTCAGATGCGTGTTATAGAGCGAAAAATACGGTACCTCCATCTTATTTCAAAATCAAAAAAGAGTATAAAGCCCTTTTGGCCTCATAAAAAAAGGCAGTCCGAACAAAATTCCTGGTCCCTGCTATTGAATGCCTCACTAAACAATGAAACTAAACTCTTTTGGCAACTGGTCTCCGACTCAATGAAAAATAGTTCTTCAGCCCCCAGCTGTGTCATTCCAGCTCAGGTTTGGGAGAACCACTTCAGAAATATATTTATGGAAAATCCAAACCTCCCTTCCAGCTTCCAGGATGTTGACAGGGCAGAATTGTCACTGCTCCCTCATTGGAGGCCGGTTACTGTGGAGGAAGTCCATACATTAATTGGGAATCTGAAGAGCAGAAAGGCTCCGGGGAAAGACTTTATCCCAGCGGAGCTGATTACATCAAACCAGCACTGGGGGCTCCACTTCTGGCAGCACTTTTTATGGTAGTAAATAACTCGGGTAAAGTACCATATAGCTGGAAACATGCTATAGTAGTCCCAATCTTTAAGAGAGGCCACCCAAATGTACCCTCCAATTATAGGCCAATTAGCCTGCTTTCAATAACTGGGAAGCTGTATGCCCGATTCCTCAGTAGAAAACTGACAACTTTTCTAAATGAACATAATATACTATCTGAAGCCCAGGCAGCCTTTCATGAGAACCATTCAACATCAAACCACTGTCTAATGCTGTCCTTCCTAGCCGAGAAATATACCAGGCCTCTACAGGGTAAACTTCATGGATCTGAAATCAGCATTTGACTCCATCCCCAGATCCCAGCTATGGTCCAAATTAAATCTGATTTTGCAGGACTCCTCTTTCTTATAAAAGCCCTGTACAATGGAACCAAACTGCAGGTTTTTACGATGCGGTCGACAGGGACAGTTATCGAACAGCATCGAGATGACTAGGGGGGTGAGACAAGGATGCATTTTGGCCCCCACATTATTTTGTCTATTCTTAAATGACCCAGAAGAGAGCTTAATGGGCCCAGATGGACACCTCCCAAAAACAGGAATGAGAAGGACCCCCTTGTTGTTATATGCTGATGACGCGGCCATCATCTCACGTTCCAGACCGGGTTTGAATTATCTGCTGAGGAATTTTTCTGATTACTGTTCTGGAAATGGTTTATCCATTAATTATGAAAAATCTAAAATTTTAGTTTTCGAAAGAAGCTTCTCCCGGTCTAAATGGGTGCTGGATGGCCATAACCTTGAACAGATCAAATACTTCAGTTATCTAGGGCTCACATTCCATCCTACAGGATCTTGGAAGCACCATTGGCAAACCTCCCTTCAAAAGACGGAGATCACAAAGCTAGCCATACATAGATTCTTCTTCACAAAGGGCGGCAAATATGTTCCAGCAGCCTTAAGGGTTTTCAACGCAAAACCCGTTTCCCAACTCCTGTACGCTGCAAATGTCTGGCATAATGGGGACCTGCCAAAGCTAGATGGCTTTCAGGCAAAATTTCTACGATCTCTGCTGCAGGTTCCCAACTGTGCCCCCAACTCCGTACTTCTGTTAGAAGCTGGTGAATGCCCAATTTCAATTAAAGCGTGGTGGGCTGCCCTAAAACATTGGCTCAGGATTTCAGTGTTTGATCTAGGGAAGGGTTTCTACCAACACCTGACCAATGAGGAATTTGTCAGCAAATGGCAGAAAACCATGGATAAAAAAGCCACCTCTATTGGTCTGTCACCCCCACCCCCAACTGTATTACCTGGGTTATGAAGGCGCCCTAAAGACGTTAAAGCAAAGATTATGGGATAATGCACACAGTGACTTGCGATCTCGATCACACGCAGTCTGTAGTCCGCTGGCAGTAGGAGTACAATATGGGTATGTCTTTAAGTTAACATCTTACATTAAAAACCTGACAGTACCAAACTATCGAAGGCTTTTCACCAAAGCCAGACTAAACGTCTTTCCTTCTGCAGTGTTGGATGGTAGGTTGAGAGGAGTTCCCTACCAGGACAGACTTTGCTGGTGTGCTCAAGACATCGATTCCATAAAACATATTTTGTTGCTTTGTGCAAAATATGAGCAATCCAGGGCTGAACTGATACTACCCTTGCTGGTACCTTTCCCGGGAAAATCAGAGGCTCACTATGTCAGGTTCCTATTGGAAGACTGGGCAAATGCTAGAACATTAGCAATGGCAAAGTTTTTATTGGTGGTTGCAAGAACCAATGATCCCTATATTCTGAACAAAATGCTTGTTTAACCTGGAGGTAGGCTGTATGAATTGTGTATTGCTTTGTAACGATTTGTTGGGTCTCTGGACCGTAATAAAGATTGATGATGACAATTTGAGGATTGGATAAGGCTTTGGAAAGTGAATTTGAAATTTACAGATTACATATTGTTGAAAGAGAATTACATGAAAATGATGTATAGGTGGTACATCACACCAGTAAAACTGGCAAAAATGTATAAAACAGAACAAAATAACTGCTGTAGGTGTAAAGAAGGGGCAGGTACATTTTACCACATGTGGTGGGATTGCAAGATTATTTTTAATAAATGGGAAATAATATACAATGAACTGAAAAAAATGTTTAAAATATCATTTGTTAAAAAATCAGAAGCTTTTTTGTTAGGTATTTTAGGACAAAAGTTGCTGAAAGAAAAACGGACATTATTTATGTAGGGCTACAACAGCAGCTGAACAGCAGCAGGTCTGAAGCTCAACATCAAAAAAACGAAGATCATGGCCACTGGGCCCATCACCTCCTGGCAAATAGATGGGGAAGAAATGGAGGCAGTGAGAGATTTTACTTTCTTGGGCTCCATGATCAGTGCAGATGGTGACAGCAGTCACGAAATTAAAAGACGCCTGCTCCTTGGGAGAAAGGCGATGGCAAGCCTAGACAACATCTTAAAAAGCAGAGACATCACCTTGCCAACAAAGGTCCGTATAGTAAAAGCCATGGTTTTCCCAGTAGTGATGTATGGAAGTGAGAGCTGGAGCATAAAGAAGGCTGATCGCCGAAGAATTGATGCTTTTGAATTATGGTGCTGGAGGAGACTCTTGAGAGTCCCATGGACTGCAAGAAGATCAAACCTCTCCATTCTGAAGGAAATCAGCCCTGAGTGCTCACTGGAAGGACAGATCGTGAAGCTGAGGCTCCAATACTTTGGCCACCTCATGAGAAGAGAGGACTCCCTGGAAAAGACCCTGATGTTGGGAAAGATGGAGGGCACAAGGAGAAGGGGACGACAGAGAATGAGATGGTTGGATGGTGTTCTTGAAGCCACTAGCATGAGTTTGATCAAACTGCGGGAGGCAGTGGAGGACAGAAGTGCCTGGCGTGCTCTGGTCCATGGGGTCACGAAGAGTCGGACACGACTAAACGACTAAACAACAACAACAACAACAGCAAGAATCTTAATAGCACAAAATTGGAAGACCACAGAAGTACCATCAAAAGAAAAATGGCAAGAAAAATTGATGAACTAAGTTAGCAAAGTTAAGGGACAAACTGCGTGAAAAGGACAATAGTGATTTTGAAAAAGAATGGGAACTCTTTACAATATATTTGCAGAAACAAAAAAAAAAAGGACTCGCTGGCAGGGTTTAAATAAACATTTTCAATTTTATTTACAGAGAACAAGAGTGTAACAATGTGATAACATAGTATAATATATAAACAGCAGAATGTAGCATTTGATGTAATAAACCAGAAATGGAAGTTGAGGGACGTCAACAGGGAGGGGTGAAATTGAAAAATGAATGTTTAGTAATGATATTGGATATTTTTTATGGGAAAAGAAAATCAATAAACATTATTTTTTAAAAAATAAAATAAAATACACAACAATTTAGTAACAAATAGATGTCAATTGCAAACCAGTATTAGGCAAATGTTGCAGTTTTAAAGATTTCTTTACCACATACAATCAAAAGAAGCATGCTAAAGGTTATCCTGCCCTAATGTAAGTTACCCTAATTTGCATAGGGAAATCTCTGTTCAAACTTTTCCAGAAAACCCACATCATTTATTGTTGTTGTTTAGTCATTTAGTTGTGTCCGCCTCTTCGTGACCCCCTGGACCAGAGCATGCCAGGCACTCCTGTCTTCTACTGCCTCCCGCAGTTTGGTCAAACTCATGTTGGTAGCTTCAAAAACACTGTCCAACCATCTCGTCCTCTGCATCATTTATTAGTTATTGATAATAATGATGATGCCACCACAGTATTTTCAATCCCCTTTCCCCAGAGCTTCTCTACTATATTTTAATGGTTTCCCTCCTTCTTAAGCTGTTCTTATAGAGTTTTACTCAATTAAAATACTCAGAGTAGGTCCGATGAAATCAGTGGGTCTGATCTGAATGTCACAGTTGGATACAATCCATAATCACTTATGAAGAATATACACAACTAAAATTATTTTTGAAGCCAACTACCATATGTTTTAGTAGTTGCTTGTGTGAAAATGCAGGTGTTGCAGGTGTGAAAGGGGCAGCAGGGTTGCATGTTCAGCTCTCTCCACGTCCCCAAGTCACGCATCTCCTCCTGACACTGTATTGATGGGCCATAACTTCTGAAGGAGGAAGTCTGTTCAAGGTACGGAAGTTTCACATGGGACTTAGAAGCCTGATTACCCAGGGTTTGTAGCTGCTGCTCTATTAAAATAAAATTTGAGCATTCAAAAGACATGTGCTTTTAATATATATATGTAAGATTTTAAGCCACAAAACAACTGCCCATCAAGCAAGATTTCTGTAGATCTAAGTGGTGCCCATTTCGTTTAGTAGTAATGCCAAATCCTGTATTTCTGTTCGTAACAGGGGTCTGACAGCTGACGTCCCTTTTTAAGGAACATGGCTCCGTTTCAAGTGTGTTAGGTTACACCCTTCTGACGTGTAATCCTAATTTCATGGCAACTTCAATTCTGCATCCAAAAATAGAGCAGATAATCATGGACCAACCTCTTAACTCATTCCCACTGATTCCACATACAATAAGACAATTCTCTAGAGCAGACACTCTTAATATTTGAGTACTCAGTATTAAATAAAGTATTTGAGAATGTTTGTGAACATTATTGCAATTCAGAATAGTAATCCAGAGTAATGGTTTGAATTATATCCTGTTTTGTCATTCAATGCTTCCTTCTTCCAGTTCACTTAATCTCCATTTTATCATAATAAGCAGGACAAGAAGGGGACTGAGAAAAATGAAGATTTAATGTTCAAACTGATGGTGGTTGACTAAACTTGGCCCTAGAAAAGGCTCTTAAATTTCCAATTTAGCACAGCCTTCAATAGCTTTGCTGGCTAATCAAAGATACAATTTTGCCAAGTTTTAAATCTTGCACCTTAATCTATAGCTACATGCTGGCTTATAGATCAGGAAAAGAAACTGATAGTTTGATTTGTTGCTCAAGTTAAATAAAAAAGGTCTCCCTCTGATCAATGTGCCAATATTATGAGTGAAGGAGAAAATGCAGTTATGTTTAATAAAAAATATTAAGTAAAAGACCAACAACCATCAGAGATGAATTTTATTTCTTTCCTCATGGTCTGCCTTTGTCAAAGCTGTATACATGAACTCAACAGTCCTACAAATATTACATGTGGAGGCACAGGTTAGGAGCCATTACAAACTGCACTGTGTCCAGTGTCTCCAGCAATACAATAATGATAAATCCAGGAGCACATCTGGCCAAAGCATCTGTTCTTTCAGAGGAATGTGACCCTGCCCAGAAAAGGCCACATGCCCAAATCCCAGGTCCACAAACCCCATCCGCACCCACATCCCACCTACAAAGTCTCTAGGAATTCAGCTTCAGCCAATTTGCCCTCATCCAGCCTACTACTACATCAAAGAACTGCAACCATGTTTTCCAATAAGATGTTGATGTTCATGGCAGCCGCTGATCGTACAAAGGGTGCCATAACCCCTGTGAGTGGTGGTTGACTCTAAGATTTATATGCTAAAGTAATTAGCTCCGCCACCGATCTGCTGGTAGTGAACTCTGGGGTCCAATCGTGGCAACACACATGGATTATCTGAGGATTTAAACTCATAAGACCTCCACAGGTAATCCAAGCTCACATCACAGATTCATACTTTCCGATGCAATGCAATACAAGGCAAAGATGGAATTGACTTTATTTATTTTATGAACATTTATCTATGCCACCTTTCACGTGCAATAGCAAAGTAGTGTACAAAAAAGTCAAGTAAAACTAAACTTCAGTTCTGAACTAAACAACAGCTCCTGGAACATTTACCATTAGGTTTAAAATAAACCACCTGGTGTTAGTGGCCAGCTAGGGCTCAGAAAGTAAATGAGAGTTCAGCCAATGTCAAAATGGCATCAGTGTAGGCGATAGCCACAATTCTTAGGTGTGAATTATGGGTCGATGCACAGATGGGTTGATGTGGATAATACCAAGTTCTTGTCTTAAGAGTCCAAGTATTCCCCCCCCCTTTCCTGGCAGACATGAGAATTACAAGAAACACCAAATTCAGGTGAGCTTCCTAAAGATTTGAAGGATTCAAGAAACATAAGCTCTCAGACATGACAACAAACTAAAAATGAGGAATTTAAACATGACAATATTGTGAAATTTCACAAGCTCCTTTTTAATAATAATAATAATAATAATTTTTAAAAGGGATGTACTAATATAAAGTCAGAAAAAATGCTTTTTTAAAGGGTTTGTGTTACTATGCCCCCACTCCCCCACTGAAAGCAGTATTTCAAGAGCAATCTTAAACCTGGGGGAGGGGGTGTTCATATGAATCAGTAAGATGTGAGGAATAGAATATACATTTCATATAGGATATGATCCATCCAGTGCCAAGTACTTTTTGATTCCAATAGGAGAGTTAAGCTTAAATCCTTTCCACTGAATTTGATTGAACATGAAGTGCTTATCCACAAACCACAATGCTTTTAAGAAGCTAAAAAAATAAAAATAAAAAGAATTTAAGATGTCTAAAAATAATTAATATGCCTAATTCTTTTATTTTGTTTAAACATTCTACAACTAAATGATTCCAAGCAGTCTGTTCTTTTGTTTTTACTTTTTTTAAAAGGCTACAAAAACTATACCAAAACATATGAGCTGAGCATTCAGGTATGGAATACATTAATGTTTATACCAGTCTAGAATGCACCATAGATTAATATGCACTGCCTTTCAGTTCTGAATACTTAAAATGAAGAGCAAATAAAAATTCTTAGCAAACCATAATGTTCAAGCCAACCATTAATTGGTCAAACTGCAAAGTACTGGTCAAAGTCATATCATACATGTCAGAATTTACATTTATTGATAGGGATTTTTCCTTGCATTTTAAGACGCCCACAGGCAAATGTCAAAAAAATCTGATACTGCCTGGTAAGCTTGAAGCCTCCACTGAACATTTTTGTTAATCTAATTTTCATCATCTCCTAGTGAAGAAAATTCACCATACCACTGATAAATTTAAATGTCAACAGCTAGAAACATTTCTGATACTTCTTGCAGGACTTCCTAAAACGTTAAGAATTATTGGTCAATGGAAACATTCACAAAATTTCTGACACATTTTTCTGGCACATAGGAAATCATCAGCCTTACACTGAATTAAACTGGTCCACCTACTCCAGTGATTATCACTCTGATCAAGGAAAGCCCTTGTCAGTCAATGTGGGGCAGGGTCTGTGTCTTTCTCTGTCCTATAACATGACATTCTATAACTGGAGCTGGTGGGGATTGAATCTAAAAACTTCTGCGTGCAAGACTGAGCAAATGGCCCACATCTCTTGCTGATGAAGGAAATGAGATGATTCTTACATGAAAGCAAACATCAGGGTTATGCATATTTTTTAAAAAAGAACAAAATAGTTCAGGCAAGCTGACATTTTTAGTAAAGTGGGCTGTGAGATAAATAAAAACAAGATGTTCACTTAAATTTTCAGAAAGTTTTCCACTCTTACTTTGACATGTGACTTAAAACTTTCAGTCATGTTACTTTGAACTTTTAAATATTAGTCCAGATAGAATTTCCTTTGGAAAATTCTTTTCAATAATTATTAATGATGGGAACGAAAGCCTTATGTGAAATTGGGTTTTTAAAAATAAATTTAAAAATCCACCCTACACCCCCCTCAAGGGGGGTTAGACACATGCTTACTGGCCGGCCAGCCTCAACCCTCCTCACACAGCAAGCCTCCTTTGAATCTGAGAGGACTATCAAAAGCTGGGAGTGGGGAAGGAGCAAAAAGAAAGCCCGAAGCTCTTTCTTAATACAAAATATTAACTGAGATGTTCTGTAATACAGCATGGTCACACCACGGGTCTTATATTGATGACTATTGCTTCCAGATTGCTAATAATGACTGAAAATAAGAATGGAGGGGACCAACCCAGATTACCAAATATATAACCTACTTTTAGCCTCTTTAAAACTTTCAAGAGAATATTATTTACACAGGTACTAGGTACCTGAACAAAAAGTTTGTTTTCTCCTGCTCCAGAGGCTAGGGCCTGAAACAATGCCTTCAAGTTACAAGTAAGGAAATTCTAACTAAACATCAAGGAGATCTTTAAGAGCTGTCTGACATTGAACGGGCTTCCCTGCCAAGAGGTAGACTAGCCTTCCTTGGAAGTCTTAAAGTAGAGATTGGATGGTCATCTGTCTTGGATGCTTGAGTTGAGATTCTTGCATTGCAGGGGGTTGGACTAGATCAGTATTTCCCAACCGGAGGCCATATCTCACCTGGGGGGGGGCAGGATATTTCAAGGGGATCACACATGAAAATCACATAAATGGGGTCCACAGCACGAGGCTAGGGGGCCACAGACCGAAGTGAAAAGTGAAGAAAAAAAATCATTTTTTATTTTTTAAAAAATCCTGATTGGATGGCTATCTGCTTGGCCGATCACAAGCGGGTAAGGGGGTGGCCCACCAGGGCCAAGCGCTCCTTCTTGCCATGTGTGTTTTCTTAGAGCAATTCTGGTTTGTTTCTGGTGGGAGAGGGCAATTGCTGAGGCCCGCAATCCAGAACCCCCAGGTCAGGTAAGTGGGGTGGTGGGGTGGCAATGGGAGAGCTGCTTGTTGCTGCCACCAGTGCTGGGCCCGGTGCAGAGTGCAATCCACCCCAGCGCCTAGCCGAGTGGGGCCTTCGGGCGTTGTCAGGGGGCGCAGGGCCCGTCAGCAGCATCAGCTTGGCTCTGCAATCCGCCCCAGCGCCTAGCCAAGCGGGGATTGTCTGGTGCTGCTGACCTGCTCTAATAAATAACCAAGTGTCTTCTAAGAAGACAGCTGCAGTGAGTTCAGCGGGCCTTACTCCCAGGTGTGGGGGGGGGCTATAGTGTTTTATCTAGACAGCCAAGGCTGCTCCGGATTACAAGATCTTTTTGCACCAGGTTAGGGAGGACCACTTCCTTTTTAAACTTCTCCCATATATACAGAACTCCCTGTGTGCCTTTTGGACTGTACCTGTAGGTTTCCCCCTCTGTGTCAAATAACTGGAGTCAAATAAGTGTTGTTTGCTCTTTATGATACATGGAAGATGGATCTCCCTTGGGAGTTTCTGGACTCTCCATCCTTGGAGGATTCTAAGCAGAGGTTGGGTGGCCATCTGTCATGGATGCTTTAGCTGCGTTTCAAAATATGACGCTTGAAGTCCCTCCCAGCTCCATGATACTATGTTTTTCTGCTTCAACAATATTTCATTATGTTCCTATCATTTTAACTAATGGAATTTTGTAAAAATTATAAACATAATATGTTCTATTTACAAACAAAACATTTAAACAGCTACCTTTCTACAGTGGGGCATGGGTGTAGCCAGAATTTTTTTAAGGGGACTGACTTTTGTTGGGGGGGGCAGAACCTCAGATTTGTATTAATTTATACTTTTTATAGTTTTGCAGGGGTAGCAAAATTACACCCATGGGGAGGGCACAGGTAGGAAACAAGGTTGGAAGGGGCCACAGTTGGAAAAAGATTGGGAAGCATTGGACTAGATGACCCTTGCAGGGCCCCTTCCAACTCTACTATTCTATGATTCTAAGTAGATCATGAGCCAAGCAAAATATTTCCAAGAGTTATATTTACTTTTCTTTACTGTTGTTAATTATCAAGGATAAAAGTTAAACAAACAGCAGCATAAAAGACAGAAATTAAATCATGTTAGGTTAACATGCAAGAGAAAAGTTGGCCGTCACAGCACACGGTTCACTTAATTTGCTCTCTCATGTTTTAAGTGTTCTGAGTTTTCCTCAAGCTGTCTTATGCTGTCTGTTTGTTGAAATAAACATGGGAATGGAAGGCAGCAGCAGTTTGTGATCTGTGCAGTTTATGATTTATAACAACCTGATTCTCAATGGGGTATCAAATAGATACACACTCAAACTGAGGCTACACCTGAGTGAATGAGGAATAGTGGGCTCCCAGGAGTGGAAGCCATTAGGAATATATATGGGTATGTGTTTATCACGTTGCTTGCTTGGTGCAAATGTTGAAGGTAAAAAAATTGTGTGTGTGTGTGAAGGGGTGCTGGTGCATGCTGACACCACAAAATGCAGTGACGTGGTCAAGGGCGGAAAATAGGGCTTTGGGTTGTATGTTAAAATCTTAGAATCATAGAATTATAGAGTTGGAATAGACCACAAGGGCCATCGAGTCCAACCCCCTGCCAAGCAGGAAACACCATCAGAGCACTCCTGACATATGGTTGTCAAGCCTCTGCTTAAAGACCTCCAAAGTAGGAGACTCCACCACACTCCTTGGCAGCAAATTCCACTGTCAAACAGCTCTTACTGTCAGGAAGTTCTTCCTAATGTTTAGGTGGAATCTTCTTTCTTGTAGTTTGGATCCATTGCTCCGTGTCCGCTTCTCTGGAGCAGCAGAAAACAACCTTTCTCCCTCCTCTATATGACATCCTTTTATATATTTGAACATGGCTATCATATCACCCCTTAACCTCCTCTTCTCCAGGCTAAACATGCCCAGCTCCCTTAGCCGGCCTTTGACCATTTTGGTTGCCCTCCTCTGGACACGTTCCAGTTTGTCAGTGTCCTTCTTGAATTGTGGTGCCCAGAACTGGACACAGTACTCCAGGTGTGGTCTGACCAGAGCAGAATACAGTGGCACTATTACTTCCCTTGATGCTATACTCCTATTGATGCAGCCCAGAATTGCATTGGCTTTTTTAGCTGCCGCGTCACACTGTTGGCTCATGTCAAGTTTGTGGTCAACCAAGTCTCCTAGATCCTAGATCCTTTTCACATGTACTGCTCTCAAGCCAGGTGTCACCCATCTTGTATTTGTGCCTCTCATTTTTTTTGCCCAAGTGCAATACTTTACATTTCTCCCTGTTAAAATTCATCTTGTTTGTTTTGGCCCAGTTCTCTAATCTGTCAAGGTCGTTTTGAAGTGTGATCCTGTCCTCTGGGGTGTTAGTCACCCCTCCCAGTTTGGTGTCATCTGCAAATTTGATCAGGATGCCCTTGAGTCCATCATCCAAGTCGTTGATAAAGATGTTGAATAAGACCGGGCCCAAGACAGAACCCTGTGGCACCCCACCAGTCACTCTTCTCCAGGATGAAGAAGAACCATTGATGAGCACCCTTTGGGTTCGGTCAGTCAGCCAGTTACAAATCCACTGAGTGGTAGCATAGTCAAGACCGCAGTTTACCAGCTTCTTTACAATAATATCATGGGGCACCTTGTCAAATCTTGGACCTCCCAAGTAAATATCTCAGAAATGAGACCTATTCCACAGACATGGCCCACCTAGACAGTCAGACTTCAATGTGTGGGTGAGTCAGTGGTCTCTGGAGCAAGGGTGTAGCATGGGGATATGGGGGGTATACATGTGTGCCAGGGGTGTCATTGCCCCAGGCACACCATTTTTGAGAGGGTGCGAACCAGACTCCCCCACACAGGCGACCCCAGCACACCACAACATGGTGCTCCTCTCCGCCAGCCAAGGGCCATGCTGGCCGGCCAGGGTCCACCCTGTGCAGGCAAGCAGGTCCCACTTTGCTCCAGTAGGGGGTGGGGTTACTCTGGTGGTGGTGAGTGTTGGCATCTCTCCACCAGGCACTGTCCCCCCACCCCACATGCCCCACCCGGCACACCCCAGGTGCCAACAACCAACACTACACCAGTGCTCTGAAGAAGAAGAAGAAGAATTTGGATTTGATATCCCGCTTTATCACTACCTGAAGGAGTCTCTGGAAGAGGGGTAAAAAATTATTGCACATCATGAGACACTCTGGAAAAGGAACATGCTCCACTTTAACCAAAATGGACTTGGGCTGTTGGAAGTTAGTATCAAAATATCATAAAGCAGCTTTTAAAGTAATCTCTGGGGGGAAGGCAGCAGAAGCTGAAGAGCAGCTGATTTGTGGCAAGTCATCCCTAGGGCATGTTGGAGCACAGTTGGTAGATCTTCCCATGAGATGGCACAGAACTCAGCAATGAGCATGCGATGGCTTGTCAGAAAATTCAATGGACATAAGGGGAAATGTGCATACCAGGGTTATTTGTAGAGAGAGAGAATATAAGAAAGAGAGCTGGGGTATTGAATGCTGAATGAGAAAATAGATACAGGAGAAATAAAGAAAATCTTTATTGCATAGAGGGGTTATGCACAGAGGGGCTATGATTATTCCTCATAAAACCAGAGTCAGAAGCCAGCATACTGGAGCATTTGTTGGGGGCCATGTACACACACTGCGGCTCACACCTTGCCTGGACCCCTCCAGTGCCCAGTGGCAGTAGAGCCACCCACTTGTTCATGGGTAGGAACAAGGGGAAGGACCTCTCTGTTCTGCTCACAAGCTGGCTTACACATCAGAAACAGTGTAATGGGCCAGGAGCTGAACAACTCATTTTACAGCACCACTGCTACCTCTTGATAAGCAGGCCTGAGAACAGGAAACAGCTGGGAGCTGAAGCTGACTGCTGTCAGGGGACCAACCACTGGCAAGCAGTGGGGGTACCCAGAGGCAGCCTGCTCAAGACCCCCCCCCCCAAAGTGGAAGGAAGAGTGGGATATACATTTAATAAGTATAAAACAATCCATGGATATAAACATTATAGAAAGACCAGGGAGGGGCATATTGGGAGTGGTGTAGCTCTGTGTGCAAAAGGGAGGACTGAGTCCAATGAATGAGTGAACATAAGAAGACTCCTCCTCCAACAAATCACTATGGCTACAATAGCAGACCCAACAGGAGAAATGTTATCCCCACCCTGAACACAATGTTGAAGGTGATGAAACAGAGAAAGAAATCAGGGTGATATCTGAAGGAGAATGTGCTGTACTATTTCAGTTACATTTGCATAGATGGAGGCAAATCTGTGATTGGGTCAAAACAAAGATGTATTACTAAATAACTGGTCCTTTAGTAATTGGTTGGTCATGGAACCAATCAGATGCAAAGTGACCCTGGACTTAATCCTAAATGACTCTTAGAACTACCGTATTTTTCGCCCTATAGGACGCACTTTTTCCCCTCCAAAAATGAAGGGGAAATGTGTGTGCGTCCTATGGGGCGAATGCAGGCTTCCGCTGAAGCCTAGAGAGCGAGAGGGGTCGGTGCGCACCGACCCCTCTTGCTCTCCAGGCTTCAGGAGAGCCCCGTCGCCAGCCCCGCAAACTCGGGGGACAGCGGGAGAGGCGCAGCGCGCCTTTCCCGCTGTCCCCCGACTTGGCTAGAAGGCTGGAGGGGGGGAGAAGCCTGCTCTTCCCCGTCGCCAGCCCCGCAAACTCGGGGGACAGCGGGAGGCGCAGTGCGCCTTTCCCGCTGTCCCCCGACTTGGCTAGAAGGCTGGCAGAGGGCTTTCCCCTTCTCCAGCCCCGCAAGCTCCCAGAGCGATGCCAAAGCTGCATGCAGCTTCCACATGGCTCTGGGTCCTGTTCTGGGGGCTGGGGGAGGGGGAAGCTCCGCTTTCCCCTCCTCCAGCCCCACAAGCTCCCAGAGCGATGCCAAAGCTGCCCAAGCCCGAGCTTCCCCAGCTCCGGGCCGGGGGGGATTTTTTCCCCTTTATCCCCCCCCCCCAAAAAAATCTAGGTGCGTCCTATGGGCCGGTGCGTCCTATAGGGCGAAAAATACAGTAACCGTGAAATCTGCCATTGAACCAACTGGGAACAGCTACCACAGTGCTATCAATTAAACATACTTATATTGCCAAAATGTTAAACACTATCACATTTGACTTCAAAAGAGGAAACTTCCAAAAAATGAGGGGATGAGTTAAATTGAAGTTGAAAGGGGAAGTTGTGGATCAATTCTCTCCAAAATAGCTAGAGATTATTTAAAACCACAAGAATAGAAGCCCAGCTACAGATACCACAGATTAGAAAAGGCACCATCAAGTCCAAGAGGCTGCCAGTGTGGTTAACAAGCAGAATCATCAAAGTTGCTATGAAAAACAAGATGAGTTCCTTCAGAGAAATGAAGTCTTTCCCAAATTAGAAGAACAAAAAGGGAAAGAAAATATGAGAAAATAACTGTATGTTGACAATAAGGAAAGCAAAGCAAAACAGAATAAAACACACAATAAGACCAACAACAAACATTTCTTTAAGTATATTGGAAGCAGAAATCTGACCACAGAGACATTTAATATCTTTAGATGATAACATAAAGGAGTGGAAGGGATGCTAAAGGGATAGGGAGATGCAGAAAAGTTGAATGAAGTCTCTGTACATGTTATTACTACATGTAGGACAGATAAACACATTTTCAAGGACAACTCAAGAAAGTGGCAAGTAGTAGTGGCAAGGGATGAAATTCTCATACTTAATGAAACTAAAAATTAACAGATCATCAGGTACAGGTACATTGTCAGGCTCAGGAATTCTATCCCTCCCCCGGTGGCAGCAAGAGGCAGAGAAAAACAAGGCAGAGTCCTTTTTATTGAGTTTATTCATTCATAATAATGAGAGACAAAAGAATGCCGTATGCCCAAACAACGGTGTTGCTCCAACTGAGCTCCTCCTCCCTCCTCCCTAGCAACAGCATTTCCCTTTACTGTGTCTGCTCGTGGCCAACTGTCTCCAAGTTCTCTGTTCCTGCACTCTTAACAAACGCCGAGTTCTGGGAGAAAGGGGGTCAGAAATACTCTCCAGGGACAACGCGTCGGCTGGCTGCTCTGCCTCCTGGCCTTGCCTCACCTTCCCCTTCTCCTAACACTTCCCAACTCTTCTGTTCATCTGTCTCTGAGCTGTGGCCTTCCTAAAACCCCTGCTGTAAATCAATGCAGCATTCCTCTTCTCCTGCAGCGTCAGGAGAATGGCGGTGGGGGGGGGGGATGATCTCCTCCATTCCTCCTCCATCTAGTTCCCTTCATTACAGTCCCTGACAAACATCTGTAACTGGTGGTTTTCAGACAAAAATAGCGGCAGGACAAAAATCTAAAGCAGGGAGCTTGACTAATAACTTATTTTTTATTTAATGTACAGTAGTACCTCTGGATGCGAACGGGATGCGTTCCGAGCCCCGTTCGCATCCAGAAGCGAATGCAACCCGCAACCGCGCGAGTCACGACTCGCCGCTTCCGCGAATGCATGTGACGCCATTTTGACCGTCTGTGCATGCGGCGAAACCCGGAAGTAACGCACTCTGTTACTTCCAGGTCGCCGCAGTGCGCAACCCGAAAAGACTTATCCCGAAGCTACTTTAACCCGAGGTATAATTTACTGCAGTCCAAAGACCCGTAACATAGATTCAGAATAAAATGCAGATTCATACAGAAAACCCCCCCAGGAGAGGAAGACCGAGACAATATTTGTTTAGTCTTAAGTATGATTATCTTTCCTGCCAACCTAGCATTCAAAAGCATGTCAAAGTGCAAGTAGATAAATAGGTACTGCTCCAGCGGGAAGGTAAACGGCGTTTCCGTGCGCTGCTCTGGTTTCGCCAGAAGCAGCTGAGTCGTGCTGGCCACATGACCCGGAAGCTGTACACCGGCTCCCTCGGCCGATAAAGTGAGATGAGCGCCGCAACCCCAGAGTCAGCCACGAATGGACCTAATGGTCAGGGGTCCCTTTACCTTTACCAATTATTATCTTTGATACGTATGACTACCGAAAGAGCTTGCAGGGCAGCAGTTGAAGAAGAAGCAAAAAGGGTTTTCTTGTGTGTGTGTGTTTCTTTGTGGCTGATTAGCTGTTCTCCCTGTGCAAAGGCCAGAGGGGGCAGGGTTTCTGTTGAGGCAGGGGATTAGCTGTGGGAGGAGCTTATCAGAGCTAGCAGGGCAGCAGTTGAAGAAGGAGCAAAAAGGGTTTTCTTGTGTGTGTGTGTGTGTGTGTGTGTTTCTTTGTGGCCGATTAGCTGCTCTCCCTGTGCAAAGGTCAGAGGGGGCAGGGTTTCTGTTGAGGCAGGTGATTAGCTGTGGGAGGAGCTTATCAGAGTTTGCAGGGCAGTTTGATCCATCTTTTAGATTTAGGGGAGCTAGTCTCAAACGTTTGTTCGGGGATACCTAGGTTTTTTTGTGGGGGGAGTTATTTGTCCTGCCTTCACGCTTTTTATGATGGAGGACCACTGTAGCCACCCCCAACGACACGTTCTCAGGATGGAGGGGGAGGGAACAGCTGCCATCACCTACGGTTCCTGCGCAATATTTGCCATCTTGCCAAAGGTTGCAGGCAGCTGTTCCGGGTTAGCGCGAAAGGTTAATGGCGGATTCCCTCCGAGCTCCGGAGGGAATCGGCTCTGTGGAAGACGGGTCCTGCTATGGCGGTGACACGGGGACCCACAGAAACCTCAGGCGCTGAAGCCTGTGGACTTGGTGACTCGGCGGGCACAATTTGCGCCCCACCGACCCGTGAAGAAGCCTTTTTAAAGGCTTCAGAGCGGTGGACGGAGAGTGGCGCAGTGCTGAGAGTAGACCGCTTCTTCTACGGAGTGAAGCCGCATGCCATGGCCGGAGAGCGCTGACTTCTTTCTTTGAACATTTGGACTGCAAAAGTAACAACCCGTGAGTAGTACGAAAATTGGAACTAAAAATCTCTTTTTTTGAATTCGGCACGATCGGGGGAGATGCTAAAAGGAAGTACATCTCCCCTTTCTGTAGACAAATTAAAGCAAGAATTGATAACTAAGGTTGAGAGAACATCCTTCTCTTTACGGGATAAAAGCTATTAATTCCACGACTTGGCAATATAAGTAACTTTGCTGGAGGATAAGAACTGATTTTAAGAGCCGAAGTGCAACCCCCTGGGACCCGGGAGTGATCCGCGAGAGAACCTGCTGAGGAGACATAAAGAGTTTGACAGCTGTCAAATTAGCTGTCAAAATTGGAAAGGGAAAAAAAATTGATTTCTGCTATCTTTGCTGGTTATTTTTGTTACAATTTGACTTTAAACTGTTGAAAATAAAGAAGAATAGAAACAAATTAACTTGAATGTTGGATTGGAGTTGGAAGGAATATTAAATAACTAGAATCCCTCTAGAGGGGGTTCTGAGACATTACAATGGCTGCAGATGGAAAAATACAAGCTGAGCTGGATAGAATGTTTTTTCTCTTGGGAAAGCTACAAGGTCAGAGTGAAGTTTTGGCTACAAATGCTACAACTCTGAATTTAAAAGTAAACAAACTTGTTGAATGTGTCAAGGACTTGACTCAAGAAACCTATGCAGCTGAACAAGAAGAGATATGTGCTGTTTCCGAGGAGTGGGAAGGAGGACCTGAAATGCCGCAGATGACAAAGGAGAGCCAGAGGCCTGCTAAGATAGATGCTAAGAAAAACAAGATCTGGATGATGAGAGTTTGGTTTGAATTAGAGAATGAAGAATGGAGGGATCTCCCTATGGGGAGACCTGAAGACCTATGGATTACAAATTTGATCAAGGCGAAAGTTGGAGCTTTTGGGACATTTGAGACATTTGGATTTAAAAGCAACAAGAAACAAGATTTGGGCTCCACTTTTGAACATGGAGGTCTGGTTGGAAGAAACATAGACCCTATTGGGACAGAGCTTCTCCGAGATATAAAGGACTACCAAAAAAAACCGGCAGAGAGGGACTGAAAGAGATTTGAGGGCCTTGGACGTGAGGTCTCCAGGCTGATAGTTGATGGACTGATGGACATTTTTTGGGGATCAAAACTGGGAAAGGGGGGGTGAGAGCTTTGGAATCCAAAGGGTGTATAATTATATGTTGTTGTTTTTTGTTATTTTGTTTTGCAATTAATATAAAAATTGGGAAATTCGTGGAAGGGAATTTGGGTCGACCTTAGAAAAGGGTGTAAAGAATGAGTATCGTTGTTTAAATTGAGGTCTATAAGTTAAAATTGGTTAATTAAGATGAATTAAGTATAATAATAATAAGGTAAAAGCTGGGGACAAGAACTTGTTGAACTAACTATTGGAATTGGAATACAAGAAGGGGAGGTATGGGGAAGTCAGGGAAAGATGTTAAGAAAACATGGGTTTGAAACTATACTTGTTATTTGTGTTGTGTTTGTTTGTGTTTTTGTGTCTGTTTAAAATTTGTGAAGCTTTAAAAAAATGCATTAAAAAAAGCAGCTTTACCTGCAACAATTGCATGTTGATTGCCCTCTTAAAAGATAAAGTCCAGCAACTGGAGGAACGTGTAGCTACGCTCCAAAGAATTAGAGAGCTGGAGCTCTTCTTGGAAGCAACAGAGCACACCGTCTCCACCAAGGAGGTGACAGGGGACTCCCCTGAGAAGGAGGCTAGTTCACCAACACAGGAGCCAGATATATGGAGAAACGTGACTCAAAGAAGTAGGAGGCCCACGTTCGCTCTGATTGTTTAGAAATACACAATCAATTTGAGGTCCTCTCCCCTAGCATGGAAGACGAAGAGCAGACTCCATTTGAGAATCTCTCCCTCATTACACTCGATCAGGTATATGAAGACGAGCAGCAAAGTCAGTCCTCAGGGAATGTGCAGGCGACCTTGGAACGGACAGCTCACGGAAGAACCCCGACCAAACCTAAGAGGAGGTGTGTAGTGGTGATAGGGGATTCCCTACTGAGGGGAACAGAAGCAGTGATCTGTGGGCCTGACAAGATGTCTCGGGAAGTGTGCTGTCTCCCCGGGGCTAAGATCCAAGATGTAACTGAACGACTGCAAGGAATCATAAAACCCACTGACAAATACCCCTTCCTCTTGGTTCATGTGGGAACCAATGACACTGCAAGCAATAGCCTCCAGAAGATCAAAAGAGACTACGAGGCTCTTGGCAGGAAATTGAAGCAATTAAATGCACAAATTGTCATCTCATCTGTCCTCCCAGTTGAACGATGTGGCCCAGGGAGAGACGGAGTAATAGTGGAAGTGAACAGCTGGCTTCGCAAATGGTGTAAACAAGAACGGTTTGGATTCTTAGATCACAGACTGCAGTTTCTTGAAGATGGACTTCTGGCAAGCAATGGGCTGCACCTCACAACGGTTGGGAGAAATGTTTTTGCCAAAAATCTCAGAAACCTCATCAGGAGGGCTTTAAACTGACTAATGTGGGGGAGGGAGACAGTGCTCCTGAAGGTAGGAGTCTATCAATTAATGAAGATGATCATCCAAATGTCATAGACCAAATGGAGCAAACAGCATGCAGATCTAGTGATGGGAGGAAAAAATCCTTAAATAAGAGACACGAGGGAATGATTAATGGACTTCAATGTCTGTACACTAATACGCAAAGCATGGGAAATAAACAAGATAAGCTTGAGCTCTTGGTACAGCAAACTAACTATGACATAATAGGCATCACTGAAACCTGGTGGGATAAGTCCCACGGTTGGAATGTAATAATGGGGGGATACAATCAATTTCAGAGAAACAGACCAGACAAGAAAGGAGGAGGAGTGGCGTTATATGTCAGGGGTGTGTATACCTGTGAAGAGATCCAAGATTTAGAACCTCAAAGCCAAAATGAGAGCATTTGGGTCAAAATTAAGGGAGAGAAGAATAACAGTGACCTCATTGTGGGAGTTTACTATAGATCCCCAAGCCAAACGGAGGACATAGATGATGCCTTCCTGGAACAGATGGCCAAGCATGCAAAAGGAAGGGAGATAGTAGTAATGGGGGACTTCAATTACCCGGATATTTGTTGGATGTCAAACTCAGCCAAGAGCATAAGGTCAAACAGATTCCTCACTGGCCTTGCAGACAAACTTCACTGTCCAGAAAGTGGGAGAAGCAACAAGAGGAACAGCCATTTTAGATCTGGTCCTAACCAATGTTGATGACCTGGTTAGTGGGGTAGAAGTGGAAGGATCATTAGGCGCGAGTGATCATGCTCTTCTGAAGCTTACTACACAACGGAAAGGAGCAGCCAAGCATACTAGGACTCAATTTCTTGACTTTAAGAAAGCCGACTTCATAAAACTTAGGGAAGTGCTGGGTGAAATCCCATGGACAGTAATACTAAAAGGAAAGGGAGTTCATGATGGCTGGGAGTTTGTTAAGAGGGAGATAGTAAAAGCACAATGTCAGGCAATACCAATGAGACGGAAACACGGAAGGTGCCTAAAGAAGCCAGGGTGGCTATCTAAAGAACTTTTAACCGAACCCAAAGGGTGCTCATCAATGGTTCCTCTTCATCCTGGAGAAGAGTGACTAGTGGGGTGCCACAGGGTTCTGTCTTGGGCCCGGTCTTATTCAACATCTTTATCAACGACTTGGATGATGGACTCAAGGGCATCCTGATCAAATTTGCAGATGACACCAAACTGGGAGGGGTGGCTAACACCCCAGAGGACAGGATCACACTTCAAAACGACCTTGGCAGATTAGAGAAGTGGGCAAAAACAAACAAGATGAAATTTAACAGGGAGAAATGTAAAGTATTGCACTTGGGCAAAAAAAATGAGAGGCACAAATGCAAGATGGGGGACACCTGGCTTGAGAGCAGTACATGTGAAAAGGATCTAGGAGTCTTGGTTGACCACAAACTTGACATGAGCCAACAGTGTGACGCGGCAGCTAAAAAAGCCAATGCAATTCTGGGCTGCATCAATAGGAGTATAGCATCTAGATCAAGGGAAGTAATAGTGCCACTGTATTCTGCTCTGGTCAGACCACACCTGGAGTACTGTGTCCAGTTCTGGGCACCACAATTCAAGAAGGACACTGACAAACTGGAACGTGTCCAGAGGAGGGCAACCCAAATGGTCAAAGGCCTGGAAACGATGCCTTATGAGGAACGGCTAAGGGAGCTGGGCATGTTTAGCCTGGAGAAGAGGAGGTTAAGGGGTGATATGATAGCCATGTTCAAATATATAAAAGGATGTCACATAGAGGAGGGAGAAAGGTTGTTTTCTGCTGCTCCGGAGAAGCGGACACGGAGCAATGGATCCAAACTACAAGAAAGAAGATTCCACCTAAACATTAGGAAGAACTTCCTGACAGTAAGAGCTGTTTGACAGTGGAATTTGCTGCCAAGGAGTGTGGTGGAGTCTCCTACTTTGGAGGTCTTTAAGCAGAGGCTTGACAACCATATGTCAGGAGTGCTCTGATGGTGTTTCCTGCTTGGCAGGGGGTTGGACTCGATGGCCCTTGTGGTCTCTTCCAACTCTATGATTCTATGATTCTATTCTATGATTCTATGAAACTTTGCCGTGGCCACTATGATATCTTGGACTTTTCTTCCAGAAGATATTTAGTATAGTAAGCTTCAGATTTACCTGGCTGATTTGCCAGTAGGGGTTTAATCAATAGATCCCTAGCTTGCTCATATTGTCCGCAATGCAGTAGGTAGGATATGCCTCATATAATCAACGTCCTGAGAGCACACACAGAGCCTATTCTGATAATGGATGCCTCTCAGTCTGCCACTTCTGGCAGTCTGCACTTCTGATAGAAATACATTTAATCTGGCTTTGGTAAAGAGACGCCGATAAGTTGGTACAGACAGATTTCTAAGATATGCAGGTATCTGAAAATCATACCCGTAATGAATTCCTACTGCTATTGGGCTACAGATAACATGAGATTGAGATTGGAGATCACTATGTGAGATACACTGAAACAGAAGTTGCCAGATCCTTCTATATAGTGATGTGGCTCTCCCAGCTATCTGCCAATCTCCCATTCCCACCACCCTTCTGAGTAACACCCCTCCCCACCTTCTCACTATATAGAAGGATCTGGCAACTTCTGTTTCAGTGTATCTGAAGAAGTGTGCATGCACACGAAAGCTCAGACCAAGAACTAACTTAGTTGGTCTTTAAGGTGCTACTGGAATAATTTATTTATTTTTAAGTATAGCCAGTTTGCTTACCTCTGCCTTTTGATAGGCAGTCTGTCAATGGTGTTTCCAGGACTCAGAATGATGGAATGGAAGCCCTAGATACCGGAAATATTTGGTCTGCTCTAGTTTGTGACTATCCGGTACCCATTTACTTGGGGAGAATCTTTTCTCAAACACCAGGACTTTTGATTTTTCATAATTAATGGATAACCCATTACCAGAGCAGTAGTCTGAGAATTTCCTGAGTTGGTAGTTCAGGCCAAGTCTGGATTGGGAGAGGATGGTTGCGTCATCTGCATACAACAAGAGAGGGGTCTTTCTCGTTCCTATTTTTGGGAGATGGCCATCAGGGTCCATTAAGCTTGCCTCTAAGTCATTCAGAAACGAACTGAACAAAGTAGGGGCCAAAATGCATCCCTGTCTCACTCCCCTGGCCATCTCAATACAGACCGAGAGCTGGCCCTGCAACCCACACCTAACCTGCAATTTGCTTCCACAGTGCATGGCTTTAATAAGATGTAGGAGGCATTTATCCTTCAATACTAGATGTAACTTGGACCATAGTTGAGATCTGGGGATGGAGTCAAAGGCAGATTTCAGGTCCATAAAGGCCACAAAGAGTTTTCCCTATAAAGGTCTCTGGTGTACTTCTCGGCTAGGAGGGACAACATCACACAGTGATCTGATGTTGAGCGGTTCTCGCAGAAAACTGCCTGAGCTTCAGATAGTATGTTATAGTCATTTAGAAAAGTTGTCAGTTTATTACAGAGAAGGCGGGCATACAGCTTTCCTATTATTGAAAGCAGACTGATAATTAGAAGGCACGTTTGGCTGGCCTCTCTTAAAGATGGTACTTTGCCAATAGGGCAATAGGGAATTTCCTGTGAACTAGATGGTACTTTGCCCGAGTTATTAACTACAGTGGTACCTCCAGTTACAGATGCTTCAGGTTACATACTCCGCTAACCCATAAATAGTACCTCGGGTTAAGAACTTTGCTTCAGGATGAGAACAGAAATCGTGCGGTGGTGGCGCGGTAGCAGCAGGAGGCCCCATTAGCTAAAGTGGTACCTCAGGTTAAGAACAGTTTCAGGTTAAGAACGGACCTCCAAAACGAATTAAGTTCTTAACCTGAGGTACCACTGTACCTTAAAAAGTGCCGCCAGGAGAGGAGCCCACCAGTGCTGATTTGATATGATCAATTCAGCTGGGATAAAGTCATTTCCCGGGGCCTTGCCATTCTTCAGGTTCCCAATTAATGTATAGACTTCTTCCACTGTAACCGGGCTCCATTGTGGGAGCAGTGACAGTTCTGCCGAATCTTCATCATGAAAACTGGAGGGAAGATTTGAATTTCCTGTGAATATATTTCTAAAATGGTTCTCCCATAACTGAGCTGGAATGGCACAGCTGGGGGCTGGAGAGCTATTGCTCAGGAAGCCAGAGACCAGTTGCCAGAAGAGTTATGTTTCGTTGTTAAGCGAGGCATTCAGTAACAGAGACCAAGAGTTTTGTTCAAACTGCCTTTTTTCCGAAGCCAAAGGGGCTTTGTACTCTTTTTAAATTTTGAAATAAGTTGGGGGTAAATAGTTTAGGCCAGTGTTTCTATAGGCCAAATAAGAGTTCCTTAAGGCTTCCTTCTTCATGTGGCACTCTTGGTCAAACCAGCTGCGCCCTTTAGCTATACGGAGCTTGCTGGCTGGGTTTGTGTTAACAGAGACCACATCCTGCAAGTACTCAATGAGATTATCGTAAGCCGTCAGGGAAGAATCCGTTGATAGATCATTGATTATAGTTGATCTTAAATTAATTGCAGTTTGCGAATTCAATCTGGGCTCAGCTACAACAGCCAGCTCAGGTGTCCAATTTTTTCTGCGCATTGCTGGATCTTTAGCTTTATCAATTTTCTGCCATCGTGAGTGTTGGGGAAGGCCGCTCCCTCCTACAGGCCAATTACACCGGGCCTAGGGGACGGGGCCCACACTCACCACCGCCACAGCTTTAAGAGGCTCCAGCGAGGCCTCGGGACACTGATGCTGCTGCTACTGCTGCAGCAAATGTTGAAAATGTTTTTAAATATTTTTAAATGTTTTAAAAGCGTTTTTACTTTCTTGCACTGTGAACAGTGGTTTTTATTTATGTATTTTTATTTAATTTTATTTTGTTTGGGGTGGGATAAATGTTGAGTGGAGTGGGGATTAGTTTTATTTTAGTATAATTGTTTTTGGCTTTGTTCTGCTTTTACTATTTTGTTAGGCCATTGCAAAGTTTGCATTTTGCTTTTTAAGGGGAAGGGTCGGGGCTGCCTGGGAGTGGGCCTCAGACAATAGAATGGCTGGGGGAGGTTCCACAGGGGGGAATGTATTGGGACACCCAGTCTCAGTGATCACGGGCAGGAGGAGGAGCTATGCTAAGACCAGACCATGTCATTACCGAGGAGGCAGGTTTAGTCGTTGTTTGAGGACTATCCCTACCTCCGGGTCTGGTCCTGACCGGAAGGATACTGGAATCAACAAGGGAGAGCCACATGACCTGAAAGTGTTGCTGTGCAATGTCACGTCAATGATGACTAAGACCACTGCCATCCACGACCTGATTGTGGAAGGAGGATTTGACCTGGCATGTGTGACAGAGACTTGGTTGGATGAAGCAGATGAGTGCATGTTCTGGAAGTTGGACAATAGGAGGCAGTATAGGATTCCTTTTGGTGTACTGACCTCCCCGCTGCGCCAAGGATTCCCTGCCCGAGCTGCTTCAGGTCGTGGCAGATGTTCTCCTGGAGACACCTAGCTTGGTTGTCCTAGGGGATTTTAATATCCATGCCGACACTACCCTACAAGGGGCCGCTCGGGACTTCGTGGAAAGCATGGCCTCCATGGGGCTGTCCCTGAATACGTTTGGCCCAACCCATAGCCGCGGGCATGCCTTAGACCTGGTGTTCACCTCTATGGATGTTGGTGATCTAACATTAAGTAAAAGTGAAACAAAAGAAGTGCCATGGTCAGATCACTTCCTGGTGCAACTGGACTTCTTTGCAACCCTTCCCCTCCGTAAGGAGGTGGGACCAATTCGGATGGTCCGCCCCCGCCACTTAATGGATCCAAATGGTTTCCAGAGAGTGGTAGGGGATGTTTTATCCCGTGTTGATGGTCTTTCAGCTGATTCCCTGGTGACCCATTGGAATACAGAGTTAACCAGGGCTATTGACTGTCTGGCTCCAAAGCGTCCTCTCCAATTGCATGGAGCCCGGACAACCCTGTGGTTTCCCCCGGAGCTGAGGGTTATGAAACAATCGTTGAGACGGCTAGAGCGCCGGTGGCGGAAAACTCATTCTGAATCAGACCGGACACGGGTTAAAGCTCAAGGTTGAGCCTACCCAGTGGCAATGGCAACGGCGAATAGGACCTTCTTCGCCGCTTTTATTGCATCTGCAGAAAACAGCAGCAGGAGACTTTTTCAGGTGGTTCGCAATCTATCGGAACCACCTTCGTCATCTGGGCCAGGTAGGGACCCCAAGATCTCCTGCAATGCTTTTGCAAAGTTTTTTGCAGGTAAAGTTTCTCAGATTCGGAAGGAGGTAAACTCTACCATGGGAGCAGGGCTGTGGTGGGAGAGTGCTAGAGTCCTGTCTAGTCATGTTATATGGGATCAGTTTCAATCTGTTACCTCCGAGGATGTGGACAGGCTGCTTGGACGAGTAAAACCAACCACCTGTCTCCTTGATCCTTGTCCATCCTGGCTGATAAAAGCAAGCTGGGAAGGGCTGGGCGATGGGCTCCGTGGGGTGGTGAATGCTTCCCTCGAGGGAGCCTTCCCAGACCCGCTGAAAGAGGCGGTCATTAAACCGCTTCTTAAAAAAAAAATCTTTAGACCATTATGGCCAACTATTGCCCAGTCTCAAATCTTCCATTCTTGGGCAAGGTGATTGAGCGGGTGGTTGCTGAACAACTCCAAGCACGCCAGGAGGATACAAACCATTTGGATCCCTTCAAATCGGGATTCAGGCCTCACCATGGGTCTGAAACTGCCTTGGTCGTGCTGGTCGATTATCTCTGGCGGGCTAAGGACAAAGCTGAGAGCTGCTTCCTAGTTCTGCTGGATCTCTCAGCGGCCTTTGACACCATCGACCTGTTATACAGTGGTTATACAGTGGTTCCGCTCCTTTCTCCTGGGCTGTGTCCAGAAAGTGGTGTTGGGGGATGAGTGTTCTGACCCCTGGGCTCTCACTTGTGGGGTGCCTCAGGGTTCCGTCCTCTCCCATATGCTTTTTAATATCTGTATGAAGCCGCTGGGAGAGATCATCAGGGGGTTTGGGCTGGGTGTTCATCAGCGTTACCATAAAGCACCAATGCTGCAGCAAGCAAAGGCTCCAGCAGCTCAGTCAGCTGCTTGTGGCTGGAAAGCCAGACAGGATGTTTGTGATTGTTGCCATGGAAACAAAGGGGCAGTCCATTCTGTACTGAGCACCGGATGTTAGCTCAGTGTGTGTGTCATATGACCTGTACTGGAAGTACATGGGAGGAGTTTCTTCTTGCTGTTGTCGAGTGCAGACATGTTTCTCTGTACTGATATGAGAGACAGAAATAAAAGATGTAAATAGTTTTCTGTCTGCTTCTTTCCCCTCCTGGGGGACACCAAAGGGAAGAGAGGAAGAACGGTGTGTTCCTCTCACACATCTGAGATGAATCGCCGGGACCTCGCCTGCTTATCAGCAGAGTGGAGACACGGGGAGGTCGACAGGAATATCTGCCGGTGCCTACGCTGTGGCACATTCCTCTGACCCAGGCAGAATTCCAACAGTGGCAGCCTTCGGATGGTTGCTGTCCATCGGACATCTGGATGAGAGGCTGGTGAATTGTCCTCCTCTGCTCCATGGAAGCCTGTTTTGAGAGGCTGATTCTCTGCAGCCAGAAGCTGACCAGAGGAAGCTGACAGCCAAGCCGATGCTCAAGGTATGAGACTTTTAAGGGCTTAAAAGTGTGAATGCAGATTGATTCATTCTCTGCTTCACGGAGAGCGTGTGTGGGAAAGCAGCTCCAACTTAGAAGAGGCCTGCATTCCGGGCATTTTTGTGGTTTCCTGTCCGAGGAAAGGAATGCGCTGTTGCTAGGCAACGTCCTTCAGTGAAGGCTGTGCCTCAGAGAGGAGAAATGGAAAGTTACTTGAGAGGGCTGGACAGTCAGACTATGTTTCAGAGAGGCGAAAACAAGTTTTGTTATGACTAGGTCCTCACGAACTGGTGGAAGGGGCTTTCCAACGCAGCCAGAGTCAGAGTTGCCAGGTGTCAAGAGAGTAAACAAGCCAGCTATTGGATTTTAGAGGCTTGTGTTTTAGAGTCAATGCAAGGACTCAAAATGGATGCCAAGAAGGGGGGAGGTTTGCCTTCTCCACCCCTCCTGACCAATGACAATTATTCATCTTGGTCTGTAAAGATGAAGGCCCTGCTGCAGAATCAGAGACTGTTTGGGGTGATTGAGAATCCCATCCCAGCAGCACCAACGCGTGCTTGGGAGTCACAGAATGTGAAGGCTAGGACTGCTATAATTCTGTGTGTCTCAGATGAGCAGCTTGTGCATATACAGCATTTGGAATTTGCGCAAGAGGTTTGGAACGCGCTGCGTACAACGCATCAGAGAGATGCTGGTTCTTCAGCGTTGCTGTATTTTGAGAAGTTGACCAATCTGAGATTAGCGCCTGATGGAGATGTTCAAGCGCACCTGACAGAGATGAAGTTTCTGCGTCAACAGATGGTGGAACGCAATTTCCGTCTACAGGAGGAAGTGTTTTGCTTCATGATGATAAACAGCCTGAACCGCACCTACAAGGTTGTTGCCAGTCAGCTTGGTTCGCTACCTGCTCAGGATCTGACCGCGGAAAGAGTGTGTGCCGTCGTCCAGAACGAACACGACAGACTTGCTGCACTGGAAGTGAAAGACAGAGGGAGGCAAGAACAGAGTTCAAATCTTCCCACTGCGGAATCTACTGGAGAGCATGCCGTAGCATTGAGTGCTGTCCGATGCCACAATTGTGGACAGACTGGGCATCTACAGCGAAACTGTAAGAAGCCGCGACAGTCAAAAGGAGCCAAGAACAGCTCAACGAAGCCTGAGGCGTCAAGCAAAAGCCGTACCAAGTGCCAGGTGAAACCTGCAAAGGTGATGATGGCGAAAGGAACCACGCCAGATGTTGGGAATGCATTCATAATCGATACCGGCGCCACGAAGCATCTCTGCCCACACAGAGAACTGTTTTCGACGTTGAAGAAGCAAAGCTTCACTGTGAAACAAGCCAACGGTCAAGAACTGGAAGCGACCGGAATTGGAACTGTGTATCTTGAGAGTCTGAACTTGACTATAAGCGATGTTTACCTGGTTCCAGAACTGAGATTTAATTTGCTGAGCGTGTCGCAGATTGCAAAGAAGGGACTAAAACTGTACTATGATGCTAAAAGATGCAAGATCTACAAAGATGGAGAACTGTTTCTTACTGCCAAAGAGAAAGATGGACTGTATTTGTTGACTTTTGATCAAAGTGATTACATGAAATGTAATACTTCTGATTCTAACGAATTTTCTCTTGCAGGTCTGACCAACAACAAGGACACCAAGAAGGTGGCCAAGAAGGTCGACAGAGCTTTTCAGCGGGTGTATGCTGATGTGATTGGTCCTTTAGAACCATCTAGAGGCGGTGCAAAATATTACCTTGTGTGTGTTGATTGTTACACTAATTATTCTTGGGTTTATATAATGAAGAAACCGCAGGAAACTTTAGAAAAGTTTCAGGAGTTTTGTGACAAGGTTAAAAGTATGCATGATGCTAACATTGATTGTCTTTTCACAGGTGACAAGCCAGTTTTTCTTTTACAGGATTTCCAGAGGTTCCTGGATGAGAAAGGGATAAGACACAAACTTGCTACTTCCGAAGAAGCATGGAAGAAATGTGTCTGTGTTAGGGTGAACAAAGAATTGCAAAAGGGGATGAATGCGCAATTGCTAAGTTCACATTTACCACATGAATATTGGGCCGAATCTTTAGCGTCCTATCTTCATGTGTGGTTGAGGAAAGTCTCAACAGAGTTGGGATGTTCTCCTTTTGAGAAGCTGTTTAATTGAAAACCTTCTGTTGCCTATTTTAAGGTTTTCGGATCTCATGTGAGAACAGAAGCTCCAAGTGGGGTAAAGAATGCCAGAGGCATCTTTGTGGGTTATGAAAAAGGTCTCTACAGAGTAATTTTGTCTGAATCTGGTCAGGTGATTCTCACAAAATTTCTAGAGAGTGCTCCTGAACAGGAGAGAGTGATTGTTCACACTTTTTCCACAGATGATTCTGATGATGATGATGATGAGTTTGATCTTATTGAATTCAGTGGTACTGATGATGATGACACTGATAGCTCAGACAGCTCAGTTGTCACAGTCATTGAGAGGAAATCTCAAATAATGACTAGACCCTCAGAAGAGGAAGATAAACCACTGATAAAGCTTAGTACTGGTTCTCCAGAGAGTTCAGAGGCTGAACCAGAAAGCAGAGAAGAGCAGCAGCTCTTACGGAGGTCTGAGAGAGCAACGAAGGGTGTACCACCCAAGAGGTATTCAAAGGAGTTTGCTAACCAAGCATATGTTGCTGTTGTAAACGACCAAGGACAAATTGAAACTGTGTCTGAGTCAGAGACAAAGGCACAACAGAGAGTTGTTAACCAAGGAAATGTGAAGTCACACAACCAGAGAGGTACATTGGTTAAACCAGTGGCGGGTAGTTCCAAGGGTGGAACTGGAACAACAGGGGAATGTTATAAGTATAACAACTGTTTGTTTTCTTCTCTGGATGACGCTTTGCTCGCAGCACGCATTGATACTTTAGGGGGAGTATGTTACCATAAAGCACCAATGCTGCAGCAAGCAAAGGCTCCAGCAGCTCAGTCAGCTGCTTGTGGCTGGAAAGCCAGACAGGATGTTTGTGATTGTTGCCATGGAAACAAAGGGGCAGTCCATTCTGTACTGAGCACCGGATGTTAGCTCAGTGTGTGTGTCATATGACCTGTACTGGAAGTACATGGGAGGAGTTTCTTCTTGCTGTTGTCGAGTGCAGACATGTTTCTCTGTACTGATATGAGAGACAGAAATAAAAGATGTAAATAGTTTTCTGTCTGCTTCTTTCCCCTCCTGGGGGACACCAAAGGGAAGAGAGGAAGAACGGTGTGTTCCTCTCACACATCTGAGATGAATCGCCGGGACCTCGCCTGCTTATCAGCAGAGTGGAGACACGGGGAGGTCGACAGGAATATCTGCCGGTGCCTACGCTGTGGCACATTCCTCTGACCCAGGCAGAATTCCAACAGTGGCAGCCTTCGGATGGTTGCTGTCCATCGGACATCTGGATGAGAGGCTGGTGAATTGTCCTCCTCTGCTCCATGGAAGCCTGTTTTGAGAGGCTGATTCTCTGCAGCCAGAAGCTGACCAGAGGAAGCTGACAGCCAAGCCGATGCTCAAGGTATGAGACTTTTAAGGGCTTAAAAGTGTGAATGCAGATTGATTCATTCTCTGCTTCACGGAGAGCGTGTGTGGGAAAGCAGCTCCAACTTAGAAGAGGCCTGCATTCCGGGCATTTTTGTGGTTTCCTGTCCGAGGAAAGGAATGCGCTGTTGCTAGGCAACGTCCTTCAGTGAAGGCTGTGCCTCAGAGAGGAGAAATGGAAAGTTACTTGAGAGGGCTGGACAGTCAGACTATGTTTCAGAGAGGCGAAAACAAGTTTTGTTATGACTAGGTCCTCACGAACTGGTGGAAGGGGCTTTCCAACGCAGCCAGAGTCAGAGTTGCCAGGTGTCAAGAGAGTAAACAAGCCAGCTATTGGATTTTAGAGGCTTGTGTTTTAGAGTCAATGCAAGGACTCAAAATGGATGCCAAGAAGGGGGGAGGTTTGCCTTCTCCACCCCTCCTGACCAATGACAATTATTCATCTTGGTCTGTAAAGATGAAGGCCCTGCTGCAGAATCAGAGACTGTTTGGGGTGATTGAGAATCCCATCCCAGCAGCACCAACGCGTGCTTGGGAGTCACAGAATGTGAAGGCTAGGACTGCTATAATTCTGTGTGTCTCAGATGAGCAGCTTGTGCATATACAGCATTTGGAATTTGCGCAAGAGGTTTGGAACGCGCTGCGTCCAACGCATCAGAGAGATGCTGGTTCTTCAGCGTTGCTGTATTTTGAGAAGTTGACCAATCTGAGATTAGCGCCTGATGGAGATGTTCAAGCGCACCTGACAGAGATGAAGTTTCTGCGTCAACAGATGGTGGAACGCAATTTCCGTCTACAGGAGGAAGTGTTTTGCTTCATGATGATAAACAGCCTGAACCGCACCTACAAGGTTGTTGCCAGTCAGCTTGGTTCGCTACCTGCTCAGGATCTGACCGCGGAAAGAGTGTGTGCCGTCGTCCAGAACGAACACGACAGACTTGCTGCACTGGAAGTGAAAGACAGAGGGAGGCAAGAACAGAGTTCAAATCTTCCCACTGCGGAATCTACTGGAGAGCATGCCGTAGCATTGAGTGCTGTCCGATGCCACAATTGTGGACAGACTGGGCATCTACAGCGAAACTGTAAGAAGCCGCGACAGTCAAAAGGAGCCAAGAACAGCTCAACGAAGCCTGAGGCGTCAAGCAAAAGCCGTACCAAGTGCCAGGTGAAACCTGCAAAGGTGATGATGGCGAAAGGAACCACGCCAGATGTTGGGAATGCATTCATAATCGATACTGGCGCCACGAAGCATCTCTGCCCACACAGAGAACTGTTTTCGACGTTGAAGAAGCAAAGCTTCACTGTGAAACAAGCCAACGGTCAAGAACTGGAAGCGACCGGAATTGGAACTGTGTATCTTGAGAGTCTGAACTTGACTATAAGCGATGTTTACCTGGTTCCAGAACTGAGATTTAATTTGCTGAGCGTGTCGCAGATTGCAAAGAAGGGACTAAAACTGTACTATGATGCTAAAAGATGCAAGATCTACAAAGATGGAGAACTGTTTCTTACTGCCAAAGAGAAAGATGGACTGTATTTGTTGACTTTTGATCAAAGTGATTACATGAAATGTAATACTTCTGATTCTAACGAATTTTCTCATGCAGGTCTGACCAACAACAAGGACACCAAGAAGGTGGCCAAGAAGGTCGACAGAGCTTTTCAGCGGGTGTATGCTGATGTGATTGGTCCTTTAGAACCATCTAGAGGCGGTGCAAAATATTACCTTGTGTGTGTTGATTGTTACACTAATTATTCTTGGGTTTATATAATGAAGAAACCGCAGGAAACTTTAGAAAAGTTTCAGGAGTTTTGTGACAAGGTTAAAAGTATGCATGATGCTAACATTGATTGTCTTTTCACAGGTGACAAGCCAGTTTTTCTTTTACAGGATTTCCAGAGGTTCCTGGATGAGAAAGGGATAAGACACAAACTTGCTACTTCCGAAGAAGCATGGAAGAAATGTGTCTGTGTTAGGGTGAACAAAGAATTGCAAAAGGGGATGAATGCGCAATTGCTAAGTTCACATTTACCACATGAATATTGGGCCGAATCTTTAGCGTCCTATCTTCATGTGTGGTTGAGGAAAGTCTCAACAGAGTTGGGATGTTCTCCTTTTGAGAAGCTGTTTAATTGAAAACCTTCTGTTGCCTATTTTAAGGTTTTCGGATCTCATGTGAGAACAGAAGCTCCAAGTGGGGTAAAGAATGCCAGAGGCATCTTTGTGGGTTATGAAAAAGGTCTCTACAGAGTAATTTTGTCTGAATCTGGTCAGGTGATTCTCACAAAATTTCTAGAGAGTGCTCCTGAACAGGAGAGAGTGATTGTTCACACTTTTTCCACAGATGATTCTGATGATGATGATGATGAGTTTGATCTTATTGAATTCAGTGGTACTGATGATGATGACACTGATAGCTCAGACAGCTCAGTTGTCACAGTCATTGAGAGGAAATCTCAAATAATGACTAGACCCTCAGAAGAGGAAGATAAACCACTGATAAAGCTTAGTACTGGTTCTCCAGAGAGTTCAGAGGCTGAACCAGAAAGCAGAGAAGAGCAGCAGCTCTTACGGAGGTCTGAGAGAGCAACGAAGGGTGTACCACCCAAGAGGTATTCAAAGGAGTTTGCTAACCAAGCATATGTTGCTGTTGTAAACGACCAAGGACAAATTGAAACTGTGTCTGAGTCAGAGACAAAGGCACAACAGAGAGTTGTTAACCAAGGAAATGTGAAGTCACACAACCAGAGAGGTACATTGGTTAAACCAGTGGCGGGTAGTTCCAAGGGTGGAACTGGAACAACAGGGGAATGTTATAAGTATAACAACTGTTTGTTTTCTTCTCTGGATGACGCTTTGCTCGCAGCACGCATTGATACTTTAGGGGGAGTATGTTACCATAAAGCACCAATGCTGCAGCAAGCAAAGGCTCCAGCAGCTCAGTCAGCTGCTTGTGGCTGGAAAGCCAGACAGGATGTTTGTGATTGTTGCCATGGAAACAAAGGGGCAGTCCATTCTGTACTGAGCACCGGATGTTAGCTCAGTGTGTGTGTCATATGACCTGTACTGGAAGTACATGGGAGGAGTTTCTTCTTGCTGTTGTCGAGTGCAGACATGTTTCTCTGTACTGATATGAGAGACAGAAATAAAAGATGTAAATAGTTTTCTGTCTGCTTCTTTCCCCTCCTGGGGGACACCAAAGGGGAGAGAGGAAGAACGGTGTGTTCCTCTCGCACATCTGAGATGAATCGCCGGGACCTCGCCTGCTTATCAGCAGAGTGGAGACGCGGGGAGGTCGACAGGAATATCTGCCGGTGCCTACGCTGTGGCACATTCCTCTGACCCAGGCAGAATTCCAACAGATGACACCCAGCTCTACCTCTCTTTTAAATCAGAACCAGTGAAGGCGGTGAAGGTCCTGTGTGAGTGCCTGGAGGCGGTTGGAGGATGGATGGCGGCTAACAGATTGAGGTTGAATCCTGGTAAGACAGAAGTACTGTTTTGGGGGGACAGGGGGCGGGCGGGTGTGAGGGACTCCCTGTTCCTGAAAGGGGTAACTGTGCCCCTGAAGGACCAGGTGTGAGCCAGGGAGAGCCAGTGTGGTGTAGTGGTTAAGAGCGGTAGTCTCATTATCTGGGGAACCGGGTTCGCGTCTCCGCTCCTCCACATGCAGCTGCTGGGTGACCTTGGGCCAGTCACACTTCTTTGAAGTCTCTCAGCCCCACTCACCTCACAGAGTGTTTGTTGTGGGGGAGGAAGGGAAAGGAGATTGTTAGCCGCTTTGAGACTCCTGAAGGGGAGTGAAAGGCGGGATATCAAATCCAAACTCTTCTTCTTCTTCTTCAGGTGTGCAGCCTGGGAGTCATTCTGGACTCACAGCTGTCTATGGAGGCGCAGCTTAATTCTGTGTCCAGGAAGCCTGTCTACCAGCTCCATCTGGTATGCAGGCTGAGACCCTATCTGCCCGCAGACTGTCTCGCCAGAGTGGTGCATGCTCTGGTTATCTCCCGCTTGGACTTCAATGCGCTCTATGTGGGGCTATCTTTGAAGGTGACCCGGAAACTGCAATTAATCCAGAATGCGGCAGCTAGACTGGTGACTGGGAGTGGCCGCCAGGACCACATAACACCGGTCCTGAGAGATCTGCATTGGCTCCCAGTACGTTTCCGAGCACAATTCAGTGTTGGTGCTGACCTTTAAAGCCCTAAACAGCCCCAGTCTTGTATACCTGAAGGAGCATCTCCACCCCCATCGTTCAGCCCGGACACTGAGATCCAGCACCAAGGGCCTTCTGGCGGTTCCCTCCTTACGAGAAGTGAGGTTACAGGGAACCAGACAGAGGGCCTTCTCGGTAGTGGCACCCGCCCTGTGGAACGCCCTCCCTTCAGATGTGAAGGAAATAAGCAGCTATCTTCTCTTTAAAAGACATCTGAAGGCAGCCCTGTTTAGGGAAGTTTTTAATATTTAATGCTGTATTGTTTTTAACACTTGCTTGGAAGCCGCCCAGAATGGCTGGGGAAACTCAGCCAGATGGGCAGGGTATTATTTATTTATTTATTTTTTATTATTATTATTATTATTATTATTATTATTATTATTATTATTATTATTCTATGTGAGAGCACTGGATTGAATTTTGGCCTGTAGTGGAGATGATTAGAGGCAGATGGCCAATCTCAGTCCTGTTATCGATATAGAAGTTTTTGGTTAATTTAAAGGCCTCCCTGTTAGTGAGACAGCGATCTACTGTGCTGTATGTGTCAGGGGTTCAGGAGCAGAGGCAAGGGCAAGGGAGGAAACAGAGAGCGAGGGGGAGGAGGCAGAGGAAAAGATGAGTGATGACGACGACCCGAGATCTCCGAGTCTTTCCAGTGAATCAGAAGATTCACAGAAAGGAGCACCAGTGGCCAGGGCAAGGGGGGAGCCTAGGGGGACACCCCAGGGAGATAGAGCCAGAGGGGACTCAGAGGAGAGCAGTTGGAAATCGGGACCAGCGTCACCGCCAGAGAGCAGGGAAAAGGAAGAGAGCCAGGGATCAAGCGCTGGCAGCTCACAACAGGGGGGAGGGCATGAGTCAGGAGTGGCCACACCTCCATCGGGGAGCGAAGAAACGGTCAGACGGAAAGTGGAAAGTTGGGCGTGCGCGCCAAGTTCAAATGCACAGGGAAGTGACGCAGTAGGCAGCCCTGAAAGAGAGCCAGGTCCTAAAGCCCGGCGCAAGGAGACAGGAGAGTCCGGGGGGTCGGCGTCAGAAGAATCCAGGAAGGAAGAGACCCCGGGGGGCAGAGGGACCCAGAGGAGAACAGTCAGGCAGAAAAGGTGGAGCAGGGCTAGGGTATTAAGTTGGTGCGCAAGGGGCGGAGACTCAGACGGGACTTCGCCGATCTAGCCATTAGACGTAGAGTTGCACGCAGCAGCTTGAGAATGGAAAATGTAACTCAATAAAGACTTTTACTAAATGATCGCTGGCTAGCGTGATCCTCTGTGAGCTAGGATCTGGAAGCAGCTCTGACAGTATGTGTCAGGGCTGCTACCCAGTCCCAGCTCACATAGGACCACGTTAGCCAGCCTTCACGTTAAAAGAGTCTTTATTGGGTTACAGGTTCCATTTCCAAACTGCAATGTGCAGCCCCACGTCTTCTATGTCAGACCGGCGAAGACCCGTCTGATTCTCTGCCTCTAGCACACCAGCTTAATACCCTAGCCTTGCTCCACCTCCTGCACCTTTCCTTCAGTCTCTGGGTCCTTCTGCCCCCCGGGGTCTCTTCTTTCCTACTCTCTTCTGACGCGGACCCCCCTGACCCTTCCGCCTCCTTGCGGCGGGCTTTGGGACCTGGCTCACTCTCCGGGCTGCTTACTGCGCCAGCTTCCGCTGCATTTGAACTTGGCGCGCGCGCCCAACTCTCTACCTTCCTCTTGATCATTTCGTCGCTCCCCGAGGTGGGCGTGACTACTCCTGACTCATGCCCTCCCTCCTGCTGAAAGCCTCCGGAACCCGATGTCTGGTCCCCTTTCTCCCCGCTGCTCCCAGCTGGGCACGTGGGTCCCGATCTCCAACTGCTGCTCTCTGATCCCTCTCTGGACCCTTCTTCCTGGGGTGTCCCCCTGCTTTCCCCCCTTGCTCTGACCGCTGGCGCTCCCTTCTGGGAATCCTCGGACTCACTGGACAGGCTCGGTGATCTCGGGTCGTCATCCCCACTCATCCTTCCTTCGTATTCCTCCCCCTCGCTCTCTGTCTCCTCCCTTCTCTGCGTCTCTGCTCCTGAACCCCTGACAGTATGTATGAATGTAAACACTCTTTCTCTGTCCTGGGGGAGCGCCCCGTTAATAATCATGAGGTCAAGACTTATTTGTAAAAAGGGCAGACAAAAGCCGGCATAATTGATTTGACAGTCTTTAAAAAACAGGCAATCATCAATGGAGCCTAATCTGGCATTCATATATCCTATTATATAAAATGGCGCGCTTAATTTGAAGTGAGTAAAGGAAACTATGGCATTTATGCCATGTACTCTCAATCTGTGCTTGCACTTTGTGTGGTGGAATATAAGCTGAGATAAGAATGATACTTTTGGACTCATAGTGCAAGATGATCCCCTGCACCAGGTGCTCAAGGACTGTACAACTCAGTAACCTGTGACATCAAGGAAGTGGAGACCAGAGTTACAACCCCCCCCCTTGGATGTCCCCTCTTGTGCAGTTTAGTAAAGGTAAAGGGACCCCTGACCATTGGGTCCAGTCGTGGCCGACTCTGGGGTTGCGACGCTCAGCTCGCTTTATCGGCCGAGGGAGCCAGCGTACAGCTTCTGGGTCTTGTGGCCAGCATGACTAAGCCGCTTCTGGCCAACCAGAGAAGCGCACAGAAACACCATTTACCTTCCCGCCGGAGCGGTACCTATTTATCTATTTGCACTTTGACATGCTTTCGAACTACTAGGTTGGCAGGAGCTCACCCCATTGTGGGGATTCGAACCGCCGACCTTCTGATCGGCAAGCCCTAGGCTCTGTGGCTTAACCCACAGCGCCACACACATCCCTCCTCGTGCAGTTTGTTGTTGTTTAGTCATTTAGTCGTGTCCGACTCTTCGTGACCCCATGGACCAGAGCACACCAGGCACTTCTGTCTTCCACCGCCTCCCGGGTCAGAGTCAAAGACAATTAGATCTATCTCTGGCAGTCTAAATGTTGCACTTCCCTTAGGAGGAGCATCACCTGGCGATGGCCAATCTGTTTCCAGTGGAGATGGTGAATGGTGAGTTTCGGGGTCTGCCACAGGTCTAATAGAGGAGCCTATCTTTGACACAGATAGGTTGGGCAGGGTTTCTTTATGTAATTGGTCGTTGAACTCAAGATTTCCTATCCAGGGGGATGTTTTGGCCAAATGCACCGCCCAAAGCCCTCCTTATTGGCCCTGGAGATTGTACGTTGAATCTATGATGAGTGCCCGCCGACAGGAAGTGCACTGATTGACTGGAATCAGTCCGGCTGTACAACAGTAAAAGTTTTTGTTCTTTAAAACATGCCTCGCCAATATTATAGTCCTGTAGGTGGACCCTATATTTCAGGAGTAATTTGGGGGTAGCTGAGTCGGAGAATGTCAACATGAGTCTAGTGTGCTGGGAGTCTGTCAAAAGCAAGTTTATGGCGATTAGCTTGTTGCACTGGATGTTTAATAAAAGCTTGAGATTTCGCTTTAATCTAGTGATTGATTTCCAGTAAGGCAGCAGCCCATTAAAAGGATATATGTCAAGAACTACTTCCATGCTTTGCAGGATCAGTTCGCTGCTTTCGCGTTCGTTGTTTTTGCTATTGGTAGTCTCTTGGATGCCGGCAACAGGACGATTACACCCCTGTACACAGGGGTCTTGGTGGAGGGGGGGGCAACACTGTGGCCAGCCTCGAGTATCAGGAGGGATGTTTCTAGCCACCAGCAGCACCAACTCGGCCAGGAGAGACATTACCTTTTCTAATTTGGTGTTATTTCCTCCACTGTTCTTGCTATTAACAAACAGTGGTCCGCAAGTATTTCTGCATAAAGTGGCGTACCCTCGGATAATAATTCATGGGTGCTCAGCAATGAGTTCTCCCTTGGGTGGTCTCCTCCCATTAGAGGGTCCCCACGTACCTGGGAGTGAGCTCTGTTTTATGCAGAAGGTTCTAAATTCTGAGCTCTTATGAAATCATCCAGCTTGCTCTCCTTGCTCTTGGGCTGTGGGCTCACTTGTGGAGATGAGGCCGATCTCTTCTTTTTCCTGAACATTTTGGAAAGTAAGTCTTACTCTTGGAGAAGCAGCCACTGCTAATTGCTGCTGTGGGTCAGAGAACTCGGCGTCCTTCTAAGATTTCATAGAATCATAGAGTTGGAAGAGACCACAAGGGCCATCGAGTCCAACCCCCTGCCAAGCAGGAAACACCATCAGAGCACTCCTGACATATGGATGTCAAGCCTCTGCTTAAAGACCTCCAAAAAAGGAGACTCCACCACACTCCTTGGCAGCAAATTCCACTGTCAAACAGCTCTTACTGTCAGGAAGTTCTTCCTAATGTTTAGGTGGAATCTTCCTTCTTGTAGTTTGGATCCATTGCTCCGTGTCCGCTTCTCCGGAGCAGCAGAAAACAACCTTTCTCCCTCCTCTATGTGACATCCTTTTATATATTTGAACATGGCTATCATATCACCCCTTAACCTCCTCTTCTCCAGGCTAAACATGCCCAGCTCCCTTAGCCGTTCCTCATAAGGCATCGTTTCCAGGCCTTTGACCATTTTGGTTGCCCTCCTCTGGACACGTTCCAGTTTGTCAGTGTCCTTCTTGAATTGTGGTGCCCAGAACTGGACACAGTACTCCAGGTGTGGTCTGACCAGAGCAGAATACAGTGGCACTACTACTTCCCTTGATCTAGATGCTATACTCCTATTGATGCAGCCCAGAATTGCATTGGCTTTTTTAGCTGCCGCGTCACACTGTTGGCTCATGTCAAGTTTGTGGTCAACCAAGACTCCTAGATCCTTTTCACATGTACTGCTCTCAAGCCAGGTGTCACCCATCTTGTATTTGTGCCTCTCATTTTTTTTGCCCAAGTGCAATACTTTACATTTCTCCCTGTTAAAGTTCATCTTGTTTGTTTTGGCCCAGTTCTCTAATCTGTCAAGGTCGTTTTGAAGTGTGATCCTGTCCTCTGGGGTGTTAGCCACCCCTCCCAGTTTGGTGTCATCTGCAAATTTGATCAGGATGCCCTTGAACGTTTAACAGCAACTCCGACTGATAAGTAGTCAGAAGATGAGTCCGACCGGTAATTAAAACCTTCTCTAAAACTGATGCGGAGCTCAAAGTGGTGCTTCCTCTCACGGCACCATCTTGCCACAACATATTAAAAACACTGGGATGAATGCAGATGCTGGGATGAATGCAAGTTAGTTGATTCAATGTGACCCATGTTTAATGAGTGAAGTACCCATGGCTTGCATTGTCCAGATTGCAGTAGGAACTTACATAGCCTGCATCAAACCAATTTAACAATGTAATCTCAAACTGTGGTAGCATCACGGTAAACGCCCTGTTTGTTGTGTTATTCAGGTCCAAAAAGAAGGCATCTTAGTGAATCTGTGGCTTTGTCAGGTCTTTGAATTGAATTGAAGGTCTTTGGGGTAACATGGGTGGGGGCAACACTTTAAAGTGTGACAGAAATATAAATGGAGTTATGTGTTCTGGCCATCAGTTACTGCCTTCCTGGACTGATGATGGAAATAAGAAGCAGAGAAATATATATTCCACTACTGATGACACCTTAGTCCAAACCTGCAGATAACTTCTCCCAATGAAGTATAGCTTCCAGAGAGCAATAATTTCCAGGAAGCAGATAAGGAAGCCACACTCAATGGTACTGAATGGAAAAGTTCACAGGAATCAACAGAATGGCACTCCTTTCCCTCTCCCACCACCAGGATGTCCAAGGCAGTTTCCATTTCAAAACTAGGACAGAAATCAGACAGTAACAGATCCAAATAATTGGCTTCATCCAAAAATCCCTGAAGCAGACATGATAATAGGCTTGACAACAGGCTCAAGACATCCTGTGAGCATTTCTGCTTCCTACACCAAATCCACAGGAAAGTCACATAGCAATCAGAGATGATTGGGTCAACTCACTGTAGCATTTTTATAAAGATATTTACCTTAAATTCTTCCACAATAATAGCCAAGGCCTCATGGCCAGCTCTTCTCAAGTCTTCCAACTCAAGTTTATGCTTCTCCTGTAAGAAATATATAATCATACAGTCATGACAACATCTAGTCAACCTTTTATCCAGTCCACGACACAAACTAAAATGCCATAGACTTTTCTATTTGTGACATCGGAAACATATAACATGTATGTGTTTCTAGTTTCACTGTTTTACTATTAAGGCAGAAATACAAAAGTCAATTTAGACTTTAGGTGAAACTGCCGTTTCCATATGGTGCAGAGAGCAGACCATTTAACAGAACAAAACAACTGAGCCTGAGGGTAAGGTACTTTTAAATAAGTATCAGCCATAGGAAAGGGTATTTCCAAGATTGCCATGCGTGAACCTCAGTGCTTAAAGAAGCCCCAAGAAATAACACATGCAGAAACAGAAAGAAAAGAACTATGCCTTTGGTCAAGCTAACTGTGTATACCATCCATGTTGACCCTATGATCTCTGCATCACCTGATCCACTATGTAGTGTATGCAGGGATCATTTGAACCATGAGGGCCAGGGTTTTTATTACATATGCACCCTTCTCCAACGGTTTGTGTAGGCATCCTTATTTCTTCTTAGTCTGGAAGTGAACACAACTTGTTTTAAATATAGACCTTAATACCTACACTAAAATGAAAATAAGCAGGTTGTTTGCCAGTAACTGGTGTTCAAGAGGCTACCTGCAACCATACAACTGAGTTCTACACCTCCACAGAGCATCTCTAGAATCTTCTAAAATTGAAATTAATGATTGCTGGAGTAAGCTGCCATCATCCCTGATTGAAGGATAAAATAATAAATAAATCTGGTCTGAAATTTCTTAACCTTTTCAGTCTTTCATCAACTTTTATCATCTTCACAGCAATAAATATGAATTTAGAAGCCTATAACTACTTTTCTTCTCAAGGAACCAGTACCACTGATTATTTTATTTTATCCTGTATTTTATTATGTGAATCACCCTAAGATCTCATGATGAAGGGCATGTAAAAATCTAATAAATAATAATAAATCATCATACTTTTGTTTCCTCCTCCTTTATTTGGTATTCATAGCTTTGAGGTTGGCAACATGGTTAAAAGTAATAATTATCCATTGGTTCTGCTATTATAATACTATAGACATTCATCCCTTAATCACTCCGCTCACTTTTGTGAAAGATGAATTCCATGGACAAGACACCTACTCTCTTCTATAGTTGGGTTACTCAAAAGCTGTACTCTTCGGACACGTTGTCAGGAAGCCTTGGAAATGAACTATGACATTTTGCAAGCCTAACAAAATGTATTTCAGCACCTCTGACCTATGATAGTCCATAATTAGTATTTTAACTGAAACAGAGGTTTATTGCAGGGGTAACTTGACCAAGATGTGCCAAAAAGAATTACTGAAACCATCTCAACAGTTCTGCAAAAACAGACCTACTAACTCCTTCCCACAGTCATTCACTTGTGAAGGGCAAAAAGAGGGAGTGTGCTGGGCAAAAACTGACTCAGCTGGGACAAGCTGCAGCCAAAAGGAAATAATCTAACTTTTGGATCCTGTTTCTACGTATATTGTTTCATATAGTTAGACCCCTAATGAATGCAGAGATATCTGCCAGTAACTGGATCGTGCATTATAGCAAGATCTTTGGGGATCTATCTTTAGATCACATGCCAAAATTATCCTTGGAAGCCACATGATTGCCTTTTTGGTCCCCCGTTACTATTTGAGGATTATTACATCCTTCAGATGTCAAAGCACCTGGAGAGGGTATGCCTCCCACAAAAATAGTTCCACACTCTCCACTGAGCTCAAAATGGCTTACATGGGAGTTATATCCAACTGAATTTTACCTGAAATTATAGAATCATAGATTCTTTGAGATGGAAGGGACCCAGTAGTCATCTAGTCCAACCCCCCTGCAATGCAGGAATCTCAGTTAAAGCATCCATGGCAGATGGCCATCCAACCTGTTTAAAAACTCCCCTCTTGTGGGAGTCTGTTCCACTGCTGAACAGCTCTTACTGTCAGAATGCTTAGTCGGAATCTCTTTTCTTGCAACTTGAAGCCCTTGGTTTGAGTCCTGTCCTCCAGAGCATGCTCCTTCCTCCATGTGACAGCCCTCAAGGTATTTGGCTATCATATCTCCTCTCACTCTCCTCTTTTCCAGGCTAAACATACCCAGCTCCTTCGAGTGCTACTCATAAGGCTTACTTTCCAGACCCTTGATCATCTTGGTTGCCCTCCTCTGCACACGATCCAGCTTGTCAACATCCATTTTAAATTGGGGTGTCCAGAATAGGACACAGAGTTCCAAGAGTGGTACTATTACTTTCCTTGATCTAGAAACTATACTTCTGTTTACGGAGCCTAGAATAGCATTAGCCTTTTTTGCTGCTGCATCACACTGTTGACTCATGTTAAGCTTGCGGTCCACCAAGACCCCTAGATCCTTTTCACATAAACTGCTAGTAAGCCAGGTGTTCCCCATCCTATATTTGTGCATCTGTTTCCTCCTAACTGCAGAACCTTACAGGGCTTGCAGGGCAGCAATTGAAGAAGGAGCAAAAAGGGTTTTCTTGTGTGTGTGTTTGTGTGTTTCTTTGTGGCTGATTAGCTGTTCTCCCTGTGCAAAGGTCAGAGGGGGCAGGGTTTCTGTTGAGGCAGAAGATTAGCTGTGGGAGGAGCTTATCAGAGCTAGCAGGGCAGCAGTTGAAGAAGGAACCATTTTGCCAAAGGTTGCAGGCAGCTTTACCTGCAGCAATTGCATATTGATTGCCCTCTTAAAAGACAAAGTCCAGCAACTGGAGGAACGTGTAGCTACGCTCCAAAGAATTAGAGAGCTGGAGCTCTTCTTGGAAGCAACAGAGCACACCGTCTCCACCAAGGAGGTGACAGGGGACTCCCCTGAGAAGGAGGCTAGTTCACCAACACAGGAGCCAGATATATGGAGAAACGTGACTCAAAGAAGTAGGAGGCCCAGGGTTCGCTCTATTGTTTAGAAATACACAATCGCTTTGAGGTCCTCTCCCCTAGCATGGAAGACGAAGAGCAGACTCCATTTGAGGATCTCTCCCTCATTACAGTCGATCAGGTAAATGAAGACGAGCAGCAAAGTCAGTCCTCAGGGAATGTGCAGGCGACCTTGGAACGGACAGCTCACGGAAGAACCCCGACCAAACCTAAGAGGAGGCGTGTAGTGGTGATAGGGGATTCCCTACTGAGGAAAACAGAAGCAGTGATCTGTGGGCCTGACAAGATGTCTCAGGAAGTGTGCTGTCTCCCCGGGGCTAAGATCCAAGATGTAACTGAACGACTGCAAGGAATCATAAAACCCACTGACAAATACCCCTTCCTCTTGGTTCATGTGGGAACCAATGACACTGCAAGCAATAGCCTCCAGAAGATCAAAAGAGACTATGAGGCTCTGGGCAGAAAATTGAAGCAATTAAATGCACAAATTGTCATCTCATCTGTCCTCCCAGTTGAACGATGTGGCCCAGGGAGAGAGGGAAAAATAGTGGAAGTGAACAGCTGGCTTCGCAAATGGTGTAAACAGGAACGGTTTGGATTCTTAGATCACGGACTGCAGTTTCTTGAAGATGGACTTCTGGCAAGTGATGGGCTGCACCTCACAACGGTTGGAAGAAATGTTTTTGCCAAAAATCTCAGAAACCTCATCAGGAGGGCTTTAAACTGACTAATGTGGGGGAGGGAGACAGTGCTCCTGAAGGTAGGAGCCTATCAATTGATGAAAATGATCATCCAAATGTCATAGAGCAAATGGAGCAAACAGCACGCAGACCTAGTGGTGGGAGGAAAAAATCCTTAAATAAGAGACACGGGGGAATGATTAATGGACTTCAATGTCTGTACACTAATGCGCAAAGCATGGGAAATAAACAAGAGCTCTTGAGCAAACTAAATATGACATAATAGGCATCACTGAAACCTGGTGGGATAAGTCCCACGACTGGAATGTAATAATGGGGGGATACAATCAATTTCAGAGAAACAGACCAGACAAGAAAGGAGGAGGAGTGGCGTTATATGTCAGGGATGTGTATACCTGTGAAGAGATCCAAGATTTAGAACCTCAAAGCCAAAGTGAGAGCATTTGGGTCAAAATTAAGGGAGAGAAGAATAACAGAGACCTCATTGTGGGAGTTTACTATAGATCCCCAAGCCAAACGGAGGACATAGATGATGCCTTCCTGGAACAGATGGCCAAGCATGCAAAAGGAAGGGAGATAGTAGTAATGGGGGACTTCAATTACCCGGATATTTGTTGGATGTCAAACTCAGCCAAGAGCATAAAGTCAAACAGATTCCTCACTGGCCTTGCAGACAACTTCATTGTCCAAAAAGTGGGAGAAGCAACAAGAGGAACAGCCATTTTAGATCTGGTCCTAACCAATGTTGATGACCTGGTTAGTGGGGTAGAAGTGGAAGGATCATTAGGCGTGAGTGATCATGCTCTTCTGAGGTTTACTATACAGCGGAAAGGAGCAGCCAAGCATACTAGGACTCAATTTCTTGACTTTAAGAAAGCCGACTTCATAAAACTTAGGGAAGTGCTGGGTGAGATCCCATGGACAGTAACACTAGAAGGAAAGGGAGTTCATGATGGCTGGGAGTTTGTTAAGAGGGAGATAGTAAAAGCACAACGTCAGGCAATACCAATGAGACGGAAACATGGAAGGTGCCTAAAGAAGCCAGGGTGGCTATCTAAAGAACTTTTAACTGAGTTAAGATTAAAAAAGGATGTGTAAAAAAATGGAAAAGGGGGGAAACCACCAAAGAGGAATTCAAACAAATAGCCAGCACGTGTAGACACAAAACACTCCTTGGCAGCAAATTCCACTGTCGAACAGCTCTTACTGTCAGGAAGATCTTCCTAATGTTTAGGCGGAATCTTCTTTCTTGTAGTTTGGATCCATTGCTCCGTGTCCGCTTCTCTGGAGCAGCAGAAAACAACCTTTCTCCCTCCTCTATGCGACATCCTTTTATATATTTGAACATGGCTATCATATCACCCCTTAACCTCCTCTTCTCCAGGCTAAACATGCCCAGCTCCCTTAGCCGTTCCTCATAAGGCATCGTTTCCAGGCCTTTGACCATTTTGGTTGCCCTCCTCTGGACACGTTCCAGTTTGTCAGTGTCCTTCTTGAACTGTGGTGCCCAGAACTGGACACAGTACTCCAGGTGAGGTCTGAATTCTGGCTAGGGATTCATCCAACCCAGCCTTTCGCATGATGAATTCTGCATATAAGTTAAATAAGCAGGGAGACAATATACAGCCTTGCCGTACTCCTTTCCCAATTTGGAACCAATCAGTTGTTCCATATCCAGTTCTAACTGTAGCTTCTTGTCCCACATAGAGATTTCTCAGGAGACAGATGAGGTGATCAGGCACTCCCATTTCTTTAAGAACTTGCCATAGTTTGCTGTGGTCGACACAGTCAAAGGCTTTTGCATAGTCAATGAAGCAGAAGTAGATGTCTTTCTGGAACTCTCTAGCTTTCTCCATAATCCAGCGCATGTTTGCAATTTGGTCTCTGGTTCCTCTGCCTCTTCTAAATCCAGCTTGCACTTCTGGGAGTTCTCAGTCCACATACTGCTTGAGCCTTCCTTGTAGAATTTTAAGCATAACCTTGCTAGTGTGTGAAATGAGTGCTATTGTGCGGTAGTTGGAGCATTCTTTGGCACTGCCCTTCTTTGGGATTGGGATGTAGACTGATCTTCTCCAATCCTCTGGCCACTGCTGAGTTTTCCAAACTTGCTGGCATATTGAGTGTAGCACCTTAACAGCATCATCTTTTAAAATTTTAAATAGTTCAGCTGGAATACCATCACTTCCACTGGCCTTGTTATTTGCAGTGCTTTCTAAGGCCCATTTGACTTCACTCTCCAGGATGTCTGGCTCAAGGTCAGCAACCACACCACCTGGGGTGTACGAGACATCAATATCTTTCTGGTATAATTCCTCTGTGTATTCTTGCCACCTCCTCTTGAGGTCTTCTGCTTCTGTTAGGTCCTTACCACTTTTGTCCTTTATTACGGTAATCTTTGTGCGAAATGTTCCTTTCTTATCTCCTGTTTTCTTGAACAGATCTCTGGTTCTTCCCATTCTGTTGTTTTCCTCTATTTCTTTGCATTGCTCGTTTAAGAAGACCTTCTTGTCTCCCTTTGCTATTTTTTTGGAAATCTGCATTCGATTTCCTGTATCTTTCACTATCTCCCTCGCATTTTGCTTGCCTTCTCTCCCCCGCTATTTGTAAGGCCTCGTTGGACAGCCACTTTGCTTTCTTGCATTTCCTTTTCATTGGGATGGTTTTCATTGCTGCCTCCTGTATAATGTTGTGAGCCTCCACCCATAGTTCTTCAGGCACTCTGTCCAGCAAATCTAAATCCTTAAACCTGTTCCTCACTTCCACTGTGTATTCATAAGGGATTTGATTTAGATTGTATCTTACCGGCCCAGTGGTTTTTCCTACTTTCTTCAGTTTAAGCTTGAATTTTGCTATAAGAAGCTGATGATCTGAGCCACAGTCAGCTCCAGGTCTTGTTTTTGCTGACTGTATAGAGTTTCTCCATCTTTGACTGCAGAGAATATAATCAATCTGATTTTGATACTGCCCATCTGGTGATGTCCATGTGTAGAGTTCTTCCCATTCTGTTGTTTTCCTCTATTTCTTTGCATTGCTCGTTTAAGAAGACCTTCTTGTCTCTCCTTGCTCTTCTTCTAGAGTCGTCTCTTGTGTTGTTGGAGAAGCTTGTTCTCTTGACAGAACTCTATTAGCCTTTGCCCTGCTTCATTTTGATCTCCAAGGCCAAACTTGCCAGTTGCTCCTTTTATCTCTTGATTCCCTACTTTAGCATTCCAATCCCATATAATGAGAAGAACATCCTTCTTTGGTGTCACAGATATAAGGACTTGTAAGTCTTCATAGAATTGGTCAATTTCAGTTTCTTCAGCACCAGTAGTTGGTGCATAAACTTGGATTACTGTGATGTTAAAAGGTCTGCCTTGGATTTGTATTGAGATCATTCTATCATTTTTGAGATTGCATCCCAGTACAGCTTTCGCCACTCTTTTGTTGACTATGAGGGCCACTCCATTTCTTTTACGGGATTCTTGCCCACAGTAGTAGATATGATGGTCATGAGAACTGAATTCGCTCATTCCCGTCCATTTTAGTTCACTGATGCCCAGGATGTCAATATTTATTCTTGCCATCTCATTTTTGACCATATCCAACTTACCCAGGTTCATGGTTCTTACATTCCCGGTTCCTATGCAATATTTTTCTTTACAGCATTGGACTTTCCTTTCGCTTCCAGGCATATCCGCAACTCAGCGTCCTTTTGGCTTTGGCCCAGCTGCTTCATCAGCTCTGAATCTATTTGTACTTGTCCTCCGCTCTTCCTCAGTAGCATGTTGGACGCCTTCCGACCTGAGGGGCTCATCTTCCAGCGTCATAACTTTTATATGCCTGTTGTCTTTGTCCGTGGAGTTTTCTTGGCAGGGATACTGGAGTGGCTTGCCGGTTCCTCCTCCAGGTGGATCACATTTGGTCAAAACTCTCCACTATGGCCTGTTCATCTTGGGTGCCCTGCTCGGCATAGTTCATAGCTTCTTTGAGTTATTCAAGCCCCTTCACCACGGCAAGGCAGTGATCCATGAAGGGGAAACAAATAAATAGTTAGATCTGATTTTGTCTTCTGCAGCATTAGCTACTCCTCCCAGTTTGGTTTCATCTGCAAATCTGGAAAGCATCCTCCCAATTCCTTCATCCAAGTCATTTATAAAGATGTTGAACAACAACGAGCCCAGGACAGAACCCTGCGGCACCCCACTTGTCACTTTTTCCCAGGATGATGAGGAACTGTTAATGAGTGCTCTTTGGGTTCAGTCAGTCAACCAGCTACAAATCCACCTAACAGTAACCTCATTCAACCCACATTTTACCAGCCTCCTCATGAGAATATCCTGAGGAACTTTGTTAAAAGCCTTACTGAAAGCAAGATACACTATGTAGATACACTATGTCCACAGCATTTCCCTGATCCACCAAGTTTGTAATTCCATCACAAAAAGAAAATAGATTGGTCTAGCATGACTTGTTTTTGAGAAACCCATGCTGGATCTTAGTAATCACAGCATCCTTTTCAAAATGCTCACAGCTCAACTGCTAAATTATCTGTTCTGGTATGATGTGAAGCTCACTGGTCAGTAGTTACCTGGTCTTCCTTTACCCCCTTTTTGAAGATGAGGACATTTGCCCGCCTCCAGTCTGTAGGGACCTCACCTGTTCTCCAAGAATTCTCAAAGATAATAGACAAAGGCTCAGAAATTACATCTGCAAGCTCCTTTTAGTACCCTTGGATGCAGCTCATCAGACCCCGGAGATTCGAATCCATTTAAAGCAGCTAGGTGTTCCCTTACTACCTCTGTTCCAATCTTGGGCTGCAGCTCCCTCCTTATGTCACTTATTCTGTTATCACCAGGTTGGGCATCACTTTCCTTTTGGGTGAAGACAGAGGTAAAGTAGGTGTTGAGAAGTTCTGCCTTTTCTCTGTCATCCAATAGCATTTCTCCATCTTCCCCACACAGAGGACCTACCACTTGCTTGTTTTTCCTCTTACTTTGGACATAGCCAAATGAACTTTTTTTAAAACCTCTCTTGCAAGCCTGAGCTCATTCTGAGCTTTTGCCGGCCTGACCTTCCCCCTGTTGGCTACTCGTTGGCTCCTCCTCTGTGATTTCCTCTTTCTTCCATTTCTTATACATGCCCTTCTTAACCCTCAGCTCATCTGTAAGCTCCTTATGCAGCCATACCAGCTTTCTTTGACGCCTCTCACTTTTCTTTCTTGTTGGTATTGCCTGCATTTGTGCCTTCAATATTTCTCCTCCTAGAAACTCCCATCCTTCTTGGACTCCCTTCACATTGAGTATTTCTGACCATGGGATCACACCCAGTAGCTCCTTCCGCTTTTCAAAATTGGCCTTCTTAAAGTCCAGAGTGTGTGTCCGACTACACTCGGTTTCTCCTTGCCTCTGTATCCTGAAACCCAGGAGAACATGATCACTTCCTCCCAAGTTTCCAAGCACTTCCACTTCAGCAATCAGTTCCTCCCTACTGGTGAGGACCAGGTCCAAGATAGACAATCCTCTTGTTGGTTCTTCCACCTTCTGAGAAATGAAATTGTCAGTGAGGAAATGGAGGAATTTATCAGACCTTACACTCTTGGCAGAGTCTGAGTCCCAACAGATATTGGGGAAGTTGAAGTCCCCCATGATTACTACTTCTCTCCTTTTTGAATGCTCTAATAAGGCATCATCCAAGTCTTCAGTCTGGCTTGGTGGTCTATAGCAGACACCCACAGTAAGGTCATTGTCGTTTCTCTCCCCTGCATTTTTTACCCATATGCTCTCAATCAGCTTTTCATGCTCCAGGTTATGGATTTCTTCACAAGTGTATTCTTCTCCCCTTCCTGTTTGGTCTATCCCTTTTGAACAGGTTATACCCCTCAATTCCTTAATGAACCTATTTAACAAACCTAAGTAAGGCATGCCCATAGTCTATGGGCCCATGAATACGATTATTCCCCTTCCTCCCATTGTTCCCCTTCCTCCCATTTTATCTTCACAATAATCCCTTGAGATAGGCTAGACTACAGACTCTGACTGACTCAAGGTTACCCAATGAGTTTCATGGCTGAGTGGAGAGTTGAATCCTGGTCTTCCATGATGTAGGTCTAACATTCTTACCACTACACCACATTGTGGAGAAACTATGCTATGAAAACAAAATTTGCTATGAAAATTGAATAAAAATGTTAGCCAGAAAACATTGATGTTTAAGAATTTCTCCAGGAAGTCAATAATAAGGACAGACGCACCTCTTGAAGGAGGGCATTCCACACAGGAAACTGCCACTGGAAAGGCCCTATCACAGCTCAATGGCAACGGGACAGCCCCTGGTGGCAGCACCACCACCACCACCACCACCACTAAGACCTCAGCTGCCAATCACACTTTCTGAGATGCTTGATCTTGCAGGAAGTGCTCTTTTAGGTACTTTGGTTTCATTCCATGAATTGGGCTCAATAGCTCAACGGCAGCCAGTGCAGTGCTTTAAGGACTGGTGACATACTGGTGACATACTGGTGACATCAGGCTGTCCCACTTTTATCAGCCTAGCAGCCACGTTTTGAAATAGCTGCAGCCTCCAGTCTGTCTTCAAGAACAGTCCCATATGCAGCGCATTACATAAGTCCCGACAGGTCACTAGAGCTGGACAAAGCTGGGTAAAGTCAGGGCCCTCAAGGTCTATGTTAATACACAAGAGAGCAGGCACCTCAACCTCATTCAGGTCATCACCTTGCTTCGTGTGATGCTCCTGAATGAAGTTAGGTTGGCAGAGCCCAGGAGCAGAACCTCTTAGTAGTGAAACCAACTTTTATTACATGTTTTCTCCAGAAAAAAATGAGATGGCACACCAATATGCTGCTTCAGGCTTCATTTGTTTAGTAAAGACTGGTTTTATATTTTAAGCTATTTTGTAAACCTCATTATATGCCACTTCAAAACTACAGTGCTAAATTGTTTATGGTGTCAAGGTTTTTGCTGAAATAGATCTATAACAATTAAAAATCTTAGCCAAAGTATTTTTGAAAAAGCTAATTCAATTATTTTATCTTTCAGATTTAGATTTTTTTCAATGTTTATTAACTGTTTCTGCTGCTACTGTGCTTTTTTCCAGACAAGACAACATTTTTATTAACCTTTCTGCTGCTATTAGTATTTATTGAATAGCTGACTTTTGTTTTGTACGATGATTTTTCTTCTATGAACCAGTTTAAGTTTCTCTCTTTTAAAGTAGAATACAAATTTATTGTTGTTGTTGTTATTAGTTAAATATAACTGATGAATTGTAGTGACTAGGTAAAACACTCTTTCACTATGACATGGAAATAAAATGTCTGGTTGAAAGGTTTCAGGGTCCATAACCGCCAGCATATGAATTACTGTGTCATACAGCTAATGATTAACATCAAAAGTCACGTTTTCCTTTACCTGGGAAAGCTGGTATTAATGCAATGAGTTTGACAGCAATTTTCTTAATTTTAAGTGATTATGAGTACAAACATTACATTTATTTACATTAGTCAGATATCATTTTATTACTGCATATTTAAGGACACAGATTAACTAACACTATATACAAACAATATATATTCTCTTAAAATATCTTTTAATTTTTCAAAACCTAATTTATTTTGTTTTTTAAGACACAATTTAATTTTATCCACCCAGATTCCATCTCTAACTGTCCTTTGAAATAATTGCATCCAACTTGAAACTGTTAATATCCAAGTGTTTATGGAAGCATAAATAACCTTCTAAAGTTAGAAGAATGACTCAGAATGCTACTGAACATTCAAGTGTCTAGACACCTAATGCTTTAGCTACTATTCAATAACCAAAGCCTGGAAGAAACGGAGTCCTGGCCATATCCTTTGTAATACAGTAGCATTAGATCTTGAAGTCAGACTACATTTACTGGAAGGCTCATCTTCATTTCAACAGAGATGGAACTGCTCTTTTAAAATTGGTGGGTGTCATGTCCTGCTCATTTCTAGGAGTCCACTTTTAAACAGGGGTAGGTAGTTACCACTGTCCCCTTACTGTAACTCCTCCAAGACAGGGGACCCCATTCTGCTGAGGAACCTGTTCAATAAAAGGCAGCTCTCCGTTGGGAATGGAGAATTCAAATTCCCCAGGATTCAATTAAATTCTGACTAGTAATGTTGCAAAATGTCTAGGCAAATGGAATATTTGAACTACATTATTACAGCAGTTTAGAGTATTAAACTAAGAAAGGTATTTCACATTACACTTTAGGGAAGAAATAAAAGATAGTCCTAATTCTCACTGCCATTATCACCACAAGTAAGGTTTTCTAGATGCTCAACAAAGTTTCACATAAAGTTTTCTAGATGTTGCACATCATTGCCCCCACAAACAAGTCTACAATCTAATACAAGTAACTCACAACTTATGCACGTTTAACATGTACAATTTCAGTTTTATGCAACTGAAGGCAAGACAGTTGAAATTACACCAATTAAAGGCACAGAAGCTCTTTTTGTGCAGGGTTTTCCTGCAGAGTAAAGAGCTTTTACAGTAAGCTCTCAGATATAACATAACACAGTAACAAACAAAAATAACGCCCCCCCCCAGCCAAAATGCAAGTTACCTGTATACACAATGCAACAGAAAAAAGGGATAGAGATAACAGAAAAACAAGCCAGGCATTACTTTTTGTAAGGTTACATAACATGAAAACAAACATTAAGGTTTATTCTATTTGTTCTTTAAGGCAGTGATAACGAATTCTCAGATGTGCTAATATACACCACGGGCTTTTGATATTACTGCTGCTGCTCCATAGTTTGTTTATAGATAGCAAATTGCAATGACCTGGCTTGAGAACATGATCTTAAAAAAAACATGATTTACATGACCCTAGAAGAGAAAAAGACAAGTGAGTCTTGACTGGGAACCGGCCCCTAAACCTACTCCCAGGCCACACCCCCGACGGCAGCCCATTGGCCCACCAGGGGTGGGCCAAGCCCACAGTTACTTGGGGGGGGCACCTAGCCAGGTGGCCCCGCTTAGGGCCGCAAACTCTGCCCACCTGTTGGGAAGGGGTGAGTGGGAATTGCTAATGAGCAGCAAGCAGCCCTATGATTCACATGCTCCCTCTCTTCCATCCTTACACTAGAGGTTTTCAACCTTTTGGAGTCCACGGCTCCCTTAACCAACCACCTTCTTTCTGCAGGAGCCCAGTTATGTCACCTCCTGCCTGCCTGCAGAGCGAGCAGCCTCTCATCCTTTTTCAGACACCCTCCCTTGTGGAGCGTTACCTCAGCCTCCTCTCCCCTCTCCTTGGGTGTCCTCTGGGCAGCCGCTGCTGCCGCCTTGTCTCTGAGCTGCCCCTCCTGCCCCAAAGAGAGGTGCTTCCTCACACGGACCCACAGGGGCACGGGACTTGTCTGTCCATTCCCAACAGCAAGGGCTCATGGACTGGCTGGCTGGGCTCCCTTGCCTGCCTGCCTGCCTGCCTCAGCTCTTGGCAACCAGCACCATTCCCCTGCGGCGCTTGTAGCCAAGGCTGCTGCTGCAACAAACAGTTGTGCAAGCCTTTGGGAGGCAGAGATGCGAGAGGACATCAGAGGAGGAAGGGAAGGAAAAAGGGACATAGGCCAGGGTTGCCCATAGCACCCCTAGCCATTATTTGTGGCACCCCAGGGTGCCATGGCACACTGACTGAAAATCACTGCCGTACACATTTGAGAAGAGGGGAGCAAAAGCTTCTTTTCACTTCCCAAACCCCTGGAGGGCCCCACGTTGGTTACCCCTAGTTTAGAAAATCACCTGAAGTGAGCTAAAGTTATCTTCATGTTCCTAAAAGAAGTTTCTACATAGCAAAAGTAATACTCCAAGATGAAGAACTTCAAATACTATGGAATATACAAACTGACCATTTTAAAGGCAGGAATTTTGTGAGCATTTTCATAATGGATCACATTGATCAAATCATTGCTCTTGTCCTAACATAATTCTGGGGGTTTTTTATATTTAGTAGGAGACCTTTATATTTAAATGAAACCTAAAAGAGGAGGAAAAGCAATGTATGCTTAGCATTTCTGAGGCAATCACTGGAAATGGATCTGATGGCTTGACACCCTCATTGCTGGATACAGCTGGGATTGAAAGATGCTAGCTGAAAGCAGCCCAGGCAGTATTAGAAAGTGTACAAATTGGAAAAAGTAAAATTTCTGCCAGTTATTGTGCCCTTTAGGATTTAAAGTCATTCCAGATACATTCTAGCATTAGGTAGTGCTATATTTATCTATTCTTTTCTATGTGCTTCTTCATTAATCTACTTTGTTCAATACACAGTTTGCTGTATAAGTTGAGTTTGTGGTTCTGGGAGGTTTGGGTGGGAAATGTCACTGAATAAAACAAGGAAAGGAATTCAAAAGCACAAAGACATGCCAAAAATAAATTGAAATGTCCAAGCAGAAAAACTGAACAGAAGTGGGCATATGCATAAATGTGTTTAATCAACTAGCAAAAACAAGGCTAGAAACTAATAAAGTACCCTTTTCCTGCTACTTTCCTCAATGCACCATATTTTCAAGCTCTTCTATGACCTGCAAAAGTTCCTGGAATTTCATCTATAAATTTAGTGGCAGGTATAATAGGTAACTTTTTAAACACCCATTTTTCATTATTAGTGTTCTGTCTCCTCTATGTCTGCACCTAAAACCAACCTAAATATTTTGTTAGAAGATGATATTTAACACGATGTAAGTCATATTACTTTTAAAAGAAAACATACATTTTCTAATACTCTTAGCCACAGAATGTACCTACCTCCAAGATATATTTCCATGCTGTTCATATTCATGTGCACTAAACGAAACAACATTGTTCTACATTTTAAAGTTTGATTTCAAAAATTCATGGTTTTCAACTAAGGGTGGAGCTGAATACATGGGCTGATCGATGACCAAACTAGGTGTGATGGAAGCAGGTCTGCCCTGTTAACGTGCAGGTTAAGGAAGAAGTCTGATTTGAAGAGCAGAAGGGGAAACACAAGTTGGTTCAAGTACTGCTTAGACCTCACCTCAGCAATTTCTCTCTCATTTTTCATCTGAAAACCAATTTTGCTCATAAAACCTGCCCTCAACCCACCCTGATTCAGATAAGACTGAATCTGCCACTTCCAGGAACACCACCAGAAAAAGATCCTGTGAAGTAACTAGAGTTCCTGCCTCAAGAACCAGGTGGTGCTAATCCCAGATGGGCCCAAGATGACCAGAATGGAAGATCAGCCATCACTTTGTTTCTTTACACAGATGCATATATAAGGGGCTGTAAATGACAACCAAGACCCATCTCCTATGTTGATTTGCAGGTGATATGGCAGTTTTGTCATATAATCTGTTAACCTCCCTCCCAAAAGCTATGGTTAACCTCCAAGACTTTAGTATTTTGGCTGCCTACAGGATAAATTATAATAAATCTAAATCCTTATTTCTTAAATTTGACTCCAACATACAACTTGTGACATGTCATTTAACTGGAATTAAGATTTCCCTTTCACTTCAATATATAGATGTTTATTTACCTGGGAACTTAAATGATTTACCTTAAATTATAGCCTGGTTAACAATAAGATTAATAGGGAGATAGCCTGATGAGCTAAATCCAACCTGTATTTTGAAGGAAGAACTGAATTCCTAAAAATGATGGAATTGCGTAAATTAAGTTACTTATAAAAGTATCCATATGCCACCAATACATACAATATAACACTGTGGTGTACAACAATAGAAACAGACAGAGGTTATCCCTATTCCTAGATCTCTGATTGCTAAATGGCAAATAGCATTTAATAATCTTGGACTGAAAAATAAACTGACTTATAAATAGACTGGCTTGTAACTTTTTTGTACATGAAATTTTTGGGGTTTCCCACAGCTTCAGCTTTAATACAACTTAATTACTTTTAGCCTAAATAACCTGTGCCTATTTAGAGAGGTATTTGGTTGAAATAATAGGTAGATACAATGAAAGGCAACCTTCACTTCTCTTGGTTTCCTCCATCGCCAGCTCTGCTTTGTTGTCTTGGCCACCATGCTGGAGCACTCACAAGCAGCCTGCCGCTCCATGGGCTGATTGTGAGTCATTAAACATTCCCCCAAACAAATGCTGCAGAGGCCGCTCCCAAAAAAACGACTTTATAGCATTACTTTATGGGATCATTTACCTTTACCCTTTTTTACATAGGGCAACAGGTGTCAAAGCTGGTAACAAGTGGCTCTCAGACACCCAGGACATCACTTCCACACAAAGAATATTTTCAATTTATTTACTGAATGAAGACATTATGTACTCAATCTTTATGGGCAAATTATGCCTTGTATGGAGCAAATGTGAAAACATGAATTTGAGTCATGTGCCCATCTAAGTCATACTCAAAGTAATCCCACTGAAATCAATGGACTTAACCAATTCATCCATAAAATTCTGTGGGCATACTCGAGGAATGATTTAGTTGCATGTAACACACAGATACCAAACAACCTCTCTGGGCTTCCTTTGAATTTGTTACCACCAAATAATGGGGAGCAGCCATTGGCAAAATAATTATACGTTCATTCCAGACAAACACTGTCAAAGGGAAATACCATGTGATACTTCCAGAGAAAAGAAAAAGATTAACATTTTGAAGTCATTGTTACAAGTTCTCCAAAGCACTGAAAAACTGATAGAAATTTAATGTTTGCCTATGAAAATGCCAAACAGCTGATGGGATGCATTTTTTGGTTTTGGTTTTTTGGGGGAGGGTTAACCTTGGGAAGAGGGGACCCATGGCTTTATGTTATAAAATTCAGTGGCAAGAGAGCTTCTACTTTTTTAAAGTCCTGTTCTGAAAGAAAAAAAATGTTTTCCAAACTTTCAGGCAACCATGCAAGTCATGGAGGACTCCCCTGAGTGAGTGCTTGAGGGCCCTGCTCTTGCCACTTACCATCTGGCCTGGGGCGGGGCCTGGGGCCTCATAAGGACTGTGTGCTGCTTGCTGCCTGCTGCCCAGGAGGACTCCCCTGAGTGAGTGCTGGAGGGCCCTGCTCTTGCCACTTACCATCTGGCCTGGGGCGGGGCCTGGGGCCTCATAAGGACTGTGTGCTGCTTGCTGCCTGCTGCCCAGGAGGACTCCCCTGAGTGAGTGCTGGAGGGCCCTGCTCTTGCCACTTACCATCTGGCCTGGGGCGGGGCCTGGGGCCTCATAAGGACTGTGTGCTGCTTGCTGCCTGCTGCCCAGGAGGACTCCCCTGAGTGAGTGCTGGAGGGCCCTGCTCTTGCCACTTACCATCTGGCCTGGGGCGGGGCCTGGGGCCTCATAAGGACTGTGTGCTGCTTGCTGCCTGCTGCCCAGGAGGACTCCCCTGAGTGAGTGCCTGAGGGCCCTGCTCTTGCCACTTACCATCTGGCCTGGGGCGGGGCCTGGGGCCTCATAAGGACTGTGTGCTGCTTGCTGCCTGCTGCCCAGGAGGACTCCCCTGAGTGAGTGCTGGAGGGCCCTGCTCTTGCCACTTACCATCTGGCCTGGGGCGGGGCCTGGGGCCTCATAAGGACTGTGTGCTGCTTGCTGCCTGCTGCCCAGGAGGACTCCCCTGAGTGAGTGCTGGAGGGCCCTGCTCTTGCCACTTACCATCTGGCCTGGGGCGGGGCCTGGGGCCTCATAAGGACTGTGTGCTGCTTGCTGCCTGCTGCCCAGGAGGACTCCCCTGAGTGAGTGCTGGAGGGCCCTGCTCTTGCCACTTACCATCTGGCCTGGGGCGGGGCCTGGGGCCTCATAAGGACTGTGTGCTGCTTGCTGCCTGCTGCCCAGGAGGACTCCCCTGAGTGAGTGCTGGAGGGCCCTGCTCTTGCCACTTACCATCTGGCCTGGGGCGGGGCCTGGGGCCTCATAAGGACTGTGTGCTGCTTGCTGCCTGCTGCCCAGGAGGACTCCCCTGAGTGAGTGCCTGAGGGCCCTGCTCTTGCCACTTACCATCTGGCCTGGGGCGGGGCCTGGGGCCTCATAAGGACTGTGTGCTGCTTGCTGCCTGCTGCCCAGGAGGACTCCCCTGAGTGAGTGCTGGAGGGCCCTGCTCTTGCCACTTACCATCTGGCCTGGGGCGGGGCCTGGGGCCTCATAAGGACTGTGTGCTGCTTGCTGCCTGCTGCCCAGGAGGACTCCCCTGAGTGAGTGCCTGAGGGCCCTGCTCCTCCCTGCCACTTACCACCTGGCCCAGGGCGGGGCCTGACAGGCCTCACTAGGACAGTTGTTACTGCCGGAGAGGCACAGAGTGTTTTTAAAATGTTTTTAAAAAATTTCTTTGGATTTTTTGTATGTGGGGGGTGGGGGTGGGATGGATGTTTGGTTGGGCTTGGGGAATTATTATTTTTTATTTTGATGTTTTTGTAATTTTTACATTTTTTGTTTGTATTGTTTTATTGGTTTTGTTTGTTTGTTTAAGGTGTTATTTTGTTTTTAGGGGGAGGGATCAGGGCTGCCGGGGAGTGGGCCCCAGCCCACAAAATGGCTGGGGCATGTTCCACAGGGGGGGATGCACTGGGACAACCGATCTCAGTGATCACGGGTAGGAGGAGGAGTTACGCTAAGACCAGACCATGTCATTACAGAGGAGGCAGGTTTAGTCGTTGTCTGAGGACTATCCCTGCCTCCGGGTCTGGTCCTGACCGGATGGATACTAGAATCAGCAAGGGATACCCACATGACCTGAAGGTGCTGCTGTGCAATGCCAGGTCAATGATTCATAAGACCACTGCCATCCATGACTTGATCATGGATGGAGGATTTGACCTGGCATGTGTAACAGAGACTTGGCTGGATGAAGCAGATGGGCCTGTCCTTGCCACTGCTTGTCCACCAGGTTTCTCTTACGCACAGCAACCCAGGTCATGTGGGCGGGGAGGGGGGGTTGCAGTGATTTTTAGGAAGTCATTAGTTTGCACCAGGCGTCCTATTGGGAAGACCCAGTTTTCTGAGTGCATGTTCTGGAAGTTGGGCAATAGGGGCAGTACAGGATTCCTTTTGGTGTACCGACCTCCCCGCTGCGCCAAGGATTCCCTGCCCGAGCTGCTTCAGGTCGTGGCGGATGTTCTCCTGGAGATACCTAGCTTGGTCGTCCTGGGGGATTTTAACATCCATGCCGACACGACCTTACAAGGGGCCGCTCGGGACTTCGTGGAAAGCATGGCCTCCATGGGGCTGTCCCTGAATAAGTCTGGCCCAACCCATAGCCGTGGACATGCCTTGGACCTGGTGTTTACCTCTATGGATGTTGGTGATCTGACACTAAGTAAAAGCGAAACGAAAGAAGTGCCATGGTCAGATCACTTCCTGGTGCAACTGGACTTCTCTGCGACCCATCCCCTCTGCAGGGAGGTGGGACCAATTCGGATGGTCCGCCCCCGCCACTTAATGGATCCAAATGGTTTCCAGAGAGTGGTAGGGGATGCTTTATCCCATGTTGATGGCCTTTCAGCTGATTCCCTGGTGGCCCGCTGGAATGTGGAGTTAACCAGGGCTATTGACTGTTTGGCTCCGAAGCGCCCTCTCCGATTGCATGGAGCCCGGACAGCCCCGTGGTTTTCCACGGATCTGAGGGCAATGAAACAATCGTTGAGACGGCTAGAGCGCCGGTGGCGGATAACTCATTCCGAATCTGACCGGACACAGGTTAGAGCTCAACGTCGAGCCTACCAAGTGGCGATAGCGACGGCGAAGAAGAATTTCTTCACCGCCTCTATTGCATCTGCAGAAAACAGCAGCAGGAGACTTTTTCAGGTGGTTCACAATTTAGCGGAACCACCTGCAACATCGGGGCCCAGTACGGGCCACATGTTCTCCTGCAATGATTTCGCAAAGTTCTTTGCAGATAAAATCGCTCAGATTCGGGAAGAAGTAGACTCCACCGTGGGAGCAGGGCCGGGGCGGGAGAGTGCAAGAGTTCTGTCTAGTCAAGTTGAGTGGGATCAATTCCAATCTGTTACCTCCGAGGATGTGGACAGGCTGCTTGGACGAGTGAAACCAACCACCTGTCTCCTGGATCCTTGCCCATCCTGGCTTATAAAAGCTAGCCGGGAAGGACTGGGCGATGGGCTTCGTGGGGTGGTGAATGCTTCCCTCCGTGAGGGAACCTTCCCAGACCCGCTGAAAGAGGCGGTTATTAAACCGCTTCTTAAAAAACCATCTTTAGATGCGGCCACGATGGCCAATTATCGCCCAGTCTCAAATCTTCCATTCTTGGGCAAGGTGATTGAGCGAGCGGTTGCCGAACAACTCCAGGCACGCCTGGAAGAAGCGGACCATTTGGATCCCTTCCAGTCGGGATTCAGGCCTCATCATGGGACTGAAACTGCCTTGGTCGCACTGGTTGATGATCTCCGGCGGGCTAGGGACAAAGGTGAGAGCTGTTTCCTAGTTCTGCTGGATCTCTCAGCGGCGTTCGATACCATCGACCATAGCATCCTTCTGGACCGTCTTGGGGGGCTGGGAGCTGGGGGCACTGTTATACAGTGGTTCCGCTCCTTCCTCCTAGGCCGTGTTCAGAAAGTGGTGGTGGGGGATGAGTGTTCAGACCCCTGGGCTCTCACTTGTGGGGTGCCTCAGGGTTCTGTCCTCTCCCCCATGCTTTTCAACATCTACATGCGGCCGCTGGGAGAGATCATCAGGAGGTTTGGGCTGGGTGTTCATCAGTATGCGGATGATACCCAGCTCTACCTCTCTTTTAAATCAGAACCAGTGAAGGCGGTGAAGGTCCTGTGTGAGTGTCTGGAGGCGGTTGGAGGATGGATGGCGGCTAACAGATTGAGGTTGAATCCTGACAAGACAGAAGTACTGTTTTTGGGGGACAGGAGGCGGGCAGGTGTGGAGGATTCCCTGGTCCTGAATGGGGTAACTGTGCCCCTGAAGGACCAGGTGCGCAGCCTGGGAGTCATTTTGGACTCACAGCTGTCCATGGAGGCACAGGTCAAATCTGTGTCCAGGGCAGCTGTTTACCAGCTCCATCTGGTACGTAGGCTGAGACCCTATCTGCCTGCGGACTGTCTCGCCAGAGTGGTGCATGCTCTGGTTATCTCCCGCTTGGACTACTGCAATGCACTCTACGTGGGGCTACCTTTGAAGGTGACTCGGAAACTACAACTAATCCAGAATGCGGCAGCTAGACTGGTGACTGGGAGCGGCCGCCGAGACCATATAACACCGGTCTTGAAAGACCTGCATTGGCTCCCAGTACGTTTCCGAGCACAATTCAAAGTGTTGGTGCTGACCTTTAAAGCCCTAAACGGCCTCGGTCCAGTATACCTGAAGGAGCGTCTCCACCCCCATCAGTCTGCCCGGACGCTGAGGTCCAGCGCCGAGGGCCTTCTGGCGGTTCCCTCACTGCGAGAAGCAAAGCTACAGGGAACCAGGCAGAGGGCCTTCTCGGTAGTGGCGCCCGCCCTGTGGAACACCCTTCCAGCAGATGTCAAGGCGATAAACAACTACCTGACATTCAGGAGACATCTTAAGGCAGCCCTGTTCAGGGAAGTTTTTAACGTGTGATATTTTATTGTATTTTTGGTTTTTATGGAAGCCGCCCAGAGTGGCTGGGGAGGCCCAGCCAGATGGGCGGGGTATAAATAATAAATTATTATTATTATTATTATTATTATTGGAAAAGATGTGTATTGGACCACATATTTAGCCTTAGGGAAGTGGTGAGAGAAAAACAAGTTACCTGAAGCTTGTTGTACTGATCTTCATGTGAAATCAATTTATCCTCCTTGTGTTTCAGGAAATCTGTTTCCAGAATTCTGTATTTTTCCAACAAATCTTCTAACTCCTAAAAAAGATTTAAGATTAACATGAAGAAGTACTGAACCTATTTTTAAATTCTAAGCCAGACTTTCCACAAAAAATATAAAACAATTAAATATTAGTCAACTTTTGGGCAAAGAGAGGAACTGATAAGCCACTGAATTTAAGGGTTTTTTAAGCTCAGCAGAATTAACAGTATTAATATGATATTCACCAGAAAGGTGTATATATATAGAAAGAGAGAGCCCCTAGAACATATTCCTAGACTATCAGCAAAATAACATTTTTCCACCTTGTTCTCCGAAGGATCTTGACCTTCTTTCCTGAAACTTTCCAAATAAGTCAAACTGAGTCAGACACCCAGCATGGAAAGGAAACCAAAATGGTTAGATTGGGCAAAGCAAACAGCAACTGAGGACAGGATCTTGGACTGGAAAGTGTTAGACAAGTCTAACTATAGGTGATGTTGCCAGCTACAACCATAATGAAATTACCCATAGATTTCAAAGGATGACGCTGAGGAGTTTTACTTATACCTTTTTTATTCTACATTTTTCTTCATCAGCAGCTTTAAGTTTAACTTCTAGACTTGAAAGTGTTTGCTGAAGTGTTTCTTTATTTGCTTCATCCAATTCTAGTTTCCTATCATTTTCACTTGCTCTTTCGACATCTTCAGTTACACTCAGACAGGAAACTGGTACATTCAAAGAAGGATCAACTGATAATGGAACCTATTTCATTGAAGATACAAAAATGCATAGAAATGACGAGAGATAAAAATTACAATGAGAAACCATTTCCATAGCAATACCTTCCTGAGATGCAGATAATAAAGGTATATGAAAATATATATAGTTCCAGGCTTGTCTGAATAAGAGGGATTTTCGCAATGAGCCAATGAAGCATGCCACTAATTGTGTGTGTCCAAGGTGACTTTGGACCTTGGTTTCCCAAACAGCAGAACTTACCCAATGCAGTCCCTGTAGCAAGACATTTTTGAAACTGAGAAGAGTCTCAAAATCAGCATGGCACAGGAAGTCTGCTGCTGAAGGGGGAAAGTGCCAAAAATACCACTGGGTTTCTTTTAATTATTCTAATCGATTACATAACTATAAGAAAAAATACAATGACAAAAAGAAAATGCAATATTCTTCTCAAGCTGGTCAGTATCATAGCTTCCATTTCAAAATGCACAGGGCACATTGCTACAGATCAAAGAGAGAGACAAAATTTTGGCTCCAACCCACCTAATGTGACCTGTGACTACAAACTATCAAAGGCAACAGTACTTAATTAAAGACATGATGTGCAGTTGTAGCACTGATTTCAAATGGGCTCTATGGTTGCAATAGGGTGCTGCAGCTCTGAAATTGAAAGAGGTTAGCACTTGTGACCAATCTTTTTTGACCAAAGGGTTTCACAACAACCCCTCTGAGGGCTGTCTGCCAGCAGTGGGCATTACTAGCCACCATGACACTTTTGTACATGCATACACACACACACACATAGTGCATACCTAGAATCATAGAATCATAGAGTTGGAAGAGACCACAAAGGCCATCGAGTCCAACCCCCTGCCAAGCAGGAAACACCATCAGAGCACTCCTGACATATGGCTGTCAAGCCTCTGCTTAAAGACCTCCAAAGTAGGAGACTCCACCACACTCCTTGGCAGCAAATTCCACTGTCGAACAGCTCTTACTGTCAGGAAGTTCTTCCGAATGTTTAGGTGGAATCTTCTTTCTTGTAGTTTGGATCCATTGCTCTGTGTCCGCTTCTCTGGAGCAGCAGAAAAAAACCTTTCTCTCTCCTCTATGTGACATCCTTTTATATATTTGAACATGGCTATCATATCTCCCCTTAACCTCCTCTTCTCCAGGCTAAACATGCCCAGCTCCCTTAGCCGTTCCTCATAAGGCATCGTTTCCAGGCCTTTGACCATTTTGGTTGCCGTCCTCTGGACACGTTCAAGTTTGTCAGTGTCCTTCTTGAACTGTGGTGCCCAGAACTGGACACAGTACTCCAGGTGAGGTCTGACCAGAGCAGAATACAGTGGCACTATTACTTCCCTTGATCTAGATGCTATACTCCTATTGATGCAGCCCAGAATTGCATTGGCTTTTTTAGCTGCCGCGTCACACTGTTGGCTCATGTCAAGTTTGTGGTCAACCAAGACTCCTAGATCCTTTTCACATGTACTGCTCTCAAGCCAGGTGTCACCCATCTTGTATTTGTGCCTCTCATTTTTTTTGCCCAAGCGCAATACTTTGCATTTCTCCCTGTTAAAGCTCATCTTGTTTGTTTTGGCCCAGTTCTCTAATCTGTCAAGGTCGTTTTGAAGTGTGATCCTGTCCTCTGGGGTGTTAGCAACCTCTCCCAGTTTGGTGTCATCTGCAAATTTGATCAGGATGCCCTTGAGTCCATCATCCAAGTCGTTGATAAAGATGTTGAATAAGACCGGGCCCAAGACAGAACCCTGTGGCACCCCACTAGTCACTCTTCTCCAGGATGAAGAGTAGCATAGTCAAGACCGCATTTTACCAGCTTCTTTACAAGAATATCATGGGGCACCTTGTCAAATGCCTTGCTGAAATCAAGGTAGGCTATATCCACTGCAATCCCTTCATCTACCAGGCTTGTAATTCTGTCAAAAAACGAGATCAGGTTAGTCTGACATGACTTATTTTTCAGAAATCCATGCTGACTATTGGTGATCACAGCATTCCTTTCTAGGTGCTCACAGACTGTTTGCTTAATGATCTGCTCCAGAATCTTCCCTGGTATTGATGTCAGACTGACTGGGCGGTAATTATTTGGGTCCTCTCTTTTCCCCTTTTTTGAAAATAGGGACAACATTTGCCCTCCTCCAGTCTGCCGGGACTTCGCCTGTTCTCCAGGAATTCTCAAAGATGACTGCCAGTGGTTCTGAGATCACATCTGCCAGTTCTTTTAATACTCTTGGATGCAGTTCATCTGGCCCTGGAGACTTGAATACATCTAAACTAGCCAAATATTCTTGTACTATCTCCTTAGTTATTCTGGGCTGTGTTTCCTTTGCTGAATCATTTGCTCCAAATTCTTCAGGTCTGGCATTGTTTTCTTTATCGGAGAAGACTGAGGCAAAGAAGGCATTGAGGAGTTCAGCCCTTTCTGTGTCCCCTGTTTGCATTTCACCATCTTCTCCTCTGAGTGACCCCACTGTTTCTTTGTTCTTCCTTTTGCTACGAACATACCCATAAAAGCCTTTTTTGTTGCTTTTAACCTCTCTAGCAAGCCTGAGTTCATTCTGTGCTTTAGCTTTTCTGACTTTGTGTCTACACGTGCTGGCTATTTGTTTGAATTCCTCTTTGGTGGTTTCCCCCCTTTTCCATTTTTTGTACACATCCTTTTTTAATCTTAATTCAGTTAAAAGTTCTTTAGATAGCCACCCTGGCTTCTTTAGGCACCTTCCATGTTTCCGTCTCATTGGTATTCCCTGACGTTGTGCTTTTACTATCTCCCTCTTAACAAACTCCCAGCCCTCATGAACTCCCTTTCCTTTTAGTATTACTGTCCATGGGATCTCACCCAGCACTTCCCTAAGTTTTATGAAGTCGGCTTTCTTAAAGTCAAGAAATTGAGTCCTAGTATGCTTGGCTGCTCCTTTCCGCTGTATAGTAAACTTCAGAAGAGCATGATCACTCGCGCCTAATGATCCTTCCACTTCTACCCCACTAACCAGGTCATCAACATTGGTTAGGACCAGATCTAAAATGGCTGTTCCTCTTGTTGCTTCTCCCACTTTCTGGACAATGAAGTTGTCTGCAAGGCCAGTGAGGAATCTGTTTGACCTTATGCTCTTGGCTGAGTTTGACATTCAACAAATATCCGGGTAATTAAAGTCCCCCATTACTACTATCTCCCTTCTTTTTGCATGCTTGGCCATCTGTTCCAGGAAGGCATCATCTATGTCCTCCGTTTGGCTTGGGGATCTATAGTAAACTCCCACAATGAGGTCACTGTTATTCTTCTCTCCCTTAATTTTGACCCAAATGCTCTCACTTTGGCTTTGAGGTTCTAAATCTTGGATCTCTTCACAGGTATACACATCCCTGACATATAACGCCACTCCTCCTCCTTTCTTGTCTGGTCTGTTTCTCTGAAATAGATTGTATCCCTCCATTATTACATTCCAATCGTGGGACTTATCCCACCAGGTTTCAGTGATACCTATTATGTCATATTTAGTTTGCTGTACCAAGAGCTCAAGCTCATCTTGTTTATTTCCCATGCTTTGCGCATTAGTGTACAGACATTGAAGTCCATTAATCATTACCCCGTGTCTCTTATTTAAGGATTTTTTCCTCCCACCACTAGGTCTGCGTGCTGTTTGCTCCATTTGCTCTATGACATTTGGATGATCATCTTCATTAATTGATAGACTCCTACCTTCAGGAGCACTGTCTCCCTCCCCCACATTAGTCAGTTTAAAGCCCTCCTGATGAGGTTTCTGAGATTTTTGGCAAAAACATTTCTCCCAACCGTTGTGAGGTGCAGCCCATCACTTGCCAGAAGTCCATCTTCAAGAAACTGCAGTCCGTGATCTAAGAATCCAAACCGTTCCTGTTTACACCATTTGTGAAGCCAGCTGTTCACTTCCACTATTTTTCCCTCTCTCCCTGGGCCACATCGTTCAACTGGGAGGACAGATGAGATGACAATTTGTGCATTTAGTTGCTTCAATTTCCTGCCGAGAGCCTCGTAGTCTCTTTTGATCTTCTGGAGGCTATTGCTTGCAGTGTCATTGGTTCCCACATGAACCAAGAGGAAGGGGTATTTGTCAGTGGGTTTTATGATTCCTTGCAGTCGTTCAGTTACATCTTGGATCTTAGCCCCGGGGAGACAGCACACTTCCCGAGACATCTTGTCAGGCCCACAGATCACTGCTTCTGTTCCCCTCAGTAGGGAATCCCCTATCACAACTACACGCCTCCTCTTAGGTTTGGTCGGGGTTCTTCTGTGAGCTGTCCGTTCCAAGGTCGCCTGCACATTCCCTGAGGACTGACTTTGCTGCTCGTCTTCATTTACCTGATCGACTGAAATGAGGGAGAGATCCTCAAATGGAGTCTGCTCTTTGTCTTCCATGCTAGGGGAGAGGACCTCAAAGCAATTGTGTATTTCTAAACAATCAGATCGAACCCTAGGCCTCCTACTTCTTTGAGTCACGTTTCTCCATATATCTGGCACCTGTGTTGGTGAACTAGCCTCCTTCTCAGGGAGTCCCCTGTCACCTCCTTGGTGGAGACGGTGTGCTCTGTTGCTTCCAAGAAGAGCTCCAGCTCTCTAATTCTTTGGAGCGTAGCTACACGTTCCTCCAGTTGCTGGACTTTGTCTTTTAAGAGGGCAATCAACATGCAATTGCTGCAGGTAAAGCTGCCTGCAACCTTTGGCAAGATGGCAAACATTGCGCAGGAACCGCAGGCGACGGCAGCTGTTTCCTCCCCCTCCATCTTGAGAATGTGTCGTTGGGGGTGGCTACAGCAGTCCTCCATCATAAAAAGTGTGAAGACAGGACAAATAACTCCCCCCACAAAAAAAACCTAGGTCTCCCCCAACAAACGTTTGAGACTAGCTCCCCTAAATCTAAAAGATGGATCAAACCGCCTTGCTAGCTCTGATAAGCTCCTCCCACAGCTAATCACCTGCCTCAACAGAAACCCTGCCCCCTCTGACTTTTGCACAGGGAGAACAGCTAATCAGCCACAAAGAAACACACACACAAGAAAACCCTTTTTGCTCCTTCTTCAACTGCTGCCCTGCTGGCTACCTATGCAGAGACATTAAAGAGAGCCAAGGCCGCACACTCCTCAGTCAACCCGATGTTTTCCTGTTGTTATTCTGTGTCTCCCAGCTACAATAAACCTACCATTAAAATGGTAGGTCATTTCTTCGTCAGAAGGCAAATGGGCAAATTTAGCAGGGGGTCAAATACTCCCCCCCCTCACTGTATCAGCAGAGAAGCAGGGGCATTTTTCGTCATTGTGGCTCTCAGCCCAGGAAGAGGTTTACATTGAAACCCCTAAAACAATCCCCCCCCCCTTTTAGCAGAGATTTCAATTGCCCCTCAGATCCTCAGGTATGGGATTGACCAGAAAGTAGGGTTGGCTGATATATCATCCAAAACCGGTCTGAAGTCCGTATCATTATATAAGTTTCATAATTTTTGACCTGCCAATATATCACAAATCATTATGTGTGTATGTGTGTGTTTGTCTGTGTGTGCTATGGAAAATCATAATGTGAGGAAATCTGTAAAGCCAGGAAATACTTCTCTTCATTCCTGCAACTCCTGTTAACTCTGCCGGCTCAGCTTTCCCTGGCCTCATGCAGGCGGCAGCAAATTAAAGAGCTGGCGCAGGCAAAAATCACAATGCGAGAAAAACCATGAAGTCAGCCAGTGCCTTGACATAGCTCCATCCTTATTTCAGGTATCGTGATATATTGGTGAATTGCAATGTTTAGCTGGTGATGTATCACGGTACTGGAAAGTACCTAATATAACACCAATTTTGCATGGACAGGACAAATAAAGTTGATTGAAGAGCCAGAACCAGAGCCAGTTCACAGGCCAGCAGTTCATGTATCTGTTCAATAGGCTAAAGAGATTTTGGTCAGGTGGACTGCAGCCAAGATTTTAGTTGTAAAAATGCAGGTTTTACCTACAAAAATTCAGCTCTCCACTCCACTCCTGGCAATATTATGCACATAACAAAATGATTTACAGGGCAATCTTATACGTTTCTACTTACAATTAAGTCCCATTGAGTTAAATGTGGATTAATATCAATTTTGTGCATAAAGGATAAAAATAGGTACGTTTTACCTGTTCTTTAAGATCAGCTAAATTTAAAGTGCTGGTTGATGGCTGACCATCTGTCACCATATCATCACCTGAAGGAATTAATGGATCACAAGAGAAAAAGCTGGCATTAGTGGAAGACAACTCCTGAAGAACCTCAGCAGAAAGTGTTGGAGATACATGGATTTCAGGTGCTACATAGGAAACATGAAAAAGCAAGCTCAATATACACTTATTTCCGAAATTCAACATCTAACAGAGATGACAAAAATAGGAACTTGGTAATTAAAGAAAGGAATTTTACAAGTTGCCAATGGAAAAATAGGTAATGATGTGGAGAAAAATTAAGGCTAGATTACTTCGCACATCATGATCCCCCCCCTTTTTTACACTTAAAAAACATTTTCAAATTTGACTATTTTGCCAAGACAGAATAACATGATACCAGGTAGAAACTACACAGTGAATTTCAAATGCTGCTTTTCATTCATAAAATCACATTTGTCATACTATATGTGTCAGAGATCAGACTGAGGATTACAGCTCTGATGAGGAATGGTTGGAACCTCCCTCTCTTCCTGCTCCTGACCAGAATTCTGAAGCTGCCCATTAACAATGGAGAAGTATATAGATTTAGAGAATTGGTTTGCAGAGGGACATAGTTTGGAAAACAACAGCTGGGCAGAGTGAGTGGGGAACAGCTAGGAGAAGCAGAACAGGAAGAGAGATAACTGACTCCCCTTCGCTAGAAAGTGTCCTGCCTATATCTCCAAGGGCAAGGAGAGCTGATAAGGTTGATTTGCAGAAGGTTCAGTGGTTGCAAGAAGGGGGAAGTGACGAAGATAACTTGGGGGGGGGGGAGTAGGAAGGAAGCTTAATTGGGAGCACCTTTATTCTGAGAATGGCTGCATTGTTCCTTTGCTCTGATCATTAAGGTAAAGGTAAAGGTACCCCTGCCCGAACGGGCCAGTCTTGACAGACCCTGGGGTTTGTGCGCCCATCTCACATCTATTGGCCGGGGGCCAGCGCTGTCCGAAGACACTTCCGGGTCACGTGGCCAGCGTGACAACGCTGCTCTGGCGAGCCAGAGCCGCACACGGAACGCCGTTTACCTTCCCGCTGGTAAGCGGTACCTATTTATCTACTTGCCCCCGGGGGTGCTTTCGAACTGCTAGGTGGGCAGGCGCTGGGACCGAGCAGCGGGAGCGCACCCCGCCGCGGGGATTCGAACCGCCGACCTTTCGATCGGCAAGCCCTAGGCGCTGAGGCTTTAGCCCACAGCGCCACCCGCGTCCCTTGCTCTGATCATTAAACACTCTTAAACTGGTAAGGGACTCTAATTGCTTTGTTCTGCTAATGCACAGCCAAAGCGGGGGAGGGAGCCATTTCTCCAAAGCCTGACAATATGCTGGGCTCAATATGAGACAGAGAATGTGGATTAAAGAAAAACAGCTGCTATTCACCAGTCACTAGAGATCAAAGACAAATGTATACGTATCAAAAATTATGGACACTGTTTTGGTCAATAGGAACAGCTCCAGTTCAGCATTGGATGATGAATTACATAAAGAGCAAGGACTCTCAACCAGAGAATACCTGCCTTTTAATGTTTTTATAATATGCATACTGACAAAGTAATATTAATGTTGGATGCTCTGAATTTTCCTTGGCATTATGATGAACACTGACTATGAACACTGATTTGGCAATATGCAAAGCCAAATTCATTTGTTCACATTCTAGATGTCATTAGGTTAATGTACACTGTGGTTGATTTTTATGCATACATGGGTCCCTGAGATGTAGAATGGTTTTGTGTCCACATATTTCTTTCAATGGTAAGCAAATGAAGGACACCTCCAAGAGCACTTTCAAAAAGGAGAAGGCTAGAAAATGCCTGCAATACTCATACCATTGCGTGTGAGCGATCAGTTGAAGTCATTTGCAGAGGAACTGCTTGTCTACACCAGCCCCCAAGTGCCCTGCATCTCTAAAAGATGCCAAATTGCCAAGACAGGCATTAATATTTTCCTGGGTTACTCGATCTGGAAAAGGAGTGAAATAATCTCCTAGATAGCTCAAGTACTTGACTGTATAATCCTTTGCTGCAGGCTCCAGCATTTCCACGCTGGCAAGGATTAAAGCCTCTGCCCCACTGAGGAATGTATTAAGAAAGATGCCAGGAGATAGCAACCTTCTTGCTAGCACACCACTAAGATCCTCTGCCCTTAGGCTTAGATCTCAAGAAAATGCTGTTTATGAAGAGGTAATAAAATGAATAATAAAAGATGTAAATTATTTTATCATTCGTTTCATTCGTTTCCCTTCCAGGGGCTGACATGTCAGCAGCTCTCTACTCCTTCCTTGGAAAGTGCCAGCTTTGAGAGGGCTACCAAAGAACTGCTGTCTGGAGAAAAGTTAAGGACACTGTTGGCCTAAAAGATGGATGCTAAGCAGAGCTACCCAATGTCTATGTTGACATGTCTAGACATTGCTGAAAGCACAGTCAATTCATTAGACTACAAGAAAACAGACCTAGCAAAGATACACAGAATCGCAGAAGTGTAGGGGTGGAAGGGATCCCAAGGGTCCAACCCCCTGCAGCGCAGTAATCTCAACTAAGGGCCACATGTAATGGGACAAAACTCAGTGCTGTTTCCAGACGGGTGGCTTCGGTGTGGTTTCCTTTTCATTTTTTTTTTTTAATAATATTTTTTATTAGTTTTACAAAAGTTTTTATAACAAACAAACACAAAAAAAACAAACAAACAAACAAAGAAGTGTGGTTTCATAATGTCATTTCGTAAACTTCTTTCCTCGGACTTCCCCATACCTCCCCTTTCTGCATCCTCATGTCCAAATTTTACAGCAACTTATACATATTTTTCCAACTCTAATTTATTATAGTCCTTTCTTATTCTAATCTTATATTACTGCAACCCTTTATCTCTATCGAATCTCGACATTCTAAACTTCCTCAAGTTTATAATGGTCCTTAAGATAAATCTTGAATTTCTTCCAATCTTCTTCCGCAGTCTCCTTCCCCTGGTCTCGAATTCTGCTCGTCATTTCCGCCAAAGTCATGTAGTCAATCACTTTCATCTGCCATTCTTCCACGGTGGGTAGATCTTGTGTCTTCCAATACTTTGCTATCAATATTCTTGCTGCTGTTGTTGCATACATAAAGAAAGTTCTATCTTTTTTTTGCACCAATTGGCCGACAATGCCCAAGAGAAAGGCCTCTGGTTTCTTAAGAAAGGTATATTTAAATACCTTTTTCATTTCATTGTATATCATCTCCCAAAAGACCTTAATCTTCGGGCACGTCCACCAAAGATGATAAAAAGTACCTTCAGTTTCTTTACATTTCCAACATTTATTGTCGGGCAAATGATAAATTTTTGCCAGCTTGACTGGGGTCATGTACCACCTGTAAACCATTTTCATTACATTTTCCTTTAGGGCACTACATGCCGTAAATTTAATTCCGGTGTTCCACAACCTTTCCCAGTCAGCTGACATTATATTATGACCGATGTCCTGTGCCCATTTAATCATGGCTGATTTAACTACTTCATCTTGTGTATTCCATTTTAACAGCAAGTTATACATTCTTGACAGATTCTTAGTATTGGGTTCTAACAATTCTGTCTCAAGTTTTGATTTTTCCACCTGGAAGCCAATTTTCCTGTCTTGTTTAAAAACCTCCGTTATTTGGTAATAGTGGAGCCAATCTTGTACTTTGGGTTTTAGGTTTTCATGGCTCTTTAGTTTCAGTCTCTCTCCATCTTGTTCTAGAATCTCACAATACTTTGGCCATCCGACCTCCATATTGAGTTTCTTGTGGGCCTTCGCCTCTAAAGGTGACAACCATCTAGGGGTTTTATTTTCCAGCAAATCTTTATATCTCATCCAAACATTGAACAGCGCTTTCCTTACAATGTGATTTTTAAAGGCACTATGCACTTTAATTTTATCATACCATAAATATGCATGCCAACCAAATGCATTATTAAAACCTTCTAAGTCCAAGATATCTGTATTCTCGAGGAGCATCCACTCTTTCAACCAGCAGAATGCTGCTGCTTCATAATACAATTTTAAGTCCGGCAGGGCAAATCCCCCTCTTTCTTTTGCATCTGTTAATATTTTATATTTTATCCTGGGCTTTTTGCCCTGCCAGACAAATTTCGCGATATCTTTCTGCCACCTCTTGAAACAGTCCATCTTGTCAAGTATTTGCAAAGTTTGAAACAAAAATAACATTCTAGGCAATACATTCATCTTAATTACTGCAATTCGGCCTAACATTGATAATCTCAAGTTTGACCATATTTCTAGATCTTTTTTGATTTCTGTCCAACATTTTTCATAGTTGTCCTTATACAAATTCAAATTTTTAGATGTTAGGTTAACCCCTAGGTATTTCACCTTCTTAGTCACCGTCAAACCCGTCTCTTCTTGAAACTTATTCTTTTCTATATCTGTCAAATTTTTCCCTAGGACTTTAGTTTTTTGTTTATTCAACTTAAGTCCGGCTACCTGGCCAAATTGTTGGATTATCTCCAACACCTTTTTCGTACTAGTGTATGGCTCTTGTAAAGTCAGGACTAAATCATCTGCGAAAGCCCTTAACTTGTAATGTTTTGCTCCGACCTGTACCCCTTTAACCTGCTGGTCATTTCTAATCATATTCAGCAAAACCTCCAGGACAGAAATAAAAAGCAATGGGGAAATTGGGCATCCCTGTCGTGTTCCTTTTTCTATCTTAAGTTCCTCCGTTATCACATTATTTACAATCAACTTAGCTTTTTGTTCAGAGTATATTGCACCCACACCATTCTCAAAACCTTGTCCTACCCCCATCCCATGAAGATTCTTTTTCATAAAACTCCAAGAAATGTTGTCAAAGGCTTTCTCCGCGTCCACAAATATCAAAACTGCTTTGGTGTTTATATTCACCTCTAACTTTTCCAAAATGTCTATTATAATCCTAACATTGTCTGAGAGGTGTCTCTTTGGGAGAAAGCCTGCTTGGTCTCTGTGGATCTTTTCCATCAATACTCTTTTAAATCTTTTTGCTAAAATGTCTGCAAAAATTTTGTAATCCACATTGAGTAACGAGATTGGGCGGTAGTTCTTCAATTGAGTCTTTTCAGTCTCTGTCTTTGGTATGAGTGAAATATATGCTTCCTTCCACGATTCGGGTGCCTTTTTTCCCTCTAAGATCTCATTACAGACATCCTTTAACGGTTGAATCAGCCATTCCTTTAGCGATTTGTAATATCTGGAAGTCAAGCCATCTGGTCCTGGAGATTTGCCCAATTGCATGTCCTGAATGGCACCCTCTATCTCTTGTTCTGATATTCTCTGGTTTAAGTCCACCTTACTTTGAGGGGAGATTTTTTGTAATCCATATTTGTTAAGGAATTTATCTATATCTTCTTCATTTTGTGCTCCTTGAGAATAGAGTTTTTTAAAATAACTCACGAAACAGTTTCTTATTTCATTTGGTTTAGATATAGTCCTTCCATCCACTTCTAAACTTGTAACTGTATTTAATTTCTGTCTTTTCTTAAGTTGCCATGCCAAAAGCTTGCCACATTTGTCTGCCGACTCAAATGACTTTTGTCTCATTTGCTTTATTTTCCACTCTATCTCTTGGTTCATCAATTCCATATATTGTGTTTGATATAATTTAATCTCCCTCAAAATCTCCTGGGACTTTGGTTTTGACCTTAATTTTCTCTCTCCTTCTTTTATCTTTTCCAAAATTTTTTCTCTTTTCTCATTCTGCCTTCTCTTCTTTATTGAGTTTTGTTGAATCAAAAACCCTCGCATCACAGCTTTGCTTGCGTCCCAGACCACTCTTTTTTCCACATTGCCCCTTAGATTGATTTCGAAATAGTCCTTTAAAGTTTTTTGGGCCTTCAAGTGGAATTCTCTATCTCGAAACAGGGTGTCATTCATTCTCCACCTAAACTGACCAGTTGTTGTAAGTTTCATTTCCATCTTCACGGCGTTATGGTCGGAGCAGGTTTTTGGGCAGATCTCTACCGTCTTAATCCTCGGAGCCATTCCACTAGTGATCCAAATTTGATCAATTCTGGTCCAGGTCATCTGTGCTTGGGAGAAAAAGGTTCCCTCTCTTTCAAGAGGGTTCCTTGTTCTCCAAATGTCTATTAGGTCCATGTTCTCGGTCATTTCAAAAAAAGTCTTAGGGAGTCTCCCTTCTTTAGTAAGTGTCAGTCTTTGTGTCTTGTCCATATTTGTAGAAACTACACCATTCATATCTCCCATAATTATCATATTGTAATCCAAATAGTCCATCAGAGTTTCATGAAGTTTTTTAAAGAATTCCGCTTTACCTTCATTTGGTGCGTAAATCCCAATTATCAAAAATTTTTCTCCTTGTACTTGTATCTCCACCGCTAAATATCTTCCTTCTTCATCTTTAAAAATCATTTTTGGAGCCCATTTCTCTTTTACATAAATCACAACTCCTCTTTTTTTCACTTTATCCGACGAGATAAATTCTTGTCCCAATTTTTTATTCATAAGTAGTCTCCTGTGGGCTCTAGTTATGTGAGTTTCCTGTAAGCAAATCACGTCCAGTTGTTCTCTGTACAAAATATGGAATACTTGTCGTCTCTTCAAAGGCATGTTCATCCCATTACAATTCCAACTGAGGAATTGCAGGGCCATCTTGTTATTTTTCTGGTATTCCTCCAACTGCTCCCAATTGTTGTTCCTCCTCTGTTGGTAGTGGAAGGTTCTGTCCAAACGAAAGGTTCAAGATGTCTATTACACCCTTTTGCTCAGCAATTGGGTCTACAGTTCCTTTCTGTAAATCTTCTTGATTTTTATGCAGGAACCTGTCTTTATCCTGTATCGTCTTTATTTTAACCTTCTTTCCCCTGTAGTCAAAGGACAGTCCCTGTGGGAATTCCCACCTAAAACGAATATCGTTCTTCTTGAGCAAGTAGACCAGGTCCTTATAAAAAGCTCTCAAGTCCAGGATATGTTTGGGGATATCTTTAAAAATCTGTATCGGTGAATTTCCAATTTGTAAGGCTTTTTCAAAATGCAGTCTTAGTATTTTATCTCTTTCCTCCTTTGATCTCAAGGTAATCAAGCAGTCTCTCGGTACCTTTCTATTTTGTCTTCTGCCCAATCTGAAAGCCGTTGTAATTTGGATTTCGTCTTCCTCTAGATCTTCCCAGGCATCTGCAAACTCTTTCATTAAAAAGTCTGTAAGGTTATCTCCTTCATCCTCTGGAATTGATCGTAATTTCAAATTCCTTTCTTTTCTTTGTAGTTCCCACAATGCCAGAGTTTCGTCGTGATCATAAACCTTTTTGGCAATCGGTTCTAATTTTTCCTGCGTCTCTCCAGCAATAGTTCTAGCTTCCTCCGCAATTTGACGTGTGGCAGAGTTCTCTTGCGTAAGCTTGTTTATAGATTCTGTGTTCAAGTCGAGTCTAGCTGTCAAGTCTGTCAATTTCTGTGAATTCTCTGTCAATTTCTTAGTATTCTCTGCCGTTTGCTTTGTCAAATTCTCCAGGGATTGGTTTATCTTGAGAAGGGCTTGCGATACTGCATCCATGGAGACTGCTGCACCTCTTTCTTGTCCTGTTGTCACTGTAGATGTTATTCCTGAGATCGAGCCTCTTTTCTTGAGTTGCTGTAGCTGCTTTGTCTTTGCTCTCGTGGTTATCTCGTCTGCTGGGCCACTCATATCCCAAGGTCGTTTCCCACAGGAGCCTTCACCAAAAGGAAAATTCCACTGTCTCAAAGCGTAGCAACTTTCAGTTTACCCTCTAGAGGGAGCAAATCAGAATGTCCGCAAACCGAAATTACGAGTATTTATAACACAAATTTATCAGGAGGCTCCTATATGTATATTGCAGCACTTTCCCAATAGATAAAGTCCCAGCCTTCCCTGATAAATTGTATCCACCAAGTCCCAAAACTTTGTATCAAGTAAACAGTAAAGCTTCCACTTTGTAACCTTCACAAGAATTTTAAAGTCAGTTCAGTGTTCCTTTGTTTTATGAGCAGTTCGTACCAGGTTGGGGGCTGCAGAAGTTTTCCTTTTCCGTTAAATTAATCATGCAGCTTGTAAAGTCACTTTTTCCTCCCCTCTGCCCTGCAAGCTGGAGGGGATGATCAAAGTCCAAATGTCGGATTCAGGCAATTAAGAACAATTTTCCCTTACGGATGCAGCTTAATAACTTTCGTTGCTTCGATTGTCATGCAGTCGGGGGAAGGCAGACTTCCTTAATTTTTGCCTTCCCCGTTTTCAGCCTAATTTCAAATAATTTTGACACGAATACAGGTTCAGTCTTACTCACGGGTCCTTTTTGTCCAGATTGTTTAGGAAGGGAATCGACGCTCTCCACTAATGGCGACGCGGCTTCACTCTGCGGGCTGGGTAGCGATTCTCAGCACCGCGCTCCCCCGTTGTCGTTCCGGAGCCTTTAAAAAGGCTCTTTCTGCGGTAAAGAGGGGGCGCTTCGGGTGCCCACCGAATCTCCTTGTTCACAGGATCCGTTCCTGTGATTTTAGGGGTCCCCCGCTTGCCGAAGCGGGTCAGACCCGAACTCGCAGAGCCTTCCTCTCTCCGGAGCTCGGAGAGAGAGCAGCCATTAGCGCTGGCGCCGAACCGGAAGTCCGGTGTGGTTTCCTTTTCAAGGCAAGGAGACCGGTAGCATCATGAGAAAGCTGCCAAAATAGTTGCATGGATCACCTCAATGATGGTGAGCATAGAATTGCAGAGTTGGAAGAGACTCCAATGGTCTTCCAGTCCAGCCCCTTGGATTTCACAAGTCTTATGCGTAGCTTTGGGCAATGCAATACCACCAAGCCAATGTTGCAAAAAGATTTCCCTTGGGAGCTCTAACTCAAGATACTAAAATCTATTCATGTTAACTGAAGAGCAAACACTGCTACTGGCCTCCACATAAGAAAATCCTGTCATGGTGGGGTCCCACCCCATTCTGCTAATATGTGAGATACACATCTACTCCTCCAGTTACTCACGCCTACCTCCTCCTATGCTTGTGCATTTGTTATATCTGCTTTTGTATGGTCACAGAATTATATATCTAATTCTTTCCCCATTAACGCAATAGATCTGCACAGTTTACCTCTTTTTCCTCTTCAGAAGCATAGTTTATGCAGATTTAAAGTCTGCTAAAAGTCTTGTTTAAATTTTAAATGGGTGACAGCTGTAGTCTAAGTACCAGCAGGGATATCAGGGCTCTACAAATCAAGCAAGCTTCCACTCTGCACACAACTTATGACTATATTAGATTTTGACCTGTGCCCTGATAACACCAGTTTCAAGTATCACATGTTTCATTTTTAGATTAACTCTAAAGACTATCTCATTACTACACACATATATGAAATGGAGAGAAACCTGGCCTCCCACATTTTTCATCACAGTGTATTGTTGAGCTGCTTTTTCCCAGACCCAAAAAGCACCCCAAAGCACATGCATGAATCTCCTCCCCAGCTGTTGCAAGATTTGGATAATAGACACAGGTGTGTCTTAGTCTCTTAGGTTCTCATTATGCACAAGCAAGACACTGCATGCCAAAAACCACAAAGCCTGCACCAGTGGAAATCTATTTCTTAATGGTAATATGCACAGATGTACTGTTTCTGAACTGTATTCCAAAGACTGTTTGATATTTTACAGCCACTACTGGAATGACATGAGAATGGAAGGAGTGAAAAGGGATCAAGGGGGTTAGAATGCTGTTAAGGTGATAGGAAGCAACACCACAAATGAGGCACAGGAAACCATGGAGTATGCTAATGCTCAACATGGAAAGACCTGCATTTGTCCATCTGGTTTCCGTACCTCCCAGAGATAACCCAAAAAGTCATTTGCAGTAAAGGCTGCAAAGGAACAAGCTGAAGCCTTAAAGTGCACTTCCAAGTGTTCCTTGGCAAGCAAAGCTTTCAGTAAGCACCAATCAGCTGGCTAGAACTTACAGCAAGCTACACAGGGATTGGCTGCATTACGGAGTTTCCCATTAGGTAATGTACACAGACAAGTTTTCAGATGCCCTAGAGTGTGATCTAATTGAGCAGGTAAACAAAGCTAAAACCTTAGAAACTGGCACACTTAACCAATGCAGTGGTACCTTGGGTTACAGACGCTTCAGGTTATGCATTTTCGGGTTGCGTACTGCACCGAACCTGGAAGTACCGGAACGGGTTACTTCCGCATTTCGGCGCTTGCACATGCAGAGAAGTGCCAAATTGCGACCCGCGCGTGCGCAGACACAGCGCTACGGGTTGTGAACGTGCCTCCCACACGGATCAGTGAGAAAACTTGTGGGAAATTTTTTTGGGGGGATCATCCTACACCACTGCTTATAGCATAGATATTAAGATAATAATTAATATTTAATACTGTATTGTTTTTAACACTTGATTGGAAGTCACCCAGAGTGGCTGGGGAAACTCAGCCAGATGGGCGGGGTATAAATAATAAATTATTATTATTATTATTATTATTATTATTATTATTATTATTATTATTATTATTATTATTATTATTGGAAACATCATCCAATAAGTTGGAAACATCGTAAGGAATATCAAAAGATCCTTGATACAGATTACAAACCTATAAAGAACCAAGCTGCGAGTGTAAACATTGATCACTGTTATAATAAACTGGCCTCCTTAGGTAGACAAATAAGAGGACAGTTTTAAGAGGAGGAATGTGTTGAGCTAGGCCTGAAATACAAAGTCCTGTGTGCATATTTAGATTTTAAAATACTTAAAGTGGGAGAATGATTGTTGCTCCTATTCGCAAGTAAATTCACTTATATAGGTACAGCAAAATGCTTTCTGAAACAAAGAAAAGACTGTCTTTTTGCAATCTTTGTCAGTGCAAGGATATTGTACAAAAAGTTATAACCTTTTTAAAAAGCAGTGGCTTTCACACGAGGAAGCCTAAATGTGCAGTTCACAGCAGACACAATAACTTGAGACTGGCCTGTTTTATCTTGGCTTAGAATACTTCATGAAGAGAGACAATGAAGATGTACAGTGGTGCCTTGGTTCTCAAACTTAATCAGTTCCGGAAGTCTGTTCCAAAACCAAAGCTATCAAAAACCAAGGCACACTTTCCCATAGAAAGTAATGCAAAACAGATTAATCTATTCCAGACTTTTAAAAACAACCCCTAAAAAAGCAATTTAACATGAATTTTACTATCTAACTAGACCATTTCTGGGTTAGGGTTAGGGTTAGGGTTAATTTTAGGATTGGGTTAGAGTAAGTGTTGTTTCATGTTTTCTTGTGATTTTGATTCATTTGGGGTTGGTTTGCTTTTTTCAATTTGTTGTGTTGCTGCTTTTTCGTGAGTTGCAAGTTTGTTGGCTTTGTGGTTTTCTGGAAAGTTTCAGTTTTAATTTTGAATGCAGCCCTGGCGCTGAGCGAGGGAAGGCTGGGCTGGGGCGGCAAGTGAGCAGGCAAGGGATATCGCCGCCGCTGCCGCCCCAGCTTGCTCCTGCTTGCAGGCAAGCAGGAGTCGGATTGGGCTGCTCCGCTAGGCAGTGCGGTCAAAAAAGAAGAAAAAACTTCCTCTCTTTTCCAACACATGAAAGAAACAGGACACGAAATTAATTTTGCAGATTCCAAATTGCTCTTTAACATGGAACATCACCACAAGAGAATAATCATGGAAGCCATCGAGATAGAGAAACACCCTCACAACATGAACAAGCGTGACGACACGTCCCGCCTGCCAGACATCTGGAAATTAGCCCTCCCCACAAAAACCGACACCAGAACCAGAGGCACACAGAACGCCGTCACCAATCAACCACACCAGACCCAAACCCAGACCCTCTCCACAGACATATTACAGACTCCATCCAGTAGCCAAACTATAGTGGCACCTCCGGATGCTGCACCCCCCTGCAATCCCTACACAGATCTGGCTGGCACAAGGCACAAAACCACAGCTCGCCCCTATACACGAAGCCAAGCCAGAGCACAACTAAATGCAGCACAGCCATCTTCTCAGAAAAACTCTTCACAAGCTCAAGAGGTCAAGACACGAAAGCTTTAGCAACTAATCTACACTTAATGACCCACCCAGTGGTATTCAGAATATCACTCATGAAATCACTCAAGATATCCCTCAAGTAATTAAGGAACAAAAGAAGAAAAGGCACACTAATCTAGGAACTTCCTCTCTGCCCAGAACGTTGGAGGCTATACACCACACCCCTCAACAGTATTTATAGGAACTCAAACACCAGATTCTGCTCTGTTCCAGTAACAAGAAGCCGAAAGCACCAGCCTGAAGATGACGAGTGAGACCTCGTCGAAACGTCGCACAGACACCCCGACTCTTACACGGGAAGACACCCGAAGACACCAAAACCTGCATATATATATATATATATATATATATATATATATATATATATATATGCTTTCGTAGATTTTCACGGGTACAGGAATGCAGGTTTTGGTGTCTTCGGGTGTCTTCCCGTGTAAGAGTCGGGGTGTCTGTACGACGTTTCGACGAGGTCTCACTCGTCATCTTCAGGCTGGTGCTTTCGGCTTTATATATATATATATATATGACAGCTGTTGCTTTTCAGTAACAAAACTGCACACTAGCACTAAATAGAGAAGTTACAAATGTACATTTATCAAGCAGTATGCTTTAAAATTACAGTAATTACACTATAAATAGTCTCCAAGGTCACTTCAATAGTAGCCATGGACAACAACAAAATGGTTCAGAGTTCATGGACTTATTCCAGATGCTCTAATTTAAACTGGTAAAGTAAAACCTGATTTTCCTTGTTCTCTCTACCTGTGGGAAATGCTGCCCAAGGAATAGCTGGAGAAGTAACTGGGGGTTCACCATTTCCATCCTTAAAGGTTTCTGCTGCCTGAAAATACAAGGCATATTATTAGTGTTTAAGACGTGGACTTTCCAGCACCACGTCCTGATCAGGTACACATTACATTTCTTGTATAGTACTGTGTTGCATACCATGTTAGTTTAAACATGTTTTTGCCATACACTTGAGGATATATTCCCCCACCGCCCCAGCTCAATGTGAAGGGACTGCAAATGAGAGGTTCCATTATGTTAATCCAGTCACATGGGCAACAACAGAAGACATTTCCACTCTGTGCTCTTTGCGATATCACATCTCTATTGCTGCAACCTCCACATGATTCCTCTTCCAGATCTGTAGTCCACAAATGTTACATGGGTGCCATGGTAGCCATGCTCCTTGGGACTACAGCAGTGCATTCTATGTTGGGTTGCCCTTGAAAACAACAGTTATTTAAGAAGAGACTTTTAATTATTTAAGATTGAACATACCGTATGTTCCAGCGTACAAGACAACTTTTTATCCCAGGAAAATCACCCCAAAAGTTGGGGGTCATCTTATAAGCCGGGTATACGCGTTGGGAAGGAGGAGAGGGAGCCGGTGAGCAGAGTCGCCCCTTCTGCCGTCGCTCCTCCTCCCTCACCACAGAAGGGGACACGGAAAGTCCTTCCGAGCATGGCACTCACCCGCCTGCCCACCAAATGCCTCGCCTCGGGCTGCTGCTGCGACGGCAGAGGCAGTAGAGGGGTGCGTGCTCTGCCCCTGGCAGTGCTCAAACTCTATAGCTCTAAAATTCTAAAATTGAACAGCAAAAGTTGGGGATCGTCTTATATGCCCAGTCACCTAATACGCCGGAATCTACGGTAAATAAGTTAGTTTAACACTGTATTAACTGAATGCTTACAAACTATTTCTTAGCTCCATACCTCAAAACCTCCAAAGTCGTCGTCATCCATTTTCCTGGAAATACCTAGAGAACAATATAAGATGTTAATTTACAAATCTTTACCGTTCATTAATAATCCTCTTTCTCTTTAATCTCTGAAATAACTTAAGTGGTAAAAATGTCGTTGAAATTCCCTCCTGAGTCTACGTTTAAATGACAATTAAAAAACACATAATGAATGGAGTATAGAGCTCTCACAAACACCAGTATTTTTGATCCAGACTTTACTAAAGATCCGCAGGTAGGTGTGGTTTTAAGTGGGTAGAACTTTGTATTGAGATTGATAAGGATTGGTTCCAAGAGGGAGATCATGTGCCCAGGTGTTAAAATATAGAGAACACCACCCCCTTGCATGTATGCAACTCTGCTTGCATGTATCCAAACACAGGGCAGCCAATCCCATTTTGCTGTCTGAAGCCAAACGGCAAGGTGTCACTCACCCCCCGCCCGGCCTGGCAAAGCCTCACTTACTGGGATTGAACAGCGGGAGTTTCTAGCAAGATCTCACTGGAAGCCACTGCCAGTTCTCCTCAGTTATCCAGCAGTGGCATCAGGGGCTAGCAGAACACCACCCCATGCAATTCCACCACTCAAGGCAGCTGCCTCATGGAGTCTACCTCATGAACTCAAATATTAAGATCTCCAGTGGAGCACTTCCAGCAGGTGACCCCAGCATCTGAGCTGACCTGTGCTGCTACTGGTGAGAGTGTGACAACATTCCCAAAGGCATTTGACTGGCCCCTACTTTATAGTTTTTCAGCCCCAAGCAAACACCAGACTGTTTTAGATACAATTTCAATCCTACTGACTGTTTAATGTCTTTGATGGTACTGTATAATCTTTATCACTTCAAACTTTGTACACCACTTTGGAAGATTGCAGACCAGAAAAATGATATAACGTACACTTAAAATACTTTATGTAGTCAGCTTTAAACCATTTGTTCAGTAAGTAGAGTAAACAGGTTTTTCTCAATGTTTAAGCAAGAATTCTCAACTCTATAAACCACCAAGAACCCTCAGGACAAGGAGGAACAAAAAGTTAATAATGCAACCAGAGGGGGAGTAACTGAGAAGTAGGATGTTTGTCTTATAATGAAATCTACAATTAATGCACCAATTCTGCACACTTGGAAACGGTTATGGCAAAATGTTCCACACCAAACAATCAGCATTAGTTATTTTTGTTAATTAATTCTTTGCTGGTACTTAACCTTCCTAGAGCTCAACTCTATTCAGAGAGGTTCAAACAATCTATGTTGAAGATGGAACAACAGAAGTGCAGGTACACCCTTGTGCAAATTAACTGAAACAAAGAATGTTTTCTATCTTACTCATAATCCTGTACTCAAAAAAACACACGAAATGCCAGTTGATCATTATAGTGTCAGAAGTCTGCAGCCAACAGAAGGAATTATGCGCTTGCCGCAATATACTGAGGTTCTACGAAAGAGAGTTATTCCAGAGCTGGAAAAGGGGTATCCTGACAGTGCTGGGATATTGCAGCAGGATCTGCAGAGAGGAGTGGGACAAAATACCTCCTAAGGTGTTTGCAACCCTGGTGGCCACCTACAAGAAACATCTGCCAAGTGAATTTTTATTGTTTTCCTTACATATTCTTTTCCAACAAATTGTAATAGCACCATACATTTCCTTTGACTCTGCCGAGTCGCGACCCCCCTCCCTCCCCACAACTGGTATATTTATCCTCTTTCCATCACACACATCATTCTCAAATTAGTACTATTATACATTGGAGGTATTATGTCAATCCTGCTAGTGTCTTGACCTCTTTACAATTCTTTTTTAAATATTCAATAAATTTACTCCAGTTATTTTGGTATCTTTGATCTCCCTGGTCCCGGATCCTCCCTGACAGTTTGGCAAGTTCTGCGTATTCTGTCAACTTCGCCTGCCACTCCTGTATAGTTGGTATATCTTGTACTTTCCATCTTTGGGCCAGAAGGGTTCTCGCGGCAGCTGTAGCATACATGAACAAATTTTGATCTTCTATTTTAATTTCTGTTCCTATTAAGCCTAATAGACACGCTTCTGGTCTTTTGGGGAAAGTATATCTAAATATTTTTTTGAGTTCATTATAAATTGCTTCCCAAAATTTTTTTACCTTATCGCAGGTCCACCACATATTAAAATAGTCCCCATCTGCCTTTTTACATTTCCAACACTTTCTTTCTTTTTTCCTATACATTTTAGCTAATTTTACTGGCGTCAAATGCCATCTATACATCATTTTTAGCAAGTTTTCCTTCAAAGCCATGCATCCTGTGAATCTCAAACCCTCCTTCCATAATCTTTTCCACGCATCCAGTTCAGTGTTATGCCCAATATCAATTGCCCATTTTATCATTGATTCCTTTACTTCTTCATCTTTTGTATACCATTCTAGCAATAAGCTATACATTCTTGATAAAGTTTTATCTTTACAGTCTATTAACTCGATTTGGAATTTCGATTTTCTATCTTCGAACCCATTTCTCTTTTTGTCTTCCTTTAATAAATCACTGATCTGATGGTATTGCAGCCACCCTGTTAACCTCTTTTCAATTTGGTCGTATGGTTTGAGCTTTATCCCTTGGGCTGTTTTCATAGTAATATCCTCATATGTTATTCTTTCCCCTTCCATGTTTGCTTTTTTTGTTGTCAGCACCTCAATTGGTGATATCCACCACGGTGTCTTTCTTTCCAGGAGGTTTTTATTCCGATCGCATACTTCATATAAAGATTTCCTAATCACATGGTTTAGAAAACCTTTATGTACCTTTACTTTGCTGTACCATAGGTACGAATGCCAACCATATCTATTATCATGGCCCTTTAAATCTAATAGCTCGGTGTTTTCTAAGGTCAGCCAGTCTTTTAACCATACCAAGCATGAAGCTTGATAATATAAAGTCAGGTCTGGTAAATTAAAACCTCCTCTCTCTTTCTTATCTACTAGTATCTTCATTTTTATCCTTGGCCTTTTCCCCTGCCAAACAAACTTCGCTAAGTTTTTTTGCCAATCCTTAAATTGTCTTATCCCTTTTACCACTGGTATTGCTTGAAATAAAAATAACAGTCTAGGTAATATATTCATTTTTATCACAGAGATTCTGCCTAATAATGACAATTTTAGTCTACTCCAAATCTCCATGTCTTTCTTAATTTCTTTCCATACCACCTCATAGTTGTCCTTGTATAGGTTTATATTTTTTGTTGTCATCCAAATTCCTAAATATTTTATTTTTTTAGCTATCGCGATTCCTGAGTCTACTTGTAATTCTTCCATCTCTTCTTTCTTCAAATTTTTTGCTAGCATTTTCGTCTTGTTTTTGTTAAGTTTAAAACCTGATACCTTCCCAAACTCTTCTAATCTTTTTATTGCTTTTTTCACACTTTGTCTTGGTTCTTCCAACGTTAAGACTAGATCATCTGCGAAGGCTCTTAACTTAAATTCTTTTCGTCCCACCTTAATGCCTCTGACTTCTGATGATTCTCTTAGCTTCTTATTCAAGACCTCTAGGACTGTAATAAATAGCAAAGGAGACAAAGGGCATCCCTGCCTAGTACCTTTAGTTATCTCAAAGTTATCTGATATGTTGTTGTTAATTATTAACTTTGCTTTTTGGTCCGAATAAATCGTGCCAATACCTCTCAAAAAATTTTCACCAATTCCTAGTACTTTTAAGTTTTCTTTCATGAAATGCCAAGAAACATTATCAAACGCTTTTTCCGCGTCTATGAACAATAATACTGCCTGTTTCTCACTTCTAACTTCAAGATATTCAATTATATTTATCAGGTTTCTTACGTTGTCCCTTAGTTGCCTCCCCGGCAGAAAGCCTGTTTGGTCCTTGTGTATCACCTTATTTAACACCATTTTTAGTCTATTCGCTAGTATATCCGCAAATAGCTTATAATCGTTATTCAATAACGAAATTGGTCTGAAATTTTTTACATCTAATATATCCCCCTCTTTCTTCGGGATCAGTGTAATATAAGCTTCTTTCCAGGTGTTTGGCATCCTTCCTTCTCTTAAGACTTTATTCATTACTTCACTTAGAACAGGTGTCAGGTATTGCCATAATGTTTTATAATACTTTGCTGAGATACCGTCCGGTCCTGGGGCCTTCCCTATTTTCATTCTTTTTATTGCCTTCGTGACCTCTTGTTCTGTTATCTCCTGGTTAAGCATTCTTTTTTCTTCTTCTGAGATTTGATGTAGTTTATGGTCATGGATATACTTTTCTATTCTCTTATTGTCTTCTTTATCTTTCCTATAAAGATCTCTATAGAATCTCTGAAATACTTTTCTAATTTCTTTTGGGTCCTCAATCATTTTATCCCCATCTTTTATTTTACAAATTGTGTTCTGTTTTTGTCTTGCTTTTATTTGCCAAGCCAAGAATCTCCCAACTTTGTTGGCCGACTCAAAAAAATTTTGTCTCATGGTTTTTATTTTCCATTCGATCTCCTGTCCCACCACCATGGAGAACTGAGACTGCAACATTTTTATATTTCGTTTTATTATTTCATCTTTAGGTTTTGTTATTAGCTGTTTTCCGTTCTCGATGAGCTGGGACAGGATCTCCTCTTTCTTCTTCTCTCTCCCTCTTTTCTGGAAGCTGTTTTTTTTTGAATCAGGAAACCCCTTATCACCGCTTTGCTCGCATCCCAGACTGTTTCAATTGGTGTTTCTTTGTTTAGATTCCATTTAAAATAGTCTGTTATTGTCTCTTTCGCAGTTTCCACTACTCTCTGGTCATTAAATAAGCTCTCATTCATTCTCCATCTATGTGTAGAAGGGTCCTTTCCTTTTAATTCCATATATAGCGGATTATGATCTGACAGGGTTCTTGGGAGGATTTCAATTCTAGTTACTCTTGGCGTTAGAATCTTAGAGACCCAGATCTTATCTATTCTGCTGAAACTTTGGTTTGGTTCAGAGTGGAATGAAAATTGCCTTACTGTTGGGTTCCTTAATCTCCAGATGTCAATTACTCCCAATGTATTGGCCATATCAAAGAAGGCCTTCGGGAGTTTGCCTTCATATGTATTTCGCCTCTTTGTTAATCTATCTAAGTCCGGTACCACTACTCCATTAAAGTCTCCCAGTAATATCAATTTCTGATCTAAATACTCTAACATTATTTCATTCAACTTTGTATAAAATTCAGCTTTCTTATCGTTTGGAGCATAGATCCCCACAATCAGCCATTTTTCCCCTTGAAACCCGATTTGTACAATCAATATTCTTCCCTCATCCTCCTTAAAAATTAATTTTGGGTCATGCTTCTCTTTTACATATATTACCACACCTCTCTTTTTGTTTGAATCTGACGCGATAAACTCTTGGCCCAGTTTTTTATTGCTTAAAATTCTTTTATGCTTTTTTGCTACATGTGTTTCTTGCAGGCATATGATATCTAGGTTTCGTTTAATCAAAACATGGTTAACTTTTCGTCTCTTGTTTAAATTGTTCATCCCATTAACATTCCAGGAAAATACTTTCAGATTCATTATTTCTTTTATCTACGAGTACCCACTCAGTTGCGCTAAATTTACTGTTCTTTGTTGTTGTTGTCTTCTTCTTCCTCTCTCTCTTCTTCTTGTTCCTCCTCTTCTTCCTGACGTTGTTCTTCTTTCTCCTTTTCCTTTCCTTCCTCTTTCTGACCCTGTCTTGGTTTTATTTTCCCTGTCCTCCCTAGCTCTTTGTCGTATCTTCTGAAGAATTTTTCTAGCTCTTGGGGGCTAGTTAGTTTGAATCTTTTATCTTTAAAGTAAAAGGAGATTCCTTCTGGGAATTCCCATCTATGCTGAATTCCATTCCTTTTCAGTAGACTCACCATTTCTTTATAAATTCCCCTTCGTTTCAGAAACCTGGCAGGGATCTCCCTAAAAATCAAGATTTTCACTCCATCTATGCATAGATTTTTGTTGTAATTCAGTCTCAGTATTTCATTTCTTATATCCAATGAGTTAAACATGACTAGAACGTCTCCAGGAAGCTTTTTTGCCCTTGCCTTCGCTAATCTAACCTTTATTCTAAAGACATTCATTATCATTGGGCCAATATCTTCTTCTCTTAGTTCCATCCACCCAGCCAGTTCTCTTATTATTTTATCTCTTATATTCTCATTTGGCGTCTCCGGGAGACCCCTGAATTTCAAATTTCGCTCTTTTTGACACATCTCCAAAGTAGATAGATTATCCAACATCTCCTCCTGTGCCCTATTCATTTCTGTAATTTCTCCTCTAATTTGTTCTGTCTGTCTTTTTACTTCCTTTAGATCTTTCTGATTGCGTTTGTTTGAATCCTCTACCACCTTAGTTCTTATTTCCAAGTCTTTTACCTTCCCTGTCAACTCTCCCACTACCATTTCCAATTTTTTGTCTAAGGCTTCCTGGACCTCCAATAATTTTCTCTCTATATATTGCTCATTCTGCTTAAACTCTTTTCTTATTTCCCCCAGTAAGCTCTCATATTCCTTGTTTTCTTTTCCATTTTCTTGCCTAGATGGGCGTCTCTCTGCTGGGGTCCCTATTCCCTTTTCCCCATTTTTCCCGGACATCTTAAATATATATTATACAAAAATTTAGATCTTATATATATATATAGAATCATAGAATCATAGAATCATAGAATCATAGAGTTGGAAGAGACCACAAGGGCCATCGAGTCCAACCCCCTGCCAAGCAGGAAATATATATCACACAAAGTCAGTCCACACGATGTTTCAGCCAGCCACCAGGGGGGAGCACTTTCCCGCCTTCTTTGCTTTTAGAATGTAATTTTTTAGCTCCCCACACGGTGGCAGTCCCTAATCCACACACTGTATCTTCACTCCCAGCACGTCCGTCCCTTCTATCCCTCCTCTCCCCTCTCACCTACAAGAAACATCTGACCTCTGTAATCGCCAACAAGGGTTTTGCCCCCAAGTACTAAGTCATCTTTTGCAAAGGGATCAAATACTTACTTTACCCATTATAATGCACATCAATCTCTGACTTTTGGGTTTCTGGAGGTTTTCCTGTTGTTATTCTGTCTCTCACAGCTACAATAAACCTACCATTAAAATTATGGACTGGTCATTTCTTCGACAGAGGGCCAACAGGCAAATTTAGCAGGGGATCAAATACTTTTTCCCCTTACTGTATATGTGAGTTTTGTACATGTATATGTGATTTTATACAATAAACTACAGTTTGTTTCAATTAATTTGCACAAGGGTGTATATATGACATGTCTGAAAACCAGAGCCTTTTAGATGGCGGTAATTAAAGAAATGGAGGTAATCAGAGGAGATGTCCTGCCGGTGAGCTCACTTGCTATCCAACCTGGCTATGCCAAAGATAGATAATTGCTAAAACATTTATTAAAAGCTTCATGTATGGCAATCAGTTATAACTGGGGGGAAATCCAGTTTTTCAGAACTAGGTGATTGGATATCTAGAGTATTGGTTGAGGGCAGAGTGTTCAAATGAGAAAATTGATTAATTTAGCTACTAGAAGAGAGAGCAGACTCAGTGATCAATTCAATGAAAAACTGAGAGGCTGTTATGTATTGGTTAAACCAAATATCAAATATTATAATAAGTTTATAAATTAAATATTAAAGGTAAAGGTAAAGGTACCCCTGCCCGTACGGGGTTGTGCGCCCATCTCACTCAAGAGGCCAGGGGCCAGCGCTGTCTGCAGACACTTCCGGGTCACGTGGCCAGTCACGGCGAGCCAGCGCAGCACACGGAAACGCCGTTTACCTTCCCGCCAGTAAGCGGTACCTATTTATCTACTTGCACTTTGATGTGCTTTCGAACTGCTAGGTTGGCAGGCGCTGGGACCGAGCAACGGGAGCGCACCCCGCCGTGGGGATTCGAACCGCCTACCTTTCGATCGGCAAGCCCTAGGCGCTGAGGCTTTTACCCACAGTGCCACCCGCATCCCTAATTAAATATTAGGTACCGTTTATTTCTTACTGGGGTTTTTCCTTGTTAAGTACTTAATCATAGAATCATAGAATCATAGAGTTGGAAGAGACCACAAGGGCCATCGAGTCCAACCCCCTGCCAAGCAGGAAACACCATCAGAGCACTCCTGACATATGGATGTCAAGCCTCTGCTTAAAGACCTCCAAAGTAGGAGACTCCACCACACTCCTTGGCAGCAAATTCCACTGTCAAACAGCTCTTACTGTCAGGAAGTTCTTCCTAATGTTTAGGTGGAATCTTCCTTCTTGTAGTTTGGATCCATTGCTCCGTGTCCGCTTCTCCGGAGCAGCAGAAAACAACCTTTCTCCCTCCTCTATGTGACATCCTTTTATATATTTGAACATGGCTATCATATCACCCCTTAACCTCCTCTTCTCCAGGCTAAACATGCCCAGCTCCCTTAGCCGTTCCTCATAAGGCATCGTTTCCAGGCCTTTGACCATTTTGGTTGCCCTCCTCTGGACACGTTCCAGTTTGTCAGTGTCCTTCTTGAATTGTGGTGCCCAGAACTGGACACAGTACTCCAGGTGTGGTCTGACCAGAGCAGAATACAGTGGCACTATTACTTCCCTTGATCTAGATGCTATACTCCTATTGATGCAGCCCAGAATTGCATTGGCTTTTTTAGCTGCCGCGTCACACTGTTGGCTCATGTCAAGTTTGTGGTCAAGTTTGTAATCGTTTAAGTATTAGACTGTACTACCATGATATCACTATTATCACATGTGTACACATGTTTATCTATGTATAATATACAAATTGTTTAATAAATAAACTCAAGTATAATAATTTTGTGTAATATTAGTAGTAAATATGTTAGTAAAAGTCCATTTTCATCTTTATATTTACTCTGAAATCTTAGGTTTTGTGCACTAGGGATGGAAATATTTTTACATTCTCTGTTGCTGTTCCAAATTGGCACAGCAGCTCATTGCAATAATGTTTCCTGCTTTTCACATTGCCCCTTAGCTTTCCTGGTGGGTTCAGCACAAACTACAGCTTTACACATGACTGTGGTGAGTGTCTGCCCCCACAGACGTTCTTCCCTAAGTTTCATTAAAAGGGTTCATTTACAGTTTGGAAGCTGATTGGTACACTCATGACTTTTGTGGCTATTGCCAGATATATTTTTAACTAAAGCACTCTTGCTTCTTTGGAAAAATTTTAAGTTATGAACCCTGCTAATGAAGATAAATTCAGCCATGAGTTGACCATGGAAAAGTACACAGAGGGATGGGGGGTTGGTGGATTACATACATGGGCTCCCTGCTTCCCTGGTATCTAGTCAAAATAAATAAGATCAAGCCATTCAACTAGTGGCTTAGAAAGTTAAGTTGTATTTGAACCAAAAATAATCCTTCCTAAAGCAGGGATGGTAATTTTTTTTGATGGTCTGCATCTTCCCATGGAAAGTGGGAGAGAAGGAGAATTCCAGAAGTAGGCAGGACCAAACAGTCACACAACCTTAACACACACCATGCAGAACAACAGCACTTGATAGCTAAAGGTAATTTTCAATTAGTAGCCCCCTCCACAAATCTTTTAAGTGAGATTTTTAGTAAACTGGAAGGTAACCAGCTACCTTCCTATTTAGAAGAGACTCAGCATTAATTCTGATTAACCTGAAGTTTATAAAAGTAAACTGAGAGGATTACGGTGATTAATCAATTGCTTTAGTTTTCTCTTTTGTTTTCTACTGCTTGCTGACACAGAAGAGAAGGTGGGCAGAGCATCCAACAATTTCCACTCAGCTGTGAACATTACCTATGGAAAGTGGAGATTTGAACCCTGATCTCCCAGTTTTTAGTCCCAACACTCTTAACCTACACAGTCTTCCTAGAAGTCTTCCTAGAGTACTTCTGCTATGGGGCATCAGGAAAGCAAAATGTCACTTAGAGAAGGGTCTAAAATATTTTCCTTGAAGCTTGAATTTGTTTTATTCTGGATTGTTTTACTTGATGTATACAGTGATGCCCCGCAAGACGAATGCCTCGCAAGACGAAAAACCCGCTTGACGAAAGGGTTTTCCGTTTTTCGATGCGCTTCACAAGACGAATTTCCCAATGGGCTTGCTTCGCAAGAAGAAAACGTCTTGCGAGTCTAGCAATTTTTTTCGCTCCCCCCCTTTTCTAAGCCGCTAAGCCGCTAATAGCCTTTTAGCCGCTAAGCCGCTAAGCCTTTAATAGCCGCTAAACCGCTAATAGCGCTAATCCGCTAATAGGGTTGCTTCGCAAGACAAAAAACCCACTAGACAAAGAGACTTGCAGAACGGGTTATTTTCGTCTTGCGAGGCACCACTGTAAATGTGTTGTAAACCATTTTGAGATTTTTTCTTTAAAATATAAAGCGGTATAGAAATAAAATGAATCAGACCTGGAATGGTGTCTAGACATTCTGTTGTGGCAACCATTATCTAGGCTTAAGGTTTCATTTGGCAATTAGCTGAGTTTCTAACACTGATGGACACATAGGGCTTATTCACATTGAATCTTTCCCCTGCTCTTTCCAGGCACAGGTCCGTGCTGAAAAGCTCTGTGTCTGAGTGTTATTTTTATTTATTTATTGTCCTAAAGCTTTCCCCATGAAAACCTACTTTTTAGTGTTCAATCAGAGCATATATTATGGTTTGCTCCAACTGAGCTTTAAAGAAAGAAAGAAAGAAAAAAAACCTTCCAGTAGCACCTTAAAGACCAACTAAGTTAGTTCTTGGTATGAGCTTTCGTGTGCATGCACACTTCTTCAGATACACTGAAACAGAATTTGCCAGACCCTTCTATATAGTGAGAAGGTGGGGAGGGGTATTACTCAGAAGGGTGGTGGGAATGGGAGATTGGCAGATAGCTGAGATGAGCCTGTTGACGACTCTAAACGACTGTAATAGGTCTCACTATATAGAAGGGTCTGGCAACTTCTGTGTCAGTGTATCTGAAGAAGTGTGCATGCACACGAAAGCTCATACCAAGAACTAACTTAGTTGGTCTTTAAGGTGCTACTGGAAGGAATTTTTTTTATTTTGACTATGGCAGACCAACACGGCTACCTATCTGTAACTGAGCTTTAAAGAGTGGATTTTTACAGTGAAATATCCAGAGCAAAAAAAGGGCACTCTTGGACATGGAGCTTTAAAACACAGACCATGCTTGGAAAGAGCAAAGGAAAGGAAAGTGTGGATAAGCCCTTCACTCTAACAGTTTTCACAGGCACTCATCAGCATTTCTGCAGTTCAAAATTACATGATCCTGTTTAACATTTACAATTTGGAGCACATGTATTAAGTTCCAAAAGGTCAGCTTCACAAAACCAGATGACAGAGGAAAAATGAGGATTCTGTACATGATACATATACTTAGGAAAGGCGAAGTTTAAGAAAATTTACACAAAACTCACATTAATAACTTCTGAACTTACGCCAACACATGACCTGTAGGGTAGGAAATTAAGCTAATTATTTCCGGAGACAGAATCCAAACTCTTCTAGTAAGAAATATGGTATTTTTGCAATGAATTTAGATAAGGTGCAACTGCTGAATAGGATACCTGTAGAATTTTTCAATGATGGTAAAAGCTAAACATTATTAAGAAACTTATATCCATGCAAGAGCCTTACTCAAACATAAACATTCAATTAATCAGTCATTTCAGTTTCCTTTAAAAAACAAAAAGATTTTTCAATCACTATTCAAAAAGAGGAAGAAAACTGTACTTGCTTGAAAAGAAGAGTCATAAATTTTCCCACATTCAAGTAAATAAAGGATCTCAGAGGTAGCTTGAGGAAAAATTATGTCTAAAGTTGTGGCACAGTAATACATTACTATAGTGCCATCTGCACTACACATCTGATAAAACTTGGGCAGCTTTCTGCTGTCATCTTGTACAACTACACTGGCAGGCATGGCACCGCCCACTCTCAAGTCTGCATGTCTACACTACAGATGCTTCTCACAGCCATGTTTCAGCAACAAATCCCACTTAATCCTATGTAGCACTGCCCACATCCAGCAGAAATACCACCTACAATGAATGATCCAATGGCACCTCACATTTGCATATGCAGAGTTAGGGCCAAACCTCCACAGCTGCCCCTGGCCCTCTTGGGAGGGCCGCTACTCAGTACAATATGAGAAGTTTTCCTCCTCCCAAGACAACAAAAGGCAACCACTCAGGGAAGGTGGGGGCTGCAGAGCCTGGACATGGAATGGCCCTATCCTTCAGCATCAATATGCCATATCTCATCAGATATTTTTTAGTTGCATCGGATTGTGTGCATGGCAGAATTTAGAGATATTTGGTATTTTAACGAGGCTTGTGATGTTGCATGATTATAAGATGCCTTTATAATATCCCCAACAGTCTGCTGCATTTCTGCATTTCAAGGGAAGATGCTTTGGTCTGATCCAGTTTTGCTTTTTATTTGTTCCTAAGTAATGGTGAATAAACTTCCAGCTACTACTGATTTCTCATTAAGGAATTCTAGTTTCCCAGTTCATAAATTAAAAGCTACTCAACCCAGTGTACACAGAGCAGTAGAGTGCTATGGCTGAATGAACATGTACTATCAGTATCATACTGATGAGGCAAAGAAAGGATACAAATTGGAACACACAGGATTCCCTCCCCATGAGAACTTCCTGATTTTCCCAGTGAAGAAGTAGCAATTCTGAGAGGGGGGATTAAAACCTCTGATGAATGTTTTCTCTTTCAGAATAAGTGAAATAATGGTTTAAGTAGTGCTTTAAAATAATTTAATCAAACTGCAACAAAACTCCAAGATTCCACAGAAATGTGGCCCATGTTCTGGAGTTCTAAACAAGTAACACTCTCAGGACCAACAATAATTACAAATTACAAATACAGGTAATTCACAACTCATGTACATTTAACTTGTGTGGATTCAGTTTTAAGCGCTTGGCAAAAAAAAGAAGAAGAAGAAGAATTAAAAAAGAGATTAGCAGAGAGCTAGCAGGGCATCAGTTGAAGAAGGAGCAAAAGGGTTTTCTTGTGTGTGTGTGTTTCTTTGTGGCTGATTAGCTGTTTTCCCTGTGTAAAGGTCAGAGGGGGCAGGGTTTCTGTTGAGGCAGGGGATTAGCTGTGGGAGGAGCTTATCAGAGTTTGCAGGGCATCAGTTGAAGAAGGAGCAAAAAGGGTTTTCTTGTGTGTGTGTGTGTGTTTCTTTGTGGCTCATTAGCTGTTTTCCCTGTGTAAAGGTCAGAGGGGGCAGGGTTTCTGTTGAGGCAGGGGATTAGCTGTGGGAGGAGCTTATCAGAGTTTGCAGGGCATCAGTTGAAGAAGGAGCAAAAAGGGTTTTCTTGTGTGTGTGTGTGTGTGTGTGTGTGTGTGTTTCTTTGTGGCCGATTAGCTGCTCTCCCTGTGCAAAGGTCAGAGGGGGCAGGGTTTCTGTTGAGGCAGGTGATTAGCTGTGGGAGGAGCTTATCAGACCTAGCAGGGCAGCTTGATCCATCTTTTAGATTTAGGGGAGCTAGTCTCAAACGTTTGTTGGGGGAAACCTAGGTTTTTTTGGGGGGGAGTTATTTGTCCTGTCTTCATGCTTTTTATGATGGAGGACTGCTGTATCCACCCCCAACGACACATTCTCAAGATGGAGGGGGAGGGAACAGCTGCAGTCGCCTGCGGTTCCTGCGCAATGTTTGCCATCTTGCCAAAGGTTGCAGGCAGCTTTACCTGCAGCAATTGCATGTCGATTGCCCTCTTAAAAGACAAAGTCCAGCAACTGGAGGAACGTGTAGCTATGCTCCAAAGAATTAGAGAGCTGGAGCTCTTCTTGGAAGCAACAGAGCACACCGTCTCCACCAAGGAGGTGACAGGGGACTCCCCTGAGAAGGAGGCTAGTTCACCAACACAGGAGCCAGATATATGGAGAAACGTGACTCAAAGAAGTAGGAGGCCCAGGGTTCGCTCTGATTGTTTAGAAATACACAATCGCTTTGAGGACCTCTCCCCTAGCATTGAAGATGAAGAGCAGACTCCATTTGAGGATCTCTCCCTCATTACAGTCGATCAGGTATATGAAGACGAGCAGCAAAGTCAGTCCTCAGGGAATGTGCAGGCGACCTTGGAACGGACAGCTCACGGAAGAACCCCGACCAAACCTAAGAGGAGGCGTGTAGTGGTGATAGGGGATTCCCTACTGAGGGGAACAGAAGCAGTGATCTGTGGGCCTGACAAGATGTCTCGGGAAGTGTCCTGTCTCCCTGGGGCTAAGATCCAAGATGTAACTGAACGACTGCAAGGAATCATAAAACCCACTGACAAATACCCCTTCCTCTTGGTTCATGTGGGAACCAATGACACTGCAAGCAATAGCCTCCAGAAGATCAAAAGAGACTACGAGGCTCTCGGCAGGAAATTGAAGCAATTAAATGCACAAATTGTCATCTCATCTGTCCTCCCAGTTGAATGACGTGGCCCAGGGAGAGAGGGAAAAATAGTGGAAGTGAACAGCTGGCTTCGCAAATGGTGTAAACAGGAACGGTTTGGATTCTTAGATCACGGACTGCAGTTTCTTGAAGATGGACTTCTGGCAAGTGATGGGCTGCACCTCACAACGGTTGGGAGAAATGTTTTTGCCAAAAATCTCAGAAACCTCATCAGGAGGGCTTTAAACTGACTAATGTGGGGGAGGGAGACAGTGCTCCTGAAGGTAGGAGTCTATCAATTAATGAAGATGATCATCGAAATGTCATAGACCAAATGGAGCAAACAGCACGCGGACCTAGTGGTGGGAGGAAAAAATCCTTAAATAAGAGACACGGGGGAATGATTAATGGACTTCAATGTCTGTACACTAACGCGCAAAGCATGGGAAATAAACAAGATGAGCTTGAGCTCTTGGTACAGCAAACTAAATATGACATAATAGGCATCACTGAAACCTGGTGGGATAAGTCCCACGATTGGAATGTAATAATGGGGGGATACAATCTATTTCAGAGAAACAGACCAGACAAGAAAGGAGGAGGAGTGGCGTTATATGTCAGGGATGTGCATACCTGTGAAGAGATCCAAGATTTAGAACCTCAAAGCCAAAGTGAGAGCATTTGGGTCAAAATCAAGGGAGAGAAGAATAACAGAGACCTCATTGTGGGAGTTTACTATAGATCCCCAAGCCAAACGGAGGACATAGATGATGCCTTCCTGGAACAGATGGCCAAGCATGCAAAAGGAAGGGAGATAGTAGTAATGGGGGACTTCAATTACCCGGATATTTGTTGGATGTCAAACTCAGCCAAGAGCATAAGGTCAAACAGATTCCTCACTGGCCTTGCAGACAACTTCATTGTCCAGAAAGTGGGAGAAGCAACAAGAGGAACAGCCATTTTAGATCTGGTCCTAACCAATGTTGATGACCTGGTTGATGACCTGGTTGATGACCAATGTTGATGACCTGGTAGATGTGGAAGGATCATTAGGCGCGAGTGATCATGCTCTTCTGAAGTTTACTATACAGCAGAAAGGAGCAGCCAAGCATACTAGGACTCAATTTCTTGACTTTAAGAAAGCCGACTTCATAAAACTTAGGGAAGTGCTGGGTGAGATCCCATGGACAGCAATACTAAAAGGAAAGGGAGTTCATGATGGCTGGGAGTTTGTTAAGAGGGAGATAGTAAAAGCACAACGTCAGGCAATACCAATGAGACGGAAACATGGAAGGTGCTTAAAGAAGCCAGGGTGGCTATCTAAAGAACTTTTAACTGAATTATGATTAAAAAAGGATGTGTACAAAAAATGGAAAAGGGGGGAAACCACCAAAGAGGAATTCAAACAAATAGCCAGCACGTGTAGACACAAAGTCAGAAAAGCTAAAGCACAGAATGAACTCAGGCTTGCTAGAGAGGTTAAAAGCAACAAAAAAGGCTTTTATGGGTATGTTCGTAGCAAAAGGAAGAACAAAGAAACAGTGGGGTCACTCAGAGGAGAAGATGGTGAAATGCAAACAGGGGACACAGAAAGGGCTGAACTCCTCAATGCCTTCTTTGCCTCAGTCTTCTCCGATAAAGAAAACAATGCCCGACCTGAAGAATTTGGAGCAAATGATTCAGCAAAGGAAACACAGCCCAGAATAACTAAGGAGATAGTACAAGAATATTTGGCTAGTTTAGATGTATTCAAGTCTCCAGGGCCAGATGAACTGCATCCAAGAGTATTAAAAGAACTGGCAGATGTGATCTCAGAACCACTGGCAGTCATCTTTGAGAATTCCTGGAGAACAGGCGAAGTCCCGGCAGACTGGAGGAGGGCAAATGTTGTCCCTATTTTCAAAAAGGGGAAAAGAGAGGACCCAAATAATTACCGCCCAGTCAGTCTGACATCAATACCAGGGAAGATTCTGGAGCAGATCATTAAGCAAACAGTCTGTGAGCACCTAGAAAGGAATACTGTGATCACCAATAGTCAGCATGGATTTCTGAAAAATAAGTCATGTCAGACTAACCTGATCTCGTTTTTTGACAGAATTACAAGCCTGGTAGATGAAGGGAACGCAGTGGATGTAGCCTACCTTGATTTCAGCAAGGCATTTGACAAGGTGCCCCATGATATTCTTGTAAAGAAGCTGGTAAAATGCGGTCTTGACTATGCTACCACTCAGTGGATTTGTAACTGGCTGACTGACCGAACCCAAAGGGTGCTCATCAATGGTTCCTCTTCATCCTGGAGAAGAGTGACTAGTGGGGTGCCACAGGGTTCTGTCTTGGGCCCGGTCTTATTCAACATCTTTATCAACGACTTGGATGATGGACTCAAGGGCATCCTGATCAAATTTGCAGATGACACCAAACTGGGAGGGGTGGCTAACACCCCAGAGGACAGGATCACACTTCAAAACGACCTTGACAGATTAGAGAACTGGGCAAAAACAAACAAGATGAATTTTAACAGGGAGAAATGTAAAGTATTGCACTTGGGCAAAAAAAAATGAGAGGCACCAAATACAAGATGGGTGACACCTGGCTTGAGAGCAGTACATGTGAAAAGGATCTAGGAGTCTTGGTTGACCACAAACTTGACATGAGCCAACAGTGTGACGCGGCAGCTAAAAAAGCCAATGCAATTCTGGGCTGCATCAATAGGAGTATAGCATCTAGATCAAGGGAAGTAATAGTGCCACTGTATTCTGCTCTGGTCAGACCACACCTGGAGTACTGTGTCCACAATTCAAGAAGGACACTGACAAACTGGAACGTGTCCAGAGGAGGGCAACCAAAATGGTCAAAGGCCTGGAAACGATGCCTTAGGAGGAACGGCTAAGGGAGCTGGGCATGTTTAGCCTGGAGAAGAGGAGGTTAAGGGGTGATATGATAGCCATGTTCAAATATATAAAAGGATGCCACATAGAGGAGGGAGAAAGGTTGTTTTCTGCTGCTCTAGAGAAGCGGACACGGAGCAATGGATCCAAACTACAAGAAAGAAGATTCCACCTAAACATTAGGAAGAACTTCCTGACAGTAAGAGCTGTTCGACAGTGGGATTTGCTGCCAAGGAGTGTGGTGGAGTCTCCTACTTTGGAGGTCTTTAAGCAGAGGCTTGACAACCATATGTCAGGAGTGCTCTGATGGTGTTTCCTGCTTGGCAGGGGGTTGGACTCGATGGCCCTTGTGGTCTCTTCCAACTCTATGATTCTATGAGATCTGGGCTTTATGTACTATCTCCAGAACGTAACCCTCATGTAAGTTGAGAGGCACCTGTATACACTTATAAGAGGTAGGTAGAACAGTGCAAGATGCTTTATACTGAAGCACCTAACTGTGCTACATATACGTGTGTCTACTAAGAGGGAAACTCTAGTGGGCTCAACGGAGTTTACTCAAAGTTAAGTATTAATACATACTTTTGAAAACAGGAAAAACTAAGCAGAAGTTGAAAGTTGAAGCCACTAACAAAACCATTAAACACTATACTTAAAAAGTATATAGATCTTAGAAATTGTGCAAAAACAAAAGAAACTCATATTTTAGTAAAAGGTCTACTGATGCACACTTTAATTGGCAATAACTCCACTGAACTCAGTGAGACAGGCTTCTAAGTAAACATTTAGAGGAACAAACTTTACACAGCACAATAATTGTAGATAAAATTAACAATGCTGAAACTATATTTATAGTTCCATTGTATCTTACTCTAATCTAAGAACAGGGCACATGCAGCCCTCCAAATGTTATTGGACAACAACTCTCATCAGTAAGGCAGATTGAGGCTGATGTGGGTTGGGAGTCAGAGACTTCCCTTAAGAGCTCGAATCAGTCTTCAAGACATTCATAGTTACTAATTTTCATCCACAATTATTTATAACAGAGTTAATTATAACAATGTGGCACAGTTCTAAACAGACAGCCCTTTCCTCTTCTGGGATATGAATGCAGTCACCATTTCTAGTTATCAGTATCCAATATTTCAGAAATAGAACAAGCCTTGAACAAAAATTATTCAATTACAGTGGTACCTCGCAAGACGACTGCCTCGCAAGACGAAAAACTCGCAAAACGAAAGGGTTTTTGGTTTTTTGAGTTGCTTCGCAAGACGATTTTCCCTATGGGCTTGCTTCGCAAGACGGAAATGTCTTGCAAGTTTGTTTCCTTTTTCTTAAAACCGTTAATACAGTTGCGACTTGACTTCGAGGAGCAACTCATAGAAGCGGTGTGGTAGCCTTTTTGAGGTTTTTGAAGACTTTGGTATTTTTGAAGCTTTTCCAAAACTTTTCCAAAACCGTGCTTCGCAAGACGAAGAAACTCGCGGAACGAATTAATTTCGTCTTGCGAGGCACCACTGTAACTTTTCTTGCCTAGCATAAACTAGAATCAGCACAATATTGGGGGAAAAGTTTCCATTTCAATTTCCACAAAGCAGGACCATCATTCTAGTAAGGCACAAAACACCACCATCAGCCCACCATTTCATGAATGAAGCATGTCATATACTACTCGGGACTGATGACTCTAAAAGCACTTATATTGAAATTCACTTCTTTCACAGAAGCAATTACACCCACTCTAGAAAAAGCAATTAATTACTACATTGTCTGGAGGTTTTCAATGCAGTTATCCAATATGTCTACCCACTATTCTAGTTGTCACCATTCCATCTTTAAAAGAAGTGAGGATTACCATGGACATAATCTGTCCAGGCATTGGCATACCCTCCTGAAGTTTCAGAACAACAGTTGATGTTCCATCTTCCCAAGCTTTGTCCAGAATCAACCTGGAATGGGACTTTTCCCAGCACAAGAGCACCATCTTGTGGACATACAAGCTCACTTGGAGACTGGTGTGTGCAGACCCTACAGAGTTGCAAAAGAAGGAATCTTCAGAAAGTGGTGGAACCACCAATAGAATACAGTGGTACCTCAGGTTACATACGCTTCAGGTTACATACGCTTCAGGTTACATACGCTTCAGGTTACAGACTCCGCTAACCCAGAAATCGTGCTTCAGGTTAAGAACTTTGCTTCAGGACGAGAACAGAAATCGGGCTCCAGCGGCGCGGCGGCAGCGGGAGGCCCCATTAGCTAAAGTGGTACCTCAGGTTAAGAACAGTTTCAGGTTAAGCACGGACCTCCGGAACGAATTAAGTACTTAACCTGAGGTACCACTGTATTTTTATTTACTGGTAATTCAGAATGAGGGTGTTTCCTTTTACGTTGAAGAGTTGCCTTTTCAGGTCATGGAATAATGTAGAAGAATTGTGAACCTCATGAGCCAATCAAATTCTTCTCACCTAATATGGGTTTAGGTTTCACTGAGTTTCTTTCTTGGAGGAATGTGTAGTAGTCAGTTGCTATACATCAGGGTTGGATAGTTTTGTTCTTTTGAAAAAGGCCCCAAGAATAGTGGCCAATTATTTTATAGCATATTTTGATTATCTGGGAAATCTTAAATGTCATCAGGAACTAATCCAGTTCAAATGTAGCATGCAAGTTATCCATCTCTAAAATAAGTATCCTATCACATGGGTACAGTAAATACATCGTTAATTTATTTCCAAGTGCTACATTGCCAGAACTAAAAATGTTACATTATTTGTTATTAATGTCTGGGCTTGGTCCATAAAGTGATTTAAAAAACCAAAAGCTTTCTACCTTTAGTCCAAAAGAAAGATCTTAAATGAAACTGTAAACAGAACCTGGAAAGGAAAGGAAAATGGGGGGGGGGACTTCCCAAAATTTCAACTCCTGCAGGGCTCCCCACGCTGCGGATGTCTGCCCAGCGCGAGGGGCGCTCTGCTTTAGGGCACCCCTCGCGCCGGGCGGCAGGCTGCTATCCGCAGCCTAGACAGCCCTGTGGGAACTCCCGCAGGGCTGCCTAGGCTGCGGATGTGTTCCCGAAGCGCCGGGCGCTCTGCTTTCAGCGTGCCCGGCGCTCCGGGAAGTAGGCTGTGGATGTCTTCCTGAAGCCTGGAGAGCAAGAGGGGTCGGTGCACACCGACCCCTCTCGCTCTCCAAGCTTCAGCGAAAGCCTGCATTTGCCCCATAGGACGCACCCAGATTTCCCCTTCATTTTTGGAGGGGAAAAAGTGCGTCCTATAGGGCGAAAAATACGGTAATTTGCAGTTTATGTATGTGTAAGAGAACTAGATACACAGCCAGAGGTTTTAAAAAACAAAAACAAAAACAAGCTTTTGCTGCTGCTTATCCCAGAAGATAAAGCCTCAGCGCCTAGGGCTTGCCGATCGAAAGGTCGGCGGTTCGAATCCCCGCGGCGGGGTGCGCTCCCGCTGCTCGGTCCCAGCGCCTGCCCACCTAGCAGTTCGAAAGCACCCCCGGGGGCAAGTAGATAAATAGGTACCGCTTACTAGCGGGAAGGTAAACGGCGTTCCGTGTGCGGCTCTGGCTCGCCAGAGCAGCGTTGTCACGCTGGCCACGTGACCCGGAAGTGTCTTGGGACAGCGCTGGCCCCCGGCCAATAGATGTGAGATGGGCGCACAAACCCCAGAGTCTGTCAAGACTGGCCCGTTCGGGCAGGGGTACCTTTACCTTTACCTATCCCAGAAGATAACTGCTTAACTTTTAAAAGATGGCTGCACTGCTGGCTAAGGAATAGTGAAATTAGTGCATATTCACAGTAAGAGGCCTTGGTATATGAATTGTGAATTTAAAAGAAAACTATTACATATATGGTACCTCACTTGAAAAAATATTACATTACAGTGGTACCTCAGGTTACATACGCTTCGGGTTACATATGCTTCAGGTTACAGACTCCGGTAACCCAGAAATAGTGCTTCAGGTTAAGAACTTTGCTTCAGGCTAGGGAAGAATTAGCATGGGTCCTGCAAAGGGAAGTCCTGCCTTATCAACCTTTTGGGAGTTCTCTGAGGTTGTCAACAAGTAGGAAAGGAGTGGGCATAGGCAAGAATTGTAGGGGGCTGGGCATGGAGGGAAGCACATACACAGAGTGTCAAACAACTAGTCTCCCATATGTGGCAAATCTGGTGACTCAGGAGCTGTGAGCCCTGGGCATCAGGTCAACACTGTTTGCACAAAGCGCTGCTATGTGGTACGACCTGTTACTCTTGTGGAGAGCAAGAAATTGCTATGGACACCCTCCCAATTTTCGCTACCCCTTCACATAGTAGTGAGGCCCAGTAGGCACCTACAAAGAGCACAACTTTCTCTGTAGTGGTACCTACTCGATGGAATGCTTCACAAAATGCACCCACAAATTGCTTTTTAAGCAATGCACAAAAACCCTTGAATACTATGATACAGCAAAAGTATAAAAATAATAATTATTTTTTATTTAAATTGCTTGTTTAATTGTTTAAAAAAGTCATAGGCCGTTATACAATGTTAGTCAAAGTCTGGATAGACCACTGCTATCCTGGGATCCTTCAGGCGGAAGGACAGGATATAAATTTAATAAATCAACATAATATAAATTCAGTAAATAATAAATCCATTGACCTAAATGCATAGGATGGAGAACAAAACATGTTATTGTGCTGTTTTGCCCTCCATCATAAGGACATATGACATACACAGAATAGTGGTGTGTATGGTGGCTTGGATTAGCTGACAACCAATCACCATGAGCTCTACACAAAAGTAAAATACTTTTATAGAGATTGGTTAAACAAGAGCAGCAAGATGCATAAGACATTAGCATCACACAGAATGGCAAAGCAAAGAACATCAGGAATACATTTTCTAGGACAAAGTCTAACTGACGATGCACCTCACTGGATCTGAAACACCTATTCAGCCTAGAATATGATGGTGAGAAAGTTGCATTTGTATGCTTTGAGGGTCTCCTTCATGACAAACATATGATGCAGCTGATCTGCTGAGATTTGATGTGTTCAATATAGCACCTATAGAAATCAGAGCCTGACAATAACGTAACTTTCATCTCCCTGACAAATGATATAGGCATGGATGATGTGACCAAAGATTTGCTGGTTGCTAATGACAGAGGAATACAAATTGCAGTGTGTAACGTGATTAAAGTAAAGATTAATTAGTGCAACTCCAGTTTCATGATCCACTGAAAAAAACTTTGAAATTTGCTTCATCATAATATTCAAACATTGCCGCATAAAAAAAATGATCAAGGTGATGGTAAGCACATCTAGAGACTGCTTAATTTTACAACTGCTTAATGCCCCAGAGGCTAGCCAAATGATATAAATGTTGAATGTCCTATGGCACTGTTGCTTACAAAAGCTGGAGAACAGATGAACACTTATCCACTCCAATAGTAATGATGTGGATGCTCTACATGAAGTCCCATATTTAGATTTGAAAATACGTATCTATGACTATCAAGTTATGCCAAACCTCAGAAATGTTGGCCATAATACTGATGTATTTTCCATTCTGCAGTGCCAAATCCAATGGCAATACAGTCATACCTTGGGTTGAAGTAGCTTCGGGTTGAACATTTTCGGGTTGCGCTCCACAGCGACCCAGAAGTAACGGAATGTGTTACTTCCGGGTTTCGCCGCTCGCAAAGATGCTCAAAATGACGTCGCACGCATGCGTGGAAGCGGCGAATCACGACCCGCACAGACATGGGTTGCGTTCGCTTCAGGATGCGAACAGGGCTCCGGGACGGACCCCATTCACATCCAGAGGTACCACTGTACATTCTGCCATTTTTTACTGTTAGATTTGAGTCTTGCTGCTGAACAGAAACAAACATTCACTTTTGGGGCTGATGTGCAGTCAATTCATTACCATGAATGAATACCAAGCCCTCTTTCTCTCTGGTGTCCTTAGGACAAGAGGGGTAGAGGTGTAAGATGAGTTGGTATCTGCTGGTGGCAATTAGAAGAGACTTCTCCAGTTTTCAGGGAAGTCTTGAGGAAGCCAGCACACTTTCATCCTTGTGAGGTGGCTGAAAGAGGTTATGAACTAGTTGTAGTCATCTCCACAAACAAAGATCTTATGTTTCTGTTGCTGCAGTCCCTGACCACAAAAGCAACCGAAACATGGATGATCTCACTGCTCTGTAAACAACTTGTTAAGCTTCCATGTAAAGAAAATGCAATTCTCAATGGCCATAGAAAAGTTCTGCTGGAAGATATTTTTGCAACAGCGCTACCTTGTCAGTGGTACTGGAGGGGATAGGTGTTACTCGGGTGCCAAGACATAGTGGGTCACATGTACAGTTCCCCAAAGAAGAATGCCAGGCTACAAATATTTACCAAGTGCAAGAAGAATCTGCATATGTGGCCTCCAACAAAAGAGCCTGCATTGCAGGAGACTAGACTAGATGGCCCTTGGGGTTCCTTCCAACTCTACAATTCTATGATGTTCTTCAGCTTCCTGTTGCACATTCTAATTACCAGGCAAAGATCCAGCTACAAGCATTGACATGGAAAGGCAGAATACAAATAAACCATGGTGTTATTCCTGCGCATACCTCTGCCTGAAAGGAACCGAAATCATGACAAGGTTACCTCCTGTGTCCATTTCCTGCCCAAAACACATGGCCACAAAACAAAATGCAATACAGTAAGGTGCACCTGTTTCAATTATTGCAATGTACTATTGCCTGAAGTTGTGATGCCATGGATGTTTTCCATCCTGCTGCCAACCGTTTTCTTACACTCTAATTTGTGCGTTTCTTCACCACCCACATTTCTACATGTCCATTTGAACAAGTGACTTTCATCTTGCACGTGCTCTAAGGGTTATGGCCATCTCTCTTGCTTATGGTCGTGACTACATAATTCTCCATCCCACCTGGATATTCTCCCAAGTACAGTGGTACCTCGGGTTAAGTACTTGATTCGTTCCGGAGGTCCGTACTTAACCTGAAACTGTTCTTAACCTGAAGCTCCACTTTAGCTAATAGGGCCTCCCGCTGCCGCCGCGCCGCCGGAGCCCGATTTCTGTTCTCATCCTGAGGCAAAGTTCTTAACCTGAAGCACGATTTCTGGGTTAGCGGAGTCTGTAACCTGAAGCGTATGTAACCCGAGGTACCACTGTATAGGAAATGAATGGCATTTGAGGCTGGGGCGCAGAGTACGGCAGCCTTTGAGAGGGGGCCGAGGAGAGGGAGCGGGGGGGGGACTCTGAGGGGACCCACGTGGCGGGGGGGGGAGAAGAGGAGCTTCAAGGGAGGCAAACGGGGAGCCCCCCGCCCGGCCGCCGCCGCCTACCAGATCACGCCAAGGCCCGGAAGCGGAGGGGGGGACGCAGATAGCCACCCCCCCGGCAGAGAAACGGCGCCCTCCCCCCCCCCGCTCGCCGCCGCCGCCGCCGCCGCTCCCCTCACCTGCCCGCGCGACGTCGCCGCCTCCGCCTCTGCGGCCCGCCCCCTGGCCGGCGCGCGCATGCTCCTGTCGGGCGGGAAGAGGGCGGGGGAGGGGAGGGGAGGGGAGGGGAGGGGGTCCCCCCAAGGGCCTTGGCTTCCCGCAGTCCCTCCTGAGCGACAAAAGCCGCGCGTGGGCTGTCCCCTTGAGGGGCGCGCGGCAGTGGCGGGGAGCCGGTTCAAGGGGGCCTGAGGCGAGCGAGCGTCTCAGGTGGCGGGATCCTCAGGGGCAGCAGATCCTGAGGTAGATCTTTATTCCTGTGAGGCAGCTCAATCCCCACGGGATTCACGGGGGCCTGCTCCTGAGGGCTCGAGATGGGGGCCGCAGGCTTCCCTCAGCTGCCAGGTATCTGTACAACTGCAGTGCTTTGCTAGGGGGGAAACCAGAAAAACAGCCCCGTCCCTGATCTGCTCCTGAAGGACCAAAGAGCTCAGCCAGGCGCCATGGTTGCCCTTCAGTCATGTTTTGTATTTAAGATTGTTAGGAAACATACTTTGGATATGTGTTCTGGTGGGAGTGCACCAGGCACATAAAAATTCTCCCCAATATTTCCCATAGCCTAAAGACTTGTGCAGCCAAGGGCTTAGCCCTTGTAGCATTGCTATGGCAGTATACCCTCCTGAGAGAGACTTAACAGCAGTGATCTATGAAATCTGACCATCTTTTAAGTGCAGATTAACTTTTCTCTCTTATTTTAAATTAATCTATTCAGATTTCGTAGAATTGTAGAATTGGAAGGGACCAAAAAGGCTCATCTAATCCTGATTGAACAAAAATGAAATGCTTTTAAGCCCCGTTGATTTCAATGGAAGAGGTTTGATTTAAGCATGCCTTACACCTCCCATAGAGAATTAAAACTCTCTAGCTATTGGGCCAGATTAAAAGCTCAGCTGTTATTTAGTAGTCCTTTAAAGACTATTCCATCTTTCAGTGTCCACAAGACAAGTAGTGGTAGTCAGGAGGCATAATTCTGAGATCCGTATCTCTTCGTATTACACTGTCATCTTGTAACATGAAGCTGAATGCTGAATGTCAAACAGTTGTGTAACATTCAGAATAGTAATCTGTATGCAAAAGTGTTCTGAAAACTAGAAAAGTGAATAACAGCCCCATTCAAAGAAAACATTTTATGAAATGAGTACAGTGGTAACTCGGGTTACAGATGCTTCAGGTTATGTGTTTTCGGGTTGTGTGCCACACCAAACCCGGAAATACCAGAACAGATTACTTCCAGGTTTCGGCGCATGTGAAGAAGCGCTAAATCACAAACCACGCGTGCGCAGATGTGGCGCTGCGGGTTGCAAACACTGCGGGTTGCGAACGTGCATCCCACACAGATCACATTCGCAACCCGAGGTTCCACTGTAAAGGTAAAGGGACCCCTGACCATTAGGTCCAGTCGCGGACAACTCTGGGGTTACAGCGCTCATCTTGTTTTACTGGCCGAGGGAGCCGGCGTTTGTCCGCAGACAGCTTCCGGGTCATGTGGCCAGCATGATTAAGCCGCTTCTGGAGAACCAGAGCAGCGCACGGAAACGCCGTTTACCTTCCTGCTGGAGCAGTACCTATTTATCTACTTGCACTTGATGTGTTTTTGAGCTGCTAGGTTGGCAGGAGCTGGGACCAAGCAACAGGAGCTCACCCCGTTGCAGGGATTCGAACCACCAACCTTCTGATCGGCAAGCCCTAGGCTCAGTGGTTTAGACCACAGTGCCACCCGCATCCCTATGAAATGATTAGCATTTCAATTAAGATATTTCGGGTGAACATGTCACAGTAAATAAGTATTGGGATATGTCCATAAATTGATCTTGTTTTCAAAAGTGCAGGTAGTTTGTGTAAAAAAAGAAGAGAAAAGTAGTAAGCATGTATGTGCATTGTAATACATCTTGTTGATGTGCTGGGCCCGGGAGTAACCCGAGTAACGTGGTCTAGGTCCGGTCCCAAATACAAGGGTTCCGTGAGGAGTCAGTCCGACAGGGCCAAGGCAGGAAAGCAGGCAAGGTCAGGCACAAGATCACAGGCAGGTTCTGGCAAACAGCAGCATTGCTCCCGCAACCTGGGGCAGGGTCCCGCAGCCTTTTATCTCTGTAAGGGTAACGGCCAGTCCTGATCCCCGAGTGACTCACCTCCTTGTCTCGCCCAAAGGAGAGCCCTGCTCCTGCGAGTACTCAGGTCTCTCCTCTCAGACCTCAGTCTCTGCAGCTCGGGAGATGTCAGTGGGTACTAGACCCAGAGGCCGCCTCAGCCTCTTCTGATCCAGCTGGTGGTGGAGCAGCTGTAAGTGATTGCCCAGCTGAAGGCAACGAGGTAATCTCCGCATCTGGAGCCAGGGCAGGCTCAGGCCCCTGACTCGGCCCAGCTGGTGCTTGTTGAAGGGGAACCTGTGCAGACTCAGACCCCAGACTAGGTTCAGCTGCCAACTGAGGCAAAAGATCCGGTGCAGACTGAGACTCCTCTGGCTCCGAGTCTGACCCTGAGTCCCAGGCCATCACACCATCCCCCCTCCCAAGCCCCCCCTCCGGCCGAGGGTCCAGGCCCGGCTTGCTGGGGTAAGGCCTGGAAGTGTGGAAGGCCTGGAGGCAGTCAAGTGCGTGAATGTTGTCCGCTGGTTCCCAAGAACGGTCCTCTGCCCCATACCCTTCCAGTCGATGAGGTACTGGAGCTTTCCTCTGCGGGACTGGGAATCGAGGATACGTTCCACCTCATATTCCGGCTCCCCCTGCACCGACGCTGGCTGAGGCCTCATACGGTGTGGGTGAAACTCATCAGGTGGGGTGACTGGACGGAGCAGCGACTGATGGAATACTGGGTGAACCTTGAGCGTTGGAGGTAACCAGAGGCGATATGCCACAGGCGACACATGGGCAGTAATGGGGAATGGACCCGTGAACCGGGCATCCAGCTTCTACGAGGGCCAAGAGTAGTGCAGGTGACAGGTGGAGAGCCACACCCGATCGCAGACATCGAGTTCTTGCCCCTGCTGATGGTGGCGGTCAATCTGGGTCTTATAGGTGTTCTTGGCCTGGCCTAGTTGCTCCATTAGAAGTTGCTGCTGGGATTAGAGCTCCTGTAGCCAGTTCGTCACTGCGGGAACCGCAGGCGCCGGCAGCATGCTTGGGAACAAACACTGGAACAGGGTCTGTTGGGTGGAAGCGTTCACTGCATTGTTGTAGACGAACTCGGCCAACGCCAGATAGTCGACCTAATCATCCTGGTGGAAACTGCAGTAGCACTGGAGGTACTGCTCTAATACCACGTTCGGCCTGTCCGTCAGTCTGCGGGTGGTAGACTGACGATAGATAGACCTCTGTTCCGAGAGCCTGGTGTAGGCTGTGCCAGAAACAGGAAGGTGAACTGAGTGTCACGATCAGAGATCAAGCGTTCCGGTACGCCATGCAGGTGGAAAACATGATGCAGGTACAATCACGCCTTCTCCTTGGCTGAGGGTACAGACGAGCATGGAGCGCAGTGCACCGTCTTAGTGAAATGATCCGCAAATACCAGGAGGCAGGTACACTGACGAGACGGGGGTAAGTTCACCACGAAGTCTAACGAAACCGTGTGCCACAGATGAGGCGGGACTGGCAGTGGCTGAAGCAACCCAGGAGGTCTCCTGGTTGATCCCTTGGCCCACTGGCAGACGTTGCAACCCCCAATGTACCGCGCCATATTGGCCTTCAAGTGGGGCCACCAGAATTCCCGACTTACCAGGTGGGTGGTCTGATATCTCCTGAAGTGCCCAGCTGCCAGGGCATCATGAGCCATCTAGAGTACCTTGGCCCACAATGGTCCCGCTGGGATGTACAACCTACCTTGGTGCATCAGTAAACCCTGGTGCAGAACCAGTTCTGGATATGAGGGCATGCTCTGCTGGCCAATTCCCAAATATGTTCCTGAGTCCACACGTCGATTCATTGCTGCTCCCGCACTCGATCCTGCAGTGACTTGGGCTCCTGGGTAGTCAGGAACGCAGCTGGAGGTACGATCATTGTTGGCTCCGCCTGCTGCACCGTTTCCGCGATGTCCTCTGGTTTCCGAGACAGAGCGTCTGCCTTCTGGTTTTGGGAGCTAGGGATGTAGCAGATCTGGAACTGGGAGAAGAGCAGCGCCCACCACATCTACCACTGGTTCAACCTACGGGTGGTCTGAAGGTACTCCAAGTAAGAACTGGTGGTTGGTTCTTACTTCCACCAGGTGTTGAGCACCTTCGATGCAGTGTTGATGCAGTGCGGACTGAAACTCCTCTGGCTCCAAGTCCGACCCCAAGTCCCAGGCCATCAAAGCTGAGGCAATGACACACAAGTCTATAAAATTGTGCCTCAGGTTATGGGGCGATAACTTTTAAAAACTTTGACCTTTGTCTTGCATCTTGTGATCACAGAAAGTGTATGAATACGCTTAATAGAAGTTGTTGTTGTTGTTTAGTCGTTTAGTCGTGTCCGACTCTTCGTGACCCCATGGACCAGAGCACGCCAGGCACTTCTGTCCTCCACTGCCTCCCGCAGTTTGATCAAACTCATGCTAGTAGCTTCAAGAACACCATCCAACCATCTCATTCTCTGTCGTCCCCTTCTCCTTGTGCCCTCCATCTTTCCCAACATCAGGGTCTTTTCCAGGGAGTCCTCTCTTCTCATGAGGTGGCCAAAGTATTGGAGCCTCAGCTTCACGATCTGTCCTTCCAGTGAGCACTCAGGGCTGATTTCCTTCAGAATGGAGAGGTTTGATCTTCTTGCAGTCCATGGGACTCTCAAGAGTCTCCTCCAGCACCATAATTCAAAAGCATCAATTCTTCGGCGATCAGCCTTCTTTATGGTCCAGCTCTCACTTCCATACATCACTACTGGGAAAACCATGGCTTTTACTATACGGACCTTTGTTGGCAAGGTGATGTCTCTGCTTTTTAAGATGTTGTCTAGGTTTGCCATCGCCTTTCTCCCAAGGAGCAGGCGTCTTTTAATTTCGTGACTGCTGTCACCATCTGCACTGATCATGGAGCCCAAGAAAGTAAAATCTCTCACTGCCTCCATTTCTTCCCCATCTATTTGCCAGGAGGTGATGGGCCCAGTGGCCATGATCTTCGTTTTTTTGATGTTGAGCTTCAGACCATATTTTGCGCTCTCCTCTTTCACCCTCATTAAAAGGTTCTTTAATTCCTCTTCACTTTTTGCCATCAAGGTTGTGTCATCTGCATATCTGAGGTTGTTGATATTTCTTCCGGCAATCTTAATTCCGGCTTGGGATTCATCCAGCCCAGCCTTTCGCATGATGAATTCTGCATATAAGTTAAATAAGCAGGGAGACAATATACAGCCTTGCCGTACTCCTTTCCCAATTTGGAACCAATCAGTTGTTCCATATCCAGTTCTAACTGTAGCTTCTTGTCCCACATAGAGATTTCGCAGGAGACAGATGAGGTGATCAGGCACTCCCATTTCTTTAAGAACTTGCCATAGTTTGCTGTGGTCAACACAGTCAAAGGCTTTTGCATAGTCAATGAAGCAGAAGTAGATGTCTTTCTGGAACTCTCTGGCTTTCTCCATAATCCAGCGCATGTTTGCAATTTGGTCTCTGGTTCCTCTGCCTCTTCTAAATCCAGCTTGCACTTCTGGGAGTTCTCGGTCCACATACTGCTTGAGCCTTCCTTGTAGAATTTTAAGCATAACCTTGCTAGCATGTGAAATGAGTGAAATTGTGCAGTAGTTGGAGCATTCTTTGGCACTGCCTTTCTTTGGGATTGGAATGTAGACTGATCTTCTCCAATCCTCTGGCCACTGCTGAGTTTTCCAAACTTGCTGGCATACTGAGTGTAGCACCTTAACAGCATCATCTTTTAAAATTTTAAACAGTTCAGCTGGAATACCATCACTTCCACTGGCCTTGTTATTTGCAGTGCTTTCTAAGGCCCATTTGACTTCACTCTCCAGGATGTCTGGCTCAAGGTCAGCAACCACACTACCTGGGGTGTACGAGACATCCATATCTTTCTGGTATAATTCCTCTGTGTATTCTTGCCACCTCTTCTTGATGTCTTCTGCTTCAGTTAGATCTTTACCACTTTTGTCCTTTATTATGGTAATCTTTGTACGAAATGTTCCTTTCATATTTCCGATTTTCTTGAACAGATCTCTGGTTCTTCCCATTCTGTTGCTTTCCTCTATTTCTTTGCATTGCTCGTTTAAGAAGGCCTTCTTGTCTCTCCTTGCTGTTCTTTGGAAATCTGCATTCAATTTCCTGTATCTTTCACTATCTCCCTCGCATTTTGCTTGCCTTCTCTCCTCCGCTATTTGTAAGGCCTCGTTGGACAGCCACTTTGCTTTCTTGCATTTCTTTTTCATTGGGATGGTTTTAGTTGCTGCCTCCTGTATAATGTTGCGAGCCTCCATCCATAGTTCTTCAGGCACTCTGTCCAGCAAATCTAAATCCTTAAACCTGTTCCTCACTTCCACTGTGTATTCATAAGGGATTTGGTTTAGATTGTATCTTACCTGTCCAGTGGTTTTTCCTACTTTCTTCAGTTTAAGCTTGAATTTTGCTATAAGGAGCTGATGATCTGAGCCACAGTCAGCTCCAGGTCTTGTTTTTGCTGACTGTATAGAGCTTCTCCATCTTTGGCTGCAGAGAATATAATCAATCTGATTTCGATGTTGCCCATCTGGGGATGTCCATGTGTAGAGTCGTCTCTTGTGTTGTTGGAAAAGCGTGTTTGTGATGACCAGCTTGTTCTCTTGACAGAACTCTATTAGCCTTTGCCCTGCTTCGTTTTGATCTCCAAGGCCAAACTTGCCAGTTGTTCCTTTTATCTCTTGATTCCCTACTTTAGCATTCCAATCCCCTATAATGAGCAGAACATCCTTCTTTGGTGTCACTTCGATAAGGTTTTGTAAGTCTTCATAGAACTGGTCAATTTCAGTTTCTTCAGCACCAGTAGTTGGTGCATAAACTTGGATTACTGTGATGTTAAAAGGTCTGCCTTGGATTCGTATCGAGATCATTCTATCATTTTTGAGACTGCATCCCAGTACAGCTTTCGCCACTCTTTTGTTGACTATGAGGGCCACTCCATTTCTCTTACGGGTTTCTTGCCCACAGTAGTAGATATGGTAGTCATCCGAACTGAATTCGCCCATTCCCGTCCATTTTAGCTCACTGATGCCCAGGATGTCAATATTTATTCTTGCCATCTCATTTTTGACCACATCCAACTTACCCAGGTTCATGGTTCTTACATTCCAGGTTCCTATGCAATATTTTTCTTTATAGCATTGGACTTTCCTTTCGCTTCCATGCATATCCACAACTGAGCGTCCTTTCGGCTTTGGCCCAGCCGCTTCATCAGCTCTGGATCTACTTGTACTTGTCCTCCGCTCTTCCCCAGTAGCATGTTGGACACCTTCCGACCTGAGGGGCTCATCTTCCAGTGTCATAACTTTTATATGCCTGTTGTCTTTGTCCATGGAGTTTTCTTGGCAGGGATACTGGAGTGGCTTGCCGATTCCTACTCCAGGTGGATCACGTTTGGTCAAAACTCTCCACTATGACCTGTTCATCTTGTGTGCCCTGCTCGGCGTAGTTCATAGCTTCTCTGAGTTCTTCAAGCCCCTTCGCCACGGCAAGGCAGTGATCCATGAAGGGGTAATAGAAGTTAGTAAGTACTAATAATTTTACAAACTTTGATAAAGGGACTGGAAACCAAGCTTTATGAAGAACTTTTGAGGGAGTTGGGTATAGTTGCCTGGATAAGAGCAGACTGAGAGGAGATATGATAGCCTTCTTCCAGTATTCAAAGGGCTGTCACGTGGAAGATGGAACAAGATTTGTTTTCTCCTGCTCTGGAGTCTAGGACCCAAACCAATGGCTATTTGACTGCTGATTCAGGATCCTAAAGTGTGTTTTATATACAGTCATGCCTCGGGTTGAGTGTGCTTCAGGTTGAGCACTTTCGGGTTGAGCTCTGCGGCAACTCAGAAGTAACGGAGCGTGTTACGTCCGGGTTTCGCCGCATGCGCAGACACTCAAAATGATGTCACGCGCGGAAGCCACAAAACGCATTCTATTCAGGATGTGAACAGGGCTCCGGAACGGATCCCGTTTGCATCCCAAGGTACCACTGTAATCAACTTTTTATTTCTGTTCTTTGTATATTGCGTTGCTCTTTTGTTGCTATGGCAAATAAAGATTCATTCATTCAAATGGCTTTAAGTTACAAGAAAGGAGATTCTGACTAAACATCAGGAAGAACTTTCTGATGGTAAGATCTGTTCGACAGTGGAACAGCGGGCTCCCTTGGAAGGTGGTAGGCTATTATTCCTTGGAGGTTTTATGATTCTATGAAAGTATTTCATTTATTTGTTTTATTAAAATTTCAAAGAATTTTTTCCTGTGAAGGAACTTTCAGAACTTGAATTTCATTTGAGGACAAACCCAGGCTTGATCCACATTGTAGCCTCTTGTTTTTGTAGGCAACATTAGATTATTATTTTTTAAATGCAATTGCTGCTCATTTGGCATATTGTATGGAATACCATGTTATAAACCCTGAGAAGTAGTGTATAAACATTTTGTTTAAGTATGACTGTTGTTAATACTCTCATATTCTCAGCCAGTGAGAATAAAATGGAAGATTCAACTTTTCCATGGATCCACTGTAAGGTCAAAGATGGGATGTGAAAAGTGAAAAACAGTGCTTCAAACCAGTTTTGCAGGAGCAAAGACACTCCCCATCCAAACACAGAAGATGAAGAACAGCAGCAAAACATAGGGTTGCCATATTTCACAAAATAAAAACCAGGACACCCCAAAAGTTGTTTTAGAAAACCTTTTTTAAAAAAAAAAAATAACTTGCCTAAGCTCTAGGACAAAGCACCACCTTTTGGATATTCTCCACACACACGCACACCGGATATCAACTCCGCCTTTCTCCAGGAACATGTCCAGGAAAATCGAAACGTATGGCAGCCCTAGCAAAACATAGTATCTCGAAGTTTGTAAAGCCAGTCCAAGAAATCACAGAAATAAAGGTCAGAAGTAGCGGTATCAATACAAGTAGCAGTGGGTGTCATGTGCATTGTAAGGAGCCAAGAAACAATAATACTTTTTTAAAAAACTGATTTGAATCAACCCCCAGTAGCAACATAGTAATATGAAGAACCTGTTCTGAGACTTTTTGCTAGACATACAGTACAAGCCTATGCATGTCTGTTCAAAAAAAAAGTCCACTGAGTTCAATGATACTTACTGTGCTAACTAAGTTGGTATAACATTGAAGACTTAGACCTTGCTGTTGCCCCTACCGCTGGCTGTTGTGCCAATGAAGAGTTCTGAAGGTTCCCCACTAACAGGTAGAAGGAGTATCTCTCTCTCTCTCTCTCTCTCTCTCTCTCTCTCTCTCTCACACACACACACACACACACACACACAGAGTCCCAAGAAACTGCTGTTCTCCAAACTTTTTGTTATTCTCGTCCTTTTCCATAGAGATAAAAGAGCGGAGAAATTCTAAGTATTAGTTTTGTTTTATTTATATAATAAAGCATTATCAAAATGCAGGCAGGTTCATATGCAAGAATATGGTCTTGCAGATAGCTTGGACCTAAGCCTTGTGGGGCTTTATAGGTCATAAGCTGTACTTTGAATTGTGCCTGGAAATAGACTGGTAGCCAGTGGTGCTGTTTTAACAAGTGAGTCGTTGGCAATCTGGCTGCAACTCTTTGAGGCAGTTGAAGTTTCTGAGCCCTTTTCAAAGGCAGAGTATAGAGTAATACCCGTGTAAAGTATTTAATCCAAACGGGATGTAACTGAGGCATTGGTCACTGCAGCTAAATCAGTCATTTCAAGGAATGGACACAGCTGGCACACTAGCTGTAAGTGTGCAAATGTACTCCTGGCCACTGCAGAGACCTGAGCTGAGTCCAGGAGCATGCCTAAACTGTGAACCTGTGTTTTCAGGGGAAGTGGGACTCCATCCAGCACAGGCAGAATCCCCTTTCTCTGTTCTGCCTTCTGACTGCCCAAGAGCACCATTTCCTTATCTGCCTTTCCCAAGAGGCTCCAACATAACAGGAATGACATCTTGCTGACTGGCAGGTCTGAAATTATTCCAGATGCACATGCTGTCCGTATCCCTGATATGGGAAGGAGGGAGAGAGCCTGCAACAACAATATACCCTCACTCTCCCCCTCCGCTTCCTCCTCCTCCTGGATAGCTCAGCTGGATAGAGCATGGTGCTGATAATGCCAAGGTTGGAGGTTTGATCCAGTATGGGACAGCTGGATATTTTTGCAATGCAGAGGGTTGGACTAGATGATTTTCAGGGCCCCTCCCAACTGCATTTCTGATTTCTCTCTTTTTCTTCATCTCTCTCTAGTCACATCCAGCACCTCCCTTCTTTGCTTCTTTTACTAATATATATCGACTCATCAGCCTTTATTCATGTCACAAGGAGTCACTAAATCTGCTTAGAGATTTTATTTGTAATTGAGCTGTTTACAAATTCCATGAAATAAAAATAAATGGCTACTCACTATTCGCTTCCGTAGAAGGTGTGCCACCTTCTACCCCCAGGACATTGTACAAAGTGCTTTTCCTTCACTGCTCCCTGGGAGTCCAGCATGCCTCCTGGTCCCAGTACCAATGGGCTGGGCAAGCTGTGGTGGTAGCTGCATTCATCATTCACAATTTGTTATTTATTTTTTTTATTGAGTTTATTTACAACACACACACACCTGTCAAACTGAACATGAAAATAATACTGAATCAAAAGAGAAACAAGCAACAAGACATAAAACAAAAAAGTACAAATAAAACATGATATTGTACGAAAACATATACAAAACAAAGTCATACACACACACACATACATACCATATTTCAGTTCTTGTTTTTTCCCAATTGACTTCCTTCATCCTCAACATGGTTCTTTTATCGTTTTTGGTAAACTCTTTTTAGTTAATTCTTACCCCTTTTTCTTTCTGTTTGTAACTTAAGTACCATAAATTATTTTGCAGAAGTTACCGTATTTTTCGCCCCATAGGATGCACCTAGTTTTTTTGGGGGGGGAAATAAAGGGGGGAATTATTCCCCCCCCCAGGCACGGGGCTGGCACGAGCTTCCCCCGACCCCAGCCCCCAGAACAGCCTACTATCCGCAAGCCTAGGGAGCCGCACCGGTCTCCCCAGGCTTGCAGAGAGCTGTGCGAAGCCCGGGTGCGCTCTTCAGCGCGCCCCAGGCTTCGGAATGCAGGCAGCTTTGGAATGCAAGAGGGTTGCGTGGAGCTGCGGCAAGCCCCGGAGTGCAGGCAGCTCCGCGCAACCCTCAGGAGCCCAGCAGAGCTTCCTGAAACCTGGAGAGCGAGACGGGTTGGTGTGCACCGACCCCTCTCGCTCTCCATGTTTCAGCGAAAGCCTGTATTCGCCCCATAGGATGCACGCACATTTCCCCTTCATTTTTGGAGGGGAAAAAGTGTGTCCTATAGGGCGAAAAATACGGTAATCAAAACAATTTGTTATTTCATGTGGCATGGAGCCCAAGGTACACCCAAGGCCTTCCAGGCACTGGTTTGCCGTCCCTCTTTTAAACTATTGTTTCTATTTTCCAGAGGCTTTCTCTTCCCAGCATCCTCTTACTGATCTCTAGTGTCAATTACCATGATCTTGTGGGGGGTCAGCATTGGGGTGGGAGCAGCATCAGAGTGTTTTGCCTACAGCAGCAAAATGTCTTGGGCTGGTTGCTGACAATAGTGGCAATTGTGCTGCAGGGTACCACCATGTCCCCAGTGCTATTTGACACCTGCATGAAAATGTTGGAGCGCTTATTAGAAGATTTGGGGTGAGGGTACACTGATGATAGCCAGCTCTAGTTCTCTGTAACATTTGAACCAGGAGATCCAGTGCAACCCCTGGACCAGTGTCTGGACTCGGTGGTGGGCTGGAGGAGGGCCAGCAGCTCAACAGCAGGTGCTTCAATCCCCTTGGCTCCAGGGATCTGCTTTGCAGGGAGGGTTACAGAAGGCGCCTGTCCTGTAGGCTGCAATGTGGTTGTGGAGAGCATGAGACCCAGTGTCTCTCTCTTATCCTGTCCCCCTACCAACCATATGTTTAATTAGAGGTTTTGAACTCAGATTAAATGTGTGGTTGGGAAGGGAAGGAGGAAGGGGGAAAACCATCTCCCCCTCCTGTGAATGAGTTTTGACCCAAATCGAGGCTGAGACTGCCCTTAGTCAGGGTCAGTCCAAAGTTGTGGACTGGGGCAGGGGTGGGCTGTGCACAACCCTAGTAACATGTTGTTGTTTAGTCATGTCCGACTCTTCGTGACCCCATAGGCCAGAGCACGCCAGGCACTCCTATCTTCCACTGCCTCCCGCAGTTTGGTCAAACTCATGTTCATAGCTTCGAGAACATTGTCCAACCATCTCGTCCTCTGCCGTCTCCTTCTCCTTGTGCCCGCCCAACATCAGGCATCTTTCCCAACATCAGGGTCTTTTCCAGGGAGTCTTCTCTTCTCATGAGGTGGCCGAAGTATTGGAGCCTCAGCTTCATAATCTTTCCTTCCAGTGAGCACTCAGGGCTAATTTCCTTAAGAATGGGTGCGTTTGATCTTCTTGCAGTCTATGGGACTCTCAAGAGTCTCCTCCAGCACCATAATTCAAAAGCATCAATTCTTCAGCGATCAGCCTTCTTTATGGTCGAGCTTTCACTTCCATACATCACTACTGGGAAAACCATAGCTTTTACTATACGGACCTTTGTTGGCAAGGTGATGTCTCTGCTTTTTGAGATGCTGTCCAGGTTTGTCATTGCTTTTCTCCCAAGAAGCAGGCGTCCTTTAATTTCGTAACTGCTGTCACCATCTGCAGTGATCTGAACATGGAGCCCAAGAAAATAAAATCTCTCACTGCCTTCATTTCTTCCCTTTCTATTTTACAGGAGGTGATGGGCCTAGTAGCCATGATCTTAGTTTTTTTGATGTTGAGCTTCAGACCATATTTTGCACTCTCCTCTTTCACCCTCTTTAAAAGGTTCTTTAATTCCTCCTCACTTTCTGCCATCAAGGTTGTATCATCTGCATATCTGTAAAGGTAAAGGTAAAGGTACCCCTGCCCGTACGGGCCAGTCTTGACAGACTCTGGGGTTGTGCGCCCACCTCACTCAAGAGGCCGGGGGCCAGCGCTGTCCGGAGACACTTCCGGGTCACGTGGCCAGCGTGACATCGCTGCTCTGGCGAGCCAGAGCCGCACACGGAAACGCCGTTTACCTTCCCGCTAGTAAGCGGTCCCTATTTATCTACTTGCACCCGAGGGTGCTTTCGAACTGCTAGGTTGGCAGGCGCTGTGACCGAACAATGGGAGCGCACCCCGCCGCGGGGATTCGAACCGCCGACCTTTCGATCGGCAAGCCCTAGGCGCTGAGGCTTTTACCCACAGCGCCACCCGCGTCCCTGCATATCTGAGGTTGTTGCAATTTCTTCTGGCAATCTTAATTCCGGCTTGGGATTCATCCAGCCCAGCCTTTCGCATGATGAATTCTGCATATAAGTTAAATAAGCAGGGAGACAATATACAGCCTTGCCGTACTCCTTTCCCAATTTTGAACCAATCAGTTGTTCCATATTCAGTTCTAACTGTAGCTTCTTGTCCCACATAGAGATTTCTCAGGAGACAGATGAGGTGATCAGGCACTCCCATTTCTTTAAGAACTTGCCATAGTTTGCTGTGGTCGACACAGTCAAAGGCTTTTGCATAGTCATTGAGGCAGAAGTAGATGTCTTTCTGGAACTCTCCATAATCCAGCGCATGTTTGCAGTTTGGTCTCTGGTCCCTCTGCCCCTTCAAAATCCAGCTTGCACTTCTGGAAGTTCTCAGTCCACATACTGCTTAAGCCTACCTTGTAGAATTTTAAGCATAACCTTGCTATCATGTGAAATGAGTGCAATTGTGCAGTAGTTGGAGCATTCTTTGGCACTGCCTTTCTTTGGGATTGGGATGTAGACTGATCTCCAATCCTCTGGCCACTGCTGAGTTTTCCAAACTTGCTGGCATATTTAGTGTAGCACCTTAACAGCATCATCTTTTAAAATTTTAAATAGTTCAGCTGGAATACCATCACTTCCACTGGCCTTGTTATTTGCAGTGCTTTCTAAGGCCCATTTGACTTCACTCTCCAGGATGTCTGGCTCAAGGTCAGCAGCCACACAACCTGGGGTGTACGAGACATCCATATCTTTCTGGTATAATTCCTCTGTGTATTCTTGCCACCTCTTCTTGATGTCTTCTGCTTCTGTTAGGTCCTTACCACTTTTGTCCTTTATTATGGTAATCTTTGTACGAAATGTTCCTTTCATATCTCCAATTTTCTTGAACAGATCTCTGGCTTTTCCCATTCTATTGTTTTCCTCTATTTCTTTGCATTACTTGTTTAAGAAGGCCCTCTTGTCTCTCCTTGCTATTTTTTGGAAATCTGCATTCAGTTTCCTGTTTCTTTCACTATCTTCCTCGCATTTTGCTTGCCTGCTCTCTCCCGCTATTTGTAAGACCTCATTGGACAGCCACTTTGCTTTCTTGAATTTCCTTTTCATTGGGATGGTTTTCGTTGCTGCCTCCTGTATAATGTTATGAGCCTCCATCCATAGTTCTTCAGGCACTCTGTCCACAAAATCTAAATCCTTAAACCTGTTCCTCACTTCCACTGTGTATTCATAAGGGATTTGATTTAGATTGTATCTTACCGGCCCAGTGGTTTTTCCTACTTTCTTCAGTTTAAGCTTGAATTTTGCTATAAGAAGCTGATGATCTGAGCCACAGTCAGTTCCAGGTCTTGTTTTTGCTGACTGTATAGAGCTTCTCCACCTTTGGCTGCAGAGAATATAATCTGATTTTGATGCTGCCCATCTGGTGATGTCCATGTGTAGAGTCGTCTCTTGTGTTGTTGGAAAAGCGTGTTTGTGATGACCAGCTTGTTCTCTTGGCAGAACTCTTATTAGCCTTTGCCCTGCTTCGTTTTGAACTCCAAGGCCAAACTTGCCAGTTGTTCCTTTTATCTTTTGATTCCCTACTTTAGCATTCCAATCCACTATAATGAGAAGAACATCCTTCTTTGGTGTCATTTCTAGAAGATGTTGTAAGTCTTCATAGAATTGGTCAATTTCAGTTTCTTCAGCACCAGTAGTTGTATTACTGTCATGTTAAAAGGTCTGCTTTGGATTCGTATCGAGATCATTCTATCATTTTTGAGATTGCATCCCAGTACAGCTTTCGCCACTCTTTTGTTGACTATGAGGGCCACTCCATTTCTTTTATGGGATTCTTGCCCACAGTAGTAGATATGATGGTCATCCGAACTGAATTCGCCCATTCCCGTCCATTTTAGTTCATTGATGCCCAGGATGTCAGTATTTATTGCCATCTCATTTTTGACCACATCCAACTTACTCAGGTTCATGGTTCTTACATTCCAGGTTTCTATGCAATATTTTTCTTTACAGCATTGGACTTTCCTTTCGCTTCCAGGCATATCTGCAACTGAGCGACCTTTTGGCTTTGGCCCAGCTGCTTCATCAGCTCTGAATCTACTTGTACTTGTCCTCCGCTCTTCCTCAGTAGCATGTTGGACACCTTGTGGAATTGGAAGGGACTCAAAGGGTCATCCCATCCAAGCTCCTGCAATTCCTTTAAAGGGGGTCATTTTGCCAAGTTGGCTACAGATCACTGTAATAGTTTTTGCATATTTTTTGAATGGCTAGACTTCTTTCTTCCCAGCTTGTAGATATTATTTCCTTAAAATACGATCAAGTTTGCTTTAACATTCTATCCTAGTAGATACTATTTAAAGCATTTAATCCTTTAATATAAAAATAGGAACCAGCTTATTTTTCTTCCTTTTTAATAGACCCTAAACAATAATGTGTGGTCTTCTTTCCTGAATTCAGATCATGAAAGAGGTCATTATTATCAAATTACAGGTTTCTGAGGGATATATGATATGATAATTACTGGCAAAAGAGTATTCAGTATCAACATTGCATTCCTTCTATGAATAGAGGCTATGAAAAATGTTTTACAGCTTGATATTTGCATACAAATATTCAAAGACTGAAACATGCACAGAAATATGTAGAGTTAAGACTCAAAACAGTGGTTTTTAATGAAACAAAGCAAACAAGTCAATAAAATTTTGTCAATTCCACACTTAATCTACTCTTGCCGGTGCCAAATGTATTCTATTTTGTGTCAAGAAAGGAGGCAAAAAATTGGTCTCTCCAAGATCTCACTCTTAAATTTAATCTTTTCTAAGAGAATCTCACTGTGTAGCTTTTAATTACAAGACCAGTGGCAGCTGGAGCGTCCAAAATGTGGTGCCCTCCCTGCCATGTCTGTATATAAGAAGGCACTCCGTCAATATTTGACAAATAACACTTACTCTTGATGCTGTGTACCTGATGCTGGACTGACAGCTTCATGTTTTCTATTCTATCTGGTGGTAATCTTGTATTCAAAAGACAGCATGCTTATATCAAGAGAGGACGGGTTTGCTCAGAAGTGGGTAGGGCATGCTGCCACACAGGGCAAACCGGGCATACAGCCCCTCCCACTGTATCATCCTGTTCCCCCTTAAGAAGCAGCTAAGTAGGCTACTGGGATGGACCAGGGCATGACTACATGTGACTGGTGTCACATTCCACCTTTATCAGTTTCCTCTCTCAATATTTTATATCAGTGTATCTTGCTGCTTTAATATTCCCAAGCAATTGACAGAGGGTTTTTAAAAATTAACAAATCTCATTCTACAGATTTCTTCAATATGGTCACTGTGAATCCTTCAGATGCATTTAAGGGAATTGCTTTATTGCTACTGTTTCTCTAACAGCTTGTGATCCAGGACAGAAATTTAATTTTCTCACTGTGACTTTTCAACTTCTTTAACAACCCTTGTGAGAGTCTTTGTCAGAGGCCTTATGTAAGCCCAAATAAATTATGTCAGCTGGCTTGCCTTCTACAGTACAGCTAAATTCTCACTTCCAAAATTAACTTTAATCTAATTCAGAGAAATATCAAGAACACTAATAAACTATATTTGATTTTATTTGTTTGTAGTGGTTTGGCAATAGCTGGACTGATGCTTTGCCTGGCCTTTAGCCAGTCATGTTCATGTCAATAAAATGAACTGGGTTTTAAGTGTTGCCCTCATATTCCTTTGAACACTGAATAACTTGCAGCTCTGGTGTGTCTGATGCACGTGAAGAACCTGTGTCATCTACCTGTTCTGTCTGGAAACTTTGCTTTTAGAGGTAATCAAAGTGATGCCAAGCAAAAAGACACAACTCTTTGGCAACTAAGAAATAGCACAGCTGTGTGTGTAGAAAGCCCACTCCTTGCTATCCTACCCGTCTAGTTTCATATGACCCCAAGCTTCAGATTGTCACTAGGCCTGTGTAGTGTTCTCCACCACCTGGGTCGCCACTTGCTAGGTGTTGGAGGTGGGGTGTGTATGTAGCTCCCTTTTGAAAGGCCGATGGGGCACTGAAGGAGAACAGCCTCTACTGTAGTCTAAGTACTGCTAGACGGTTGGTGTGATGCCTCTGGTAGGGAAAAGACTTAACAGAAAAAGTGGTGGGGCTGGTTGCTCTGCACAGGCCACATCTCCAGGCCATGCTGCCATAAGTCTTGTGTCTTAGCATAGTGTCACCACTTCTAGCAATGCCAAAAGAGAGGACCCAGATAAGCATACAAAATTTTGAAATAATTATTCTAATTTAAATAGAAATGTAATAATGTTTCTTATTGCAGTGAGTCCAGGTGACCCATGTACCTGCTCAGTTTGCTACATGTTGGTGGTGTTCTACTCTGCATTCTTATGGTTCTGTATAATTAACCAGTCTTAGAGAAGGCACTCCTTACAATAGAGGACTGTGCTTTTTAAAGTAGGGCATGTGGCCACACAGATACAGCAATGGAGAAATTTGCTGTGTATTCAGTGGTCTGTGTTTGCCTGAGTTTGAGTCTGGACTAAGTATTCTGAGCTCCTGTGTTCTGATTCAATACATGATCACAAAACATTTCAGAATTTGGCCTCTGCCATTGGCCCTTGAACTCTGAGTCATGATTTGCAGTTTGGAAGTTTAGACAGCCAAGCACGGGAGTGGGTTTCAGAAATGTATATAAGTAGTTGCTTTGCCCCTGTTTCCCAGTTATGTAGTTCAATAAAGGTTCTTGCTGTTATCACCGTGTCTTGCCTCATGGGAACCCACCTACACTTCAAAAATTTTCACACAAGAGCATATTTCAATTAAAATACATTCCCCTTGTATTTTGTGGGTTAACTCACTGTGTTGAATTCCTTTTTGAATTGCAGTGCACATTTCTTTGCATACCATGTTCACTTTGGCTTCTGTGAATTAATGCTTAGAGGATTTTATCTTAGACCATGGCATGGACTTGATGTCTACCCCAGTCAGGCCTCTGAGTGTAAACTATTCGGTATGGAAGATGAACTATCAGACCAGCACAGGGGTATCAAATACATTTCTCAAGTGGGAGTTAGTGCAGCTAAGCTGTGCACATATCAGTTGCACATGTCGGTTGCACAGATCCACAATTTCCATGTGCACTTTTGTGCACATTTACCCACACAAGTGCTTTTAATTAAACTCTAGTGTTTCCTGTCCACACTAGTGGGCAGTACTTCATGGAATGTATTTGCACTGTGTGTTGCTGTCCCCTCCCCTCAGTCAGTACTTCCCCACCCTTTCTGAGTTCTGACAGCCTGAGATCCTTTGTAGAGATGCACACAGGTATTTGTTTGGCCATGTGAGCAGCCATTTAAAAGAAAGAGAGAGAGATACAAATGTTCTGATATACCAGGCTTGCACAGAATGGTAGGTTAAGGGGGGGTGGCCCCACCAGTAGTTCAGCCTTCCCTGTGTTCCAAAAACCTGGAGGTACATCTTTGGCATGAACACAGGTGTGTGTTTACCTGTGTGGTTGGCATTTAAAAAGAGAGAGAGAGGCTTTCCAATAGACCAGACTTACATAAAACATTGAGTTAGTTAAAAAAAATACATGTGATACATCAAATCCAATTTAAACTGCCATGTGTGCACAGGCTAAGTATAAGCCAAAAAGTTCCCAACTGAAATCTTCACTTCTACCACCAACTGACTTAAAGGGCCCCAGGCAACCAGGCAAGTCACCATATTTGTTGCTCTACATCTTCACTACAAAAATAATGATGTTCTTGCATGGGGTGTTCTTGTAAGGAATAATGAGATAATGTAGGGGAAGGACACTTGAAATCTGCTTTTCTGAATGCTTAGTATTAATATTAAATAGCTAAATGAAAAGGAAAGAACCATCAAGCACAGATCTTTCTCAAAGGATTTTTTAAATACTGGCACTCACTAAACCATCCATTTCTCAGTGTTGATCTTCTTTGTTTGTTTGTTAGCATGGGACAGATGATTGATATGCACCTGAATGCACATCCACTTTGCCAAAATTGACTGCCTGGCTATTTTCCCTTCCTTATCCCTTGCCAAGGGGAAAAAATATCCAGTAGCTCAAAGAAAACTTCCTGATGTCATACCCTAGAGCAGCACACCACCCACCGCCTGACCTCCTTCCCTTGCAAGAAGCAGCTTCCCCCCAAGAGGTGTGGGAAAGGGAACTGCTTTCATGTTTTAGCAACTGTTTCTCCTCCACCTATTTCCTTCTTAGTTTTCTTACTTGCTGTATATATCACTATCCTCTAACAATAGCTTTGTTTCCACAGCTGCACTGATTATATTTCTCAGTGTTTCTCATTTTTTCCGGAACTATTAGGGTGGGTTGTTTTTATTCATTTAACTTGGAACAGCCTGCAATAATATTGCAAGAAGAGTCTGAGAATAAGGTAATAAGCACAGGCCACTTTTATTTCTTTGTCTGTTTTGTTAGCCCACCCCCACCCCACCCCACCCCAGGCTCTATCAGTTTATATAACAGTAAGTCTGCTGTGATAGTCCTGGAAAGGTAGTCTGGAAAATCCAAATGTTTAGTAGGAATTTTCCAAAACACTCACACTGCATTTAAATATCCCCATATGCTTAATTCTTCCCGTGTAGGCCCTATTTTATCCCAATTTTCTACCAAAAAACAAATATTTGGGGGAATCTTTGAAGTCTTAATGACCCACTTCACACATATCACTAAGCTAAACCAAGGCTGAGGTGAATGAATGAACATAGGGGCATTCACCGGGGGGGGGGGGTCACCACCAGGATACTCATCCCCCAGTCCTCCTGGTGCCACATTGCCCAATGTTGAGATAGGATTTGACTTAGCATGACCAGACAAGAAAGGAGGAGGAGTGGCGCTATATGTCAGGGATGTGTATACCTGTGAAGAGATCCAAGATTTAGAACCTCAAAGCCAAAGTGAGAGCATTTGGGTCAAAATTAAGGGAGAGAAGAATAACAGAGACCTCATTGTGGGAGTTTACTATAGATCCCCAAGCCAAACGGAGGACATAGATGATGCCTTCCTGGAACAGATGGCCAAGCATGCAAAAAGAATGGAGATAGTAGTAATGGGGGACTTCAATTACCCGGATATTTGCTGGATGTCAAACTCAGCCAAGAGCATAAGGTCAAACAGATTCCTCACTGCCCTTGCAGACAACTTCATTGTCCAGAAAGTGGGAGAAGCAACAAGAGGAACAGCCATTTTAGATCTGATCCTAACCAATGTTGATGACCTGGTTAGTGGGGTAGAAGTGGAAGGATCATTAGGCGCGAGTGATCATGCTCTTCTGAAGTTTACTATACAGCGGAAAGGAGCAGCCAAGCATACTAGGACTCAATTTCTTGACTTTAAGAAAGCCGACTTCATAAAACTTAGGGAAGTGCTGGGTGAGATCCCATGGACAGTAATACTAAAAGGAAAGGGAGTTCATGATGGCTGGGAGTTGGTTAAGAGGGAGATAGTAAAAGCACAACGCCAGGCAATACCAATGAGACGGAAACATGGAAGGTGCCTAAAGAAGCCAGGGTGGCTATCTAAAGAACTTTTAACTGAATTAAGATTAAAAAAGGATGTGTACAAGAAATGGAAAAGGGGGGAAACCACCAAAGAGGAATTCAAACAAATAGCCAGCACATGTAGACACAAAGTCAGAAAAGCTAAAGCACAGAATGAACTCAGGCTTGCTAGAGGGGTTTAAAGCAACAAAAAAAGCTTTTATGGATATGTTTGTAGCAAAAGGAAGAACAAAGAAACCGTGGGGTCACTCAGAGGAGAAGATGGTGAAATGCAAACAGGGGACACAGAAAGGGCTGAACTCCTCAATGCCTTCTTTGCCTCAGTCTTCTCCGATAAAGAAAACAATGCCCGACCTGAAGAATTTGGAGCAAATGATTCAGCAAAGGAAACACAGCCCAGAATAACTAAGGAGATAGTACGAGAATACTTGGCTAGTTTAGATGTATTCAAGTCTCCAGGGCCAGATGAACTGCATCCAAGGGTATTAAAAGAACTGGCAGATGTGATCTCAGAACCACTGGCAGTCATCTTTGAGAATTCCTGGAGAACAGGCAAAGTCCCGGCAGACTGGAGGAGGGCAAATGTTGTCCCTATTTTCAAAAAGGGGAAAAGAGAGGACCCAAATAATTACTGCCCAGTCAGTCTGACATCAATAGCAGGGAAGATTCTGGAGCAGATCATTAAGCAAACAGTCTGTGAGCACCTAGAAAGGAATGCTGTGATCACCAATAGTCAGCATGGATTTCTGAAAAATAAGTCATGTCAGACTAACCTGATCTCATTTTTTGACAGAATTACAAGCCTGGTAGATGAAGAGAATGCAGTGGATGTAGCCTACCTTGATTTCAGCAAGGCATTTGACAGGGTGCCCCATGATATTCTTGTAAAGAAGCTGGTAAAATGCGGTCTTGACTATGCTACCACTCAGTGGATTTGTAACTGGCTGACTGACCGAACCCAAAGGGTGCTCATCAATGGTTCCTCTTCATCCCTGAGAAGAGTGACTAGTGGGGTGCCACAGGGTTCTGTCTTGGGCCCGGTCTTATTCAACATCTTTATCAACGACTTGGATGATGGACTCAAGGGCATCCTGATCAAATTTGCAGATGACACCAAACTGGGAGGGGTGGCTAACACCCCAGAGGACAGGATCACACTTCAAAACGACCTTGACAGATTAGAGAACTGGGCCAAAACAAACAAGATGAATTTTAACAGGGAGAAATGTAAAGTATTGCACTTGGGCAAAAAAAATGAGAGGCACAAATACAAGATGGGTGACACCTGGCTTGAGAGCAGTACATGTGAAAAGGATCTAGGAGTCTTGGTTGACCACAAACTTGACATGAGCCAACAGTGTGACGCGGCAGCTAAAAAAGCCAATGCAATTCTGGGCTGCATCAATAGGAGTATAGCATCTAGATCAAGGGAAGTAATAGTGCCACTGTATTCTGCTCTGGTCAGACCACACCTGGAGTACTGTGTCCAGTTCTGGGCACCACAATTCAAGAAGGACACTGACAAACTGGAACGTGTCCAAAGGAGGGCAAGCAAAATGGTCAAAGGCCTGGAAACAATGCCTTATGAGGAACGGCTAAGGGAGCTGGGCATGTTTAGCCTGGAGAAGAGGAGGTTAAGGGGTGATATGATAGCCATGTTCAAATATATAAAAGGATGTCACATAGAGGAGGGAGAAAGGTTGTTTTCTGCTGCTCCAGAGAAGCGGACACGGAGCAATGGATCCAAACTACAAGAAAGAAGATTCCACCTAAACATTAGGAAGAACTTCCTGACAGTAAGGGCTGTTCGACAGTGGAATTTGCTGCCAAGGAGTGTGGTGGAGTCTCCTACTTTGGAGGTCTTTAAGCAGAGGCTTGACAACCATATGTCAGGAGTGCTCTGATGGTGTTTCCTGCTTGGCAGGGGGTTGGACTCGATGGCCCTTGTGGTCTCTTCCAACTCTATGATTCTATGATTCTATGATTCTATTCTATGATTCTATGATTCTAATTTCTTCTGGTTTCTGAATACTTTCTCCTTCAACCTCCAGATTGGTAACAAAGTTCAATTTTTGTCTCTTTTTCAATTGCCATGCTAATAGTTTTCCACATTTTTTGCAGATTCAAACGATCTTTGCCTCATTTGTTTAATTTTCCACTCCACTTCTTGGTTAATCAGTTTTGCATATTGTGATTGGTGAAATTTAATTTCTCTTAGCACTTCTTTAGACTTTGGATTAAGTCTGAGCTTCTTTTCACCATCTCTTATCTTTTCTAATATCTTATCTTTTTTCCCATTCCAGAGTTTTTTCTTGATCGCATTCTGTTGAATCAGAAACCCTCTCATAACAGCTTTGCTTGCGTCCCAGATTGTTCTCTTTTCAACTGAAGTGTTCAAATTTATCTCAAAATAGTCCTTCAACGTTTTTTGGGCCTTCTTTACAATGTCCTGGTCTCTAAACAAGGTGTCGTTCATTCTCCATCTGAAGGATCCAACTGGTGTAAGTCTCAGTTCCATTTTCAAAGCATTATGGTCGGAGCAAGTTTTGGGGCAGATTTCTATTTTTTTTGTCTTAGGTGCCAGTCCTCTAGATATCCAGATTTGGTCGATTCTTGTCCATGATAGGTGGGCCTCATAAAAGAATGTTCCTTCTTTACCTAAGGGGTTCTTTGTCCTCCATATATCGGTCAAGTCCATATTGTCAGTTAGCTCAAAGAAAGTTTTAGGCAGTCTGCCATCTTTAGTTAAGTTTTGATTTTGTGATTTGTCCATAAGAGTGGAGACCACCCCATTCATGTCTCCCATCACGATGATGTTAGTGTAATCAATGTGATCCAGCATTGTCTCATGCAGCTTTTTATAAAATTCCGATTTCCCTTCATTTGGTGCATAAATTCCTACTATCAAGAATTTTTCTCCTTGTGTTTGTATTTCAATCGCCAAAATTCTTCCTTGTTCATCTTTAAACAGAAACTTTGGTGATAGGCTCTCCTTTGCATAAATCACTACCCCTCTTTTCTTAACCTTATCTGATGAGATAAATTCTTGGCCTAATCTTTTATTAATTAAAACTCTTCTGTGGAGCCTAGTTACATGTGTTTCTTGCAAACAAACAATGTCCAATTGTTCTTTCCTCAATATATGAAAAATCCTTTTCCTTTTCTCGGGAGAATTTGCGCCGTGAATGTTCCAGCTAAGAAGCTGAAGAGACATCCTGAATCAATTTGTCAACCAGTAGGGATGGATCTCTTTTGTCGTCTATACCTGGTGGAACTGGTGCTGGGCCAGACGGAGGTGGTGGCCAAACTCCTGCTACTCCTTTACGAAGGTCCTCCCCGTAGTCGTTCAGGAACTTTTCTTGGTCCTCTGGTGTTCTAATTCTTACTTTTTTCCTTTGAAATTAAAAGAAAGACCTTGAGGGAATTCCCACCTGTAGGGGATTGTGTTGTTTCTCAGTAATCCTGCGAGATCTTTGTAAGTAGTTCTTAAATCCAGAAGCTGTTTCGGTATATCTCTGAAGATTTCTGCTGTCCTTCCCTGAATCGCCAATGGATTTTTAAAGTGTAGGCCGAGTATATGATCTTTTTCTTGCCTAGATCTGAAAATGATCAGGCAGTCTCTTGGTTTATCCTTTCTCGTCACTCTTCCCAGTCTAAAAGCGGTGACAATTTTAAAATCCTTGTCTTCCGTTAGGCCCCAAAACTTTGATATTTCTACTGTCAAGAAACCAGTCAAATCTTCTTTCTCAATTTCTGGGATATTTCTCAGTTTAAGATTGTTTTCCCGGTTTTTCAGTTCCAACATGGACAGATAGGCTTGTTGTTCGGTGATCTGTCTAGTCAGTGGCCTTACTTCCCCTCTTACTTCCTCAATCTTCTTTTTATTTTGATCTTCTTTTAAATTTGCTTCTTCCGCCAATTTACGATTTTCTGCCGTTGTAGTTTGAATAGTCCCTATTGCCTGAGTGTTTTGAGAAACTTGGTCAGTCAGTTTATTAATTGTTGTTGTCACTTGGTCAAGTTTAGCCGCCTGTTCATCAGCTTTCTTGTTTAACGCTGCCAGCTGGTCAAGTATTTCTTTAAAGGCAGCTTCCAGCCCTCCTGAAGCCATGTCCCCCAAAGCTGGCTGCTTAATTTCTTCTTGTTGCAGGCCTGTAACAATTGGAACAGATGATCTTTGTGGCTGCACAGGCAAAGTTGATTGCAACAGTTCAGTTTGTTTTGCTTTTTTGGCAGCCCTTGTTTTTGCAGCGCCACTCATTCCACAGCTGTCCAATTATCAAGGTCAAACTGTAAGTCCCATGGGAAAAGCAATCCAAAAAATAAACATTCACACAAAAGATTAATAGCAAACCAGCAGTTCTCAGAGACTAGATATTCCACAATCCAGTAGGGGGAGCTCCCAAAGGTTAGAAGACAAAGTAAAAAGTTTCCACCATCAAGTTCCCAAGAAAACAATAGAGAAAAAAAGGATTAAAAAGGGGGGAGTCTTCAAAAGTCACTTTAAGCTTGGAAAGTTTGCCCAAATCCAAAAAGAAGAGTTCTTTATAATGATACTTACAAAAGTCCCTTATTTGTATCTCACCACACAGTTCCAAAATAACAGCTTAACTTAAGATACAGTTTACTGCAGTCTGATGGTTCTTTTGTATCCAAGCAGCCGGGAGCTGGGTTCTTTAAACTTTAAACATTGTAATCCACCAGAGAGAGGAAGAAAAGTTCAAGTCTAAGTCCAATCCAATTTAGACACACACAACTTCTTTTTTTTCCCCCTGTACAGTCCAGTTCGAATTTGCAAAGTCAATTTCAAGATCTTTTAAAGGAGAGGAAATCCCCTCTCAACGCTTCAGCTTATTAGCGCCTTTGCTTGACACTTTAAGCAGAGCCAGAAGACGGACTTCCTTTTAACGTCTCCCGCTTTCAGCCGAATTTCTCAAAGAATTTAAATCCCAGAGCTTGATGTTCTTACTCACGGGTATGTTGTTTAAAAGTCGAATAGTCAAAGAAGAAAGGTCAGCGCTCATCAGCAGCAGCCACGCGACTTCACTTCCGCGGAAAGAGCGATGAACTCACAGCACTGCTACCCCCTCCACGTTCCGGAGCCCCTTACGGGGTCCCTTCTTCGTTTCCGAGGTCGCTCTTGGTGCCCGCCGAGTCCCACGACCACAGGCTCACTCTACCTGTGGTTTTACTTAACGGGTCTCCGCTCTGCTGCAGCGGACGACCCTTTTCCGCGGAGCCCCTCTTCACAGCGTAAAGAGGACCGCCATTGCCGTTTCGCGCCGCCTCCGGAAGTCCCCCTTTTGCCTATCTTTGAAGCAATTTACATTGTTTATCACTGGGACTGATTGAAACAGAAATAACATTTTTGGCAGTACGTTCATCTTGATTACCGATATCATTCCTAATAATGATAGACTCATTACTCCCCAAATCTCCAAATTTCTTTTTATTTCTTTCCATATTATTTTTTCCATCAGTTATGCTACCCTACTTCTTGGACGGGTGAGAGGTTCAGGCACTTACCTTTGTTTCATTTTGCTTTTTTGGAAATAGGTCAATGGCAGCTTAAGATGTTTTATAGTATTTGAATGTAAACACAGATATACAGGTTTTACATAGGTGGAGGTACACTTTAAACACTTTTAACAGAACTTTGCCCCATGTAAAACACATACGCCTTTGGGGTACTATTCACCTGTTAATGATAATACCACATACTTAAATGTGATTGACTGGAATTGCCTCATGAAGAATCTCATGTTTTTGCAGCAGTAGTATTTGTGCTAAAGCTGAAAATCAGTATTAAGAGCAGAATCCATAAACCATGGTAATTCTGGGGAAATGAATTTCCCGTCTCTTGTTTTTGTGTGTGAATCTAATTAAGTACAGGCTTTTGGCTGCTGGGTCATTTTTCCACAGATATCAGAAAATAGAGTTTACAAGTACAGAAAAAGACTAACAAATACTTGATAAGATTGGGTTTGATTAGATACTAGATACTTGGTGGATTCCTGCCTATATCCTACATAGTCCTACTGAAACTATTGTAGACTAAGAATCAGTACAGTGTAGTGGATAGAGCACTGGATTTAGATTTTAAAAGATCAGCATTCAAATCTCTGCCCAGCTATGCAACTCACTGCATGACCTTGGACCATCTGTGGTCATCTGTCATGCCAACCTACCTCATAGGTTGTTAGTGAAGATTTGAGTGGAATAGTCTGGTATGCATTCTCTGGTCTTTTGGAAGGAAACCTAGAAAAATGTATGAGATCTTCAGCCCCAATCTGTATGTTTGCCCTATTGTGTTGTAATATACAGTTACTGACTTATACTTGCATGCATGAAAGGGTTAACCTGAGTCCTGAGCTCAAGTTACCATGGGTGGAATTTATTGGGCCCCATCAGCTTTGCTTCTTCCCTCTCTTTCTCTCCTTCTTCAAAGAAGCTGTAGCCAAGCATGGCTCTCAACTCATGTATAAAACCGATGTCAATTGAAAATCTCTCCAAAAGGCGGTTTTTACAGCCTGCACATTTGCTAACACAAATACCACATTGTTCTTTTGTAAAGAAACCAGGTTCTTTTCTTTTTAAGTCATTAGAACCTTTCTTTTTCCTTTTCAGCCAACAAATAGCGCCTTTCTGAAACTCTGAGTAAAATCTTCACCTGTTTTGCAAAGCTAAGCGTCTGTGATTTATTCTAGCCTAAGCATTTTCATGGGGAACCTTTGTTTAAAGGTGGATGAGGACCTTTAAACCTTTAGAGGATGTGACTCTAACCAAGTTTTAATGTGTAATCTACAACTCTGCTATGGGAAAGTTAGAATCTCTTTTCCAATCCTGTCTCTCCAGCATTTTGAACAAATGCACTGTTGTTGGATGCTCATCCAAAAGGGAAAATATTTATTTTCAGGAATGACTGTGAGCACAATGCTTCCATAGAAATAACCAAAACAGCTTGTTCATATATCTATCATCATCTAATTACTCAGCCCTTGATTGCTCTCAACTAGATGTGCCAAATGTCTGTGTTGAGAAAGTTGTGTGTGTGTGTGTGTGTTTGTGTGTGCGCACGCATGTGAATTGACACCCATTGATAGGTAAGTTCTGTCTAGAGCGATTCATGTATGATGACCAATTCACATCTGCAAATCATTGTGTGGTGCTGCATTCAGTGACTGATGAGCTTGTGCTTATGAATTGACTCTTATTAGTCACCTAAAACTTGTTCCTATATACAAAGGTGTTAGAACTTATGGGATCAGTTTTAGCAGTTGCAGCCTGATGTGGACAGGATGCTTGCAGCAGTGAAGCCAGCTATGTGCCATCTCAATCCCTATCCATCATGACTGGTAAAATCTATGGTAGTAGAAGGAGATTGACTGGATGGGTCTAGAGAGCGGTTAATGCCTCAATATAGGAGGGAATTGTGCCTACCTGCTTGGAGGTGGAGGTGGTGTAAGTCAGTGTTCCCCAACCTTGGGCCTCCAGCTGTTGTTGGACTACAACTCCCATAATCCCTAGCTAGCAAGACCAGTGGTCAGGGATGATGGGAACTGTAGTCCAAAAACAGCTGGAGGCCCAAGGGGAACACTGGTGTAAGTCAAACTGCTGCATTAGCAGCATTGAAGGAACCTCTTCAGGGGACATGGAGGTCCTGGACTGTCCAGATGACAAGATTCACTGTTGAGGTCTAAAGGAAAGCACAGCAATACATTTGGCACTAGCTTGGCTGCAGGAGTTGCCAGAAGAAAGTGTACAAGGCACCATCCAAAATCTTAGGGACTCCACTCTGGAATTGTGTAGGGTATAGTCTTATCTTCAAGATGTCCCACAAGGCAGCAGAGATTTAGGATCAGAGTTTACCTTCTCCCAGATGGGCTCCCTTCCCAGGAGGACATGCCCTTCCTGCCCTGCCTTCCCCTCACTTCCCTCAACAGCAAATGCTGAAACCGCCTTATTGACCATTCGACCCACAATTGGTCTCGTCTGCTCATCTGCTCAATACATACAGGGGAAATCCCTAGCTCACCAAGGGTTTGGGACCCATTGGCTACCCCCCACCTGGTTTAGCCAGCCAGTTGAAGCTGTTCCTGGGGTGTTGCCACTGTTGCATGCTGACAGCTTCTAGGAATCACAGGTAAAAGATGAGTGGAGGGTGGGAGCCAAATGTAAACCACCCCAGAAGGAGCATGATGTGTCCATCACTAGAGGTACTAGTCCTTCCCTTCCCTAACACCCCATACATCCCATAGAATAAATGATATATTCACTATTATACTTTCCTACGTTGCTTGTTCAGTATTGAAATTGCTTATCAACGGGAACATTTTGGTACCCATGTCATTAAGAAACAAAGCCGAGCTGCATTGAACCACTTTTCAGCTTGAAAGCAAAATGGTCATTAGATTATATCAGAGTTCCCAAATGCTCCAGAACTTTATGAATAATACTTTAACAAAACACTGTATTAAGAGAGATGATTAATTTTGATTTCACCATCCCATACTGTATGTGGAAATGTTGATGATTTCTTATGTAACTACTTATAAGTTGAAACATGTCCTAGAGTTTCAAAGCCCGCCCTCCCCCCAGCAAAATTCTATTTATATTACATGAGGCTCATATTCTGGATTTTCCTAATGGTTGCAATCTCTACCCCTCTATTGATGCCCACACCTGACAGCATGAGCTGAACCCAAATGGTCTTAAATTGCCACTGTGAACTAGTTTCTAGACTGCTTTTTAGCCTTGCAGAAGGATTGTCTAACCTAAAGAGGATATTTACACATTCAAGGTTGCACATTAGCCCTACAGATGTGGTAAATAGAACCAACATACAGTAGGGCAGTACTTTGCACACCCTAAGTCTGTTTTCATTGTATCCAATGAAGTCATCCCATTTGTGTCTGTTGGCACAACAGAACTTCTGCCGCCACCGTTCTTCTCACGCATCCCCCCCAAATCTGCTCTGGAGGATTGGGGCATGCAGGGAAAGGGAGGGAAAACTGTTGCAAAGGCAGAAGTCCTTGTGTGAATAGGATGACTACACTGGCTGCAACCCATTATGTCAATTTGTGATCAAGGCATGAAAAACCTGAATTTATTGCTTGAATGGCCTAGAACCTGGATTTCTTCCCTCATTTCACCAAATAATTGAGGCCAAAAGTATTGAACTTCCATGTGTGTCTCAGTGGCTATGTCCCAGGTATGTGGAGAAGTGAGCTCAGTGCTAGGAAGCCCAGAGCAGGGCACAATCATGGACTTTGTCAAATTTTGCAACATGGTGTTGTCTGGGGGAAATCCTCCCTGTAGCTGAGGGTTGTTACCAGAAAAATTGTGCATGACTGGTAATGAGATTACTTATTATTTGTTCAAGGTTTGCTTTCCCCACTCTACTCAACATGTTTTTGTTTTCAAACCCCACCAAATTTCTCATCCTGTCAGGCTTTAAGCAATTATTTTTTTAAAAAAGAAAAAAGCAACCTAAATAATAAGAATGGGGGGGGGGATAAAGTATTTTTTTCAAATTGTAAGTAAGAAATAATTGCCTGCCATGGCACCCAGCTAATGTTTTCTAGATTCCTTATGTTTTATGAGGAGAGGACTATGCAGACCCTTGTTGCAATTACAGATGCAAACAGAAGATTTGCATATGAAGAAGTTCCAGGTGGAGGGGAGCCCCAAACTGATCTTAATTGGGAATAATCTGTTGGAGAAATATTTCTCAGCTGAGACAGTAGAAAGAAAGCACTATACATTCCTTGCAGGCACTCCCTTAATTCTCATAAGAGCATCAGGAAAGTTTTATAATGCATGGCCAAAGGCTAGTAAAGTTGAACAAATAAGTATAGTTATTCATTCTCTCCATGCAATAATGAGTGTATCCCTGCCCATCCTTTGCTATTACCAGGGCCCTGTCTCATTGTTTCCATTTTGCTATGACAGTAGAATATAGCAAATCTGATGACTAAGACAGAGGATAATATATCAATGCTGATGTGTTACAGTTCCGTTCATAGTATTAAGTGAAATCCAAAGTATAAGCCTTCCTACAGTTCCTTACTTGTCTTCTGCTTAAAATCATTGAGAGCTATTTCATCATGGAACAAACCTGAGACAAACTGATCTGTTCTGCTCCAATCCATGGAATGATACACAGGAAACCATTGTGAACAGCTGCATATTGGGCCAGATTAGTCATAGATGAAGTGGAAATTTGAAATAGCTACAGGCGTGTCTTGCTCTGACATAGCGAAGCCGTCTACAACAAACTCAGAAGAGTAATCACATACACAGTGTAATCAATGAATTGACTGTTGTCCTTGCACGATGCACTAAATTTAGATATCTCACCTGCTTCCCACTAGTGGGGCTTTATGGAGCAGTAGGACCACCCCACCTCTCCCTCCTGCTGCTCATGGCAGCCAGGCAGAAGGTTGGGGCGGGCAGTAAGATTTCTGTGCAGTCTGGAACTAGCATAACAATCAGACCCACACTGGGCCAATAATGTTGCACATTGTCTGTGAGACAGCCCAGCTCCTCCTCACCTCCAGAGTGCCACATTTGGGGGTCTTCTGCTGGTTACTGCCAACAGACGGAAGGATGCAATTATACTTTTAAAGAACGGTACAGGTGAATCAGTCATAAAAAAGAACATAGTCAGTGCCTGTTGTCTTCCTTTCTAGTGTTTGTTTGTTTATTTAGTTCATTTATAATGTACCTGTGATGGACATCAAAATCAGACCAGTCTGGTGATGCAGTGCCTCAGAATTCCACCAAAGGGTTGGAGTCTCTCTCTGATTGGCTACTAAAACAGCCAGTTGGTGGGGGGGGGGCGGGGAGTACACTTTGTAGTTCACTATAAGCATATAGGTATGAAGTGAACTACACTTCCTAGCCACTCTACATAGCTCTTACCTGTTTGCTTAAAAAGGAAAAATATATTTGAAAATGACCCTTAGGCTACCTCATAATATTCATTGTGAGTGCAGATGCAGATGATCCACACAAAAATCCAGGTGTTTGACTGGCTGAGAACATTTAAAATAAGCACCTGAAAATAAATGCATATTTTTTAATGCCAGGAATATTTCACTCAAATTAGAATCATAGAATCATAGAATCATAGAATCATAGAGTTGGAAGAGACCACAAGGGCCATCGAGTCCAACCCCCTGCCAAGCAGGAAACACCATCAGAGCACTCCTGACATATGGTTGTCAAGCCTCTGCTTAAAGACCTCCAAAGTAGGAGACTCCACCACACTCCTTGGCAGCAAATTCCACTGTCGAACAGCTCTTACTGTCAGGAAGTTCTTCCTAATGTTTAGGTGGAATCTTCTTTCTTGTAGTTTGGATCCATTGCTCCGTGTCCGCTTCTCTGGAGCAGCAGAAAACAACCTTTCTCCCTCCTCTAGAATCATAGAATCATAGAATCATAGAGTTGGAAGAGACCACAAGGGCCATCGAGTCCAACCCCCTGCCAAGCAGGAAACACCATCAGAGCACTCCTGACATATGGTTGTCAAGCCTCTGCTTAAAGACCTCCAAAGTAGGAGACTCCACCACACTCCTTGGCAGCAAATTCCACTGTCGAACAGCTCTTACTGTCAGGAAGTTCTTCCTAATGATTAGGTGGAATCTTCTTTCTTGTAGTTTGGATCCATTGCTCCGTGTCCGCTTCTCCGGAGCAGCAGAAAACAACCTTTCTCCCTCCTCTATGTGACATCCTTTTATATATTTGAACATGGCTATCATATCACCCCTTAACCTCCTCTTCTCCAGGCTAAACATGCCCAGCTCCCTTAGCCGTTCCTCATAAGGCATCGTTTCCAGGCCCTTGACCATCTTGGTTGCCCTCCTCTGGACACGTTCCAGTTTGTCAGTGTCCTTCTTGAATTGTGGTGCCCAGAACTGGACACAGTACTCCAGGTGTGGTCTGACCAGAGCAGAATACAGTGGCACTATTACTTCCCTTGATCTAGATGCTATACTCCTATTGATGCAGCCCAGAATTGCATTGGCTTTTTTAGCTGCCGCGTCACACTGTTGGCTCATGTCAAGTTTGTGGTCAACCAAGACTCCTAGATCCTTTTCACATGTACTGCTCTCAAGCCAGGTGTCACCCATCTTGTATTTGTGCCTCTCATTTTTTTTGCCCAAGTGCAATACTTTACATTTCTCCCTGTTAAAATTCATCTTGTTTATTTTTGCCCAGTTCTCTAATCTGTCAAGGTCATTTTGAAGTGTGATCCTGTCCTCTGGGGTGTTAGCCACCCCTCCCAGTTTGGTGTCATCTGCAAATTTGATCAGGATGCCCTTGAGTCCATCATCCAAGTCGTTGATAAAGATGTTGAATAAGACCGGGCCCAAGACAGAACCCTGTGGCACCCCACTAGTCACTCTTCTCCAGGATGAAGAGGAACCATTGATGAGCACCCTTTGGGTTCGGTCAGTCAGCCAGTTACAAATCCACTGAGTGGTAGCATAGTCAAGACCGCATTTTACCAGCTTCTTTACAAGAATATCATGGGGCACCTTGTCAAATGCCTTGCTGAAATCAAGGTAGGCTACATCCACTGCGTTCCCTTCATCTACCAGGCTTGTAATTCTGTCAAAAAACGAGATCAGGTTAGTCTGACATGACTTATTTTTCAGAAATCCATGCTGACTATTGGTGATCACAGCATTCCTTTCTAGGTGCTCACAGACTGTTTGCTTAATGATCTGCTCCAGAATCTTCCCTGCTATTGATGTCAGACTGACTGGGCGGTAATTATTTGGGTCCTCTCTTTTCCCCTTTTTGAAAATAGGGACAACATTTGCCCTCCTCCAGTCTGCCGGGACTTCGCCTGTTCTCCAGGAACTCTCAAAGATGACTGCCAGTGGTTCTGAGATCACATCTGCCAGTTCTTTTAATACTCTTGGATGCAGTTCATCTGGCCCTGGAGACTTGAATACATCTAAACTAGCCAAATATTCTTGTACTATCTCCTTAGTTATTCTGGGCTGTGTTTCCTTTGCTGAATCATTTGCTCCAAATTCTTCAGGTCGGGCATTGTTTTCTTTATCGGAGAAGACTGAGGCAAAGAAGGCATTGAGTAGTTCAGCCCTTTCTGTGTCCCCTGTTTGCATTTCACCATCTTCTCCTCTGAGTGACCCCACAGTTTCTTTGTTCTTCCTTTTGCTACGAACATACCCATAAAAGCCTTTTTTGTTGCTTTTAACCTCTCTAGCAAGCCTGAGTTCATTCTGTGCTTTAGCTTTTCTGACTTTGTGTCTACATGTGCTGGCTATTTGTTTGAATTCCTCTTTGGTGGTTTCCCCCCTTTTCCATTTTTTGTACACATCCTTTTTTAATCTTAATTCAGTTAAAAGTTCTTTAGATAGCCACCCTGGCTTCTTTAGGCACCTTCCATGTTTCCGTCTCATTGGTATTGCCTGACGTTGTGCTTTTAGTATCTCCCTCTTAACAAACTCCCAGCCATCATGAACTCCCTTTCCTTTTAGTATTGTTGTCCATGGGATCTCACCCAGCACTTCCCTAAGTTTTATGAAGTCGGCTTTCTTAAAGTCAAGAAATTGAGTCCTGGTATGCTTGGCTGCTCCTTTCCGCTGTATAGTAAACTTCAGAAGAGCATGATCACTCGCGCCTAATGATCCTTCCACTTCTACCCCACTAACCAGGTCATCAACATTGGTTAGGACCAGATCTAAAATGGCTGTTCCTCTTGTTGCTTCTCCCACTTTCTGGACAATGAAGTTGTCTGCAAGGCCAGTGAGGAATCTGTTTGACCTTATGCTCTTGGCTGAGTTTGACGTCCAACAAATATCCGGGTAATTGAAGTCCCCCATTACTACTATCTCCCTTCCTTTTGCATGCTTGGCCATCTGTTCCAGGAAGGCATCATCTATGTCCTCCGTTTGGCTTGGGGATCTATAGTAAACTCCCACAATGAGGTCTCTGTTATTCTTCTCTCCCTTAATTTTGACCCAAATGCTCTCACTTTGGCTTTGAGGATCTAAATCTTGGATCTCTTCACAGGTATACACATCCCTGACATATAACGCCACTCCTCCTCCTTTCTTGTCTGGTCTGTTTCTCTGAAATAGATTGTATCCCCCCATTATTACATTCCAATCGTGGGACTTATCCCACCAGGTTTCAGTGATGCCTATTATGTCATATTTAGTTTGCTGTACCAAGAGCTCAAGCTCATCTTGTTTATTTCCCATGCTTTGCGCATTAGTGTACAGACATTGAAGTCCATTAATCATTCCCCCGTGTCTCTTATTTAAGGATTTTTTCCTCCCACCACTAGGTCCGTGTGCTGTTTTCTCCATTTGGTCTATGACATTTGGATGATCATCTTCATTAATTGATAGGCTCCTACCTTCAGGAGCACTGTCTCCCTCCCCCACATTAGTCAGTTTAAAGCCCTTCTGATGAGGTTTCTGAGATTTTTGGCAAAAACATTTCTCCCAACCGTTGTGAGGTGCAGCCCATCACTTGCCAGAAGTCCATCTTCAAGAAACTGCAGTCCGTGATCTAAGAATCCAAACCGTTCCTGTTTACACCATTTGCGAAGCCAGCTGTTCACTTCCACTATTTTCCCCTCTCTCCCTGGGCCACGTCGTTCAACTGGGAGGACAGATGAGATGACAATTTGTGCATTTAGTTGCTTCAATTTCCTGCCGAGAGCCTCGTAGTCTCTTTTGATCTTCTGGAGGCTATTGCTTGCAGTGTCATTGGTTCCCACATGAACCAAGAGGAAGGGGTATTTGTCAGTGGGTTTTATGATTCCTTGCAGTCGTTCAGTTACATCTTGGATCTTAGCCCCGGGGAGACAGCACACTTCCCGAGACATCTTGTCAGGCCCACAGATCACTGCTTCTGTTCCCCTCAGTAGGGAATCCCCTATCACCACTACACGCCTCCTCTTGGGTTTGGTCGGGGTTCTTCCGTGAGCTGTCCGTTCCAAGGTCGCCTGCACATTCCCTGAGGACTGACTTTGCTGCTCGTCTTCATATACCTGATCGACTGTAATGAGGGAGAGATCCTCAAATGGAGTCTGCTCTTCGTCTTCCATGCTAGGGGAGAGGACCTCAAAGCGATTGTGTATTTCTAAGCAATCAGAGTGAACCCTGGGCCTCCTACTTCTTTGAGTCACGTTTCTCCATATATCTGGCTCCTGTGTTGGTGAACTAGACTCCTTCTCAGGGGAGTCCCCTGTCTCCTCCTTGGTGGAGACGGTGTGCTCTGTTGCCTCCAAGAAGAGCTCCAGCTCTCTAATTCTTTGGAGCGTAGCTACACGTTCCTCCAGTTGCTGGACTTTGTCTTTTAAGAGAGCAATCAACATGCAATTGCTGCAGGTAAAGCTGCCTGCAACCTTGGCAAGATGGCAAACATTGCGCAGGAATCACAGGCGACTGCAGCTGTTCCCTCCCCTTCCATCTTGAGATCGTGTCGTTGGGGTTGGCTACAGAGGTCCTCCATCATAAAAAGCTTGAAGACAGGACAAATAACTTCCCCCCCACAAAAAACACCTAGATCTCCCCCCACAAACGTTTGAGACTAGCTCCCCTAAATCCAAAAGATGGATCTAACTGCGCGCGCCGCTGCCCTGCAAACTCTGATAAGCTCCTCCCACAGCTAATCCCCTGCCTCAACAGAAACCCTGCCCCCTCTGACCTTTACACAGGGAAAACAGCTAATGAGCCACAAAGAAACACACACACACAAGAAAACCCTTTTTGCTCCTTCTTCAACTGCTGCCCTGCAAACTCTGATAAGCTCCTCCCACAGCTAATCCCCTGCCTCAACAGAAACCCTGCCCCCTCTGACCTTTACACAGGGAAAACAGCTAATGAGCCACAAAGAAACACACACACACAAGAAAACCCTTTTTGCTCCTTCTTCAACTGCTGCCCTGCAAACTCTGATAAGCTCCTCCCACAGCTAATCCCCTGCCTCAACAGAAACCCTGCCCCCTCTGACCTTTACACAGGGAAAACAGCTAATGAGTCACAAAGAAACACACACACACAAGAAAACCCTTTTTGCTCCTTCTTCAACTGCTGCCCTGCAAACTCTGATAAGCTCCTCCCACAGCTAATCCCCTGCCTCAACAGAAACCCTGCCCCCTCTGACCTTTACACAGGGAAAACAGCTAATGAGCCAGGTTAAAAAATATGTTGGGCTCAAGTAAAATATATCAGAAATGTGACTCGGCCAGGACTGAGCATCTGGCTGAAGTTCTTTTATCCACAAAGCCATCTAACTCCAATAGCTTTAATCACACATCTTATAGTCATGCTTTTAACTCCATTTCAGCTTCTCTCAAGCTTTTTTCTCTTTGGTCTTATGACTCATTGTGATGGACAGCTTTTACGCACATTGTATTTTTATGTTGTACATTAAATCTGATATCATGCTCAGGTGATTTCATGATCTAACATGAACTAACTGGTGTGGTTGTAATTGATTCAGCAGTTGACAATAGCTTACAGTTTACACATCCTGGGAGTTAAATAATGTGCAACGCTGGAAGGATTCCTGCCAAGCACAGAAATAACAGCAGTTAACCCTCTAGCAGTATTTATTGTCAAGAACTTTTATGCCAAATTGATGGAGGAGGCCCCTGAAGATTTATTTTTTCATAATCCTCTAGTAGTCCATTTCTGGATTAGAACAATATAGCAGCCTCTTAATAAGACAGAAGCCCTTAGAATACTCCGTTGATGTTGCTCTTTGGTAAGAAGTGGTGTCACGCATTGTTAGAGCTTGGATGGATGCAAGCTAAAGGCACCAGCATGGGTGTCCCATGCAAAGTCACCAGAAATGGCCACTGTTGAAAGCTCTTGGACTTGGTGTACTTTTGGCCTGGATCAACAGCAGGGTTCTGCTTATGCACACACAACCTATATGAACCATATAACCCTTTATTTTTGCATATTCGTGAGCCCAGCACACAGTACTGCAGTCACAGATTTGCACCTGCCTGCAGCATGCACCTGGGAAAAAACCATCAGCAAGAGACCACCTGTTCTGGCACGAACATAATGCTTGTATGCAGATGAATGCCAGTGGCCCAAGGATTTTATGTGGGCAGAGGGGAGTCCCCAACATAAGGCCATGGTGGCTGCTTCTATGTGGAAGGAATATGCAGCAAACTCCAAGGGGTTGGGCCCACATGTGCAGATGGCCTTTCTGAGGGCTGCAGTGAACTTGCTCCTGGACAATTGGGCACCATGACGGTGCATCATCAGAGGGCCACTCCCAGCCAGCCTCACCTTCAATAATTTCCCAGCATCTGTTACCAGACAGAGTTGTTGGGAGGGGGATGTCTTCAGATAAAGTGTGGCTCCTTTACCCAACTGGTCCATCTTTGAAGAACGCAATTCAATTTAAAAATTGCCGCCAAGTCTTGACTCCCCTTGCGATCAACTGAGACTGATGATATGGTCAGCTGTTCATGCAGGAGTGTGAGTTTTTTTGGGGGGTGAGTGGCTTTCTCAGAGCCATGCCAGTCTGCTACTGTTGCTTCAGCTGCAAATGGTAAGTGGTCTTTATAAAATTAACCCAGGGTAGGTGGGAACAGGACTGGAATCATGCTGGAATCAGGAGGGAGGTCTGAAGAAAAATCGACCTCAGAAGGTTGCTGGTTGGCACAGAAGGGAATCTCCCATTAGTGCCAGTGGAAGTTGCTTCTCTGAGGGAAATTGCTTTATTTGAAGATCCTTTAAATTACATCAATATATTAATATTAATCTATATTTCACACACTGAGCCCACTATAGCTGCTATTTAGTCCATTTGTTTCAATATGTCATGTCTCAAACTAGGGATAGAGAAGAAATTTGGTTTGGTTCACAATATAATGCAAATGTACCTAATTCCTAAAAGAATATGCAAACCAAAACACAACTCTCATTGGACATATGTATTTCACCAAATTTTGTGATGCAGTTTTTCAAACTAAATATGTATTAGAGGACAGACCGCAGAAATATGTACATTAAAGAAAATTATATGCAAAACATGTTGTATTAGGGAAAATTGTGGCAGAAATGTGTGCCTCAGGAGAAATATGCCCTAAAATGAATTTTCATGGCATGCCCCACCAACGTTTGGCCAGAGGCAGCGGCAGCAGCCACAGGTCAGCAAGTCAGTTCTGCAAAGAAGGCTCTTGGGCAGCAGTGGGGCAAAGCAGGTTGTATGATATCTCTCCTCCTAGCATGTTACTCCTGCCCCCAGGACCTCATGCACCGCATTGCCAGAAACTGGACTGATGATATAGAACTGAATTGGACCAGCTGGGGTACAATAGCTGCTTCTGTGGCAACACTAATAATCATGGCTTCGGTTCTCTATTTTTTTAGTTTTTAAAAGCAGATATAATGTGCCCACTAGACTCATTGTACCTACAAACTAAAGGCAATGTGGATTAGAAGGCATTTCCTTTGTTTAGCAGATGTTAAGAAAATGTGGCAGGCTATGTTAATTTTATCATAGGCAAGAGGGACTAGCATCTGTTTTGATTTTCCCTGACCACCAAGAAACACTTGCCTTTTAACTAGATACTCCTTGGTTTATACAAGTATGGAAAAGCTTTAAACAACCAACACCAAAGACCCTCCAGTTCCCAGAAGAGCTGTTAAGTTATGTGTCAAATAATTCATGTATTATGGGCAGTGGGTGAGATGGGTAGGGAAAACAAATACCTTCTGCTTAAGTTTTAAAGTGTGAACAAGTAACTAAATTATGCCAATGCAATGCAATGCAGGGGCGCGGACTTATAAAAAATATTGGGGGGGGGCAGGAAAGCTCATGAATAATAAATAAGCTCATGGATATGCAGATAAAGTGGCGCCGCCTCCTCGTGAGCGAATAGGGGAGAGCGTGCTGCGCCTATTAATCAGCTCCGAAGGAAATTGGGTGGAGCTTTTGCTCGGGAGGGAGGGCAGGAGGCATGCAGCCCGACCCTGTGCATTTTGGGCTGGGGGAGGGGCGGCGGTGGCACTCTGCTGGAGGGTGCCCGAGATTATTGGGGGGGCAGAGCCCCCCAAACGAATTTTTGAGGGGGCTCAGGCCCCCTCAGGCCCCATGGAGTCGGCACCTATGGTAGTAAGTTATGTAATAACCACAAAGTGCTGATCCTTCTTTTATCTCTTGGGCCTTTACATTTTGCCTGTCCTACAGAAAGAGCTGCTTTCCGACCATGTGCCCCCCCCATAACCATTCAAGTTACTATTCCTCCAATCACTGGGCAGAAACAATTTGCATATAGGAGAATCCCAGTCCTCGTTATGCTGCCCATGGAGCAAGTGCACTGTGCTTTCATTTTTATTCTTGAATACAAAATGCAAAGCAGCAACACAACTCTAGGAGACAAAATCAGAAATGCAGAAACGCACAGTCACCTGAAACACCTTACAAAATTGAAACCAAATGCCACAGCAAGGGACTCTGGGCAGGAAGCTGAACGGTTTTGGGGCTCACATGGTCTTTTCATCACTCCTTCCTAGAACCATAGAATTATAGAGTTGGAAGGTACCCTGAGGATCATCTAGTCCAATCCCCTGCAATGCAGAAATATGCAGCTGTTCCTTACAGAGATCGAACCTGCAACCTTGGCATTATCAGCAACACTGAGGTGTTGAAGGTTGTGATCCAGGAAGAGAGAGGAAAATACCAGAAGGTGGTGTCATCAGGAAAAATTTGGTTTCTTTGACCATAGTCTCTGCTTTCTTGAGTTAGAAACTTCTGCCAAGACATGGGCTGCACCTCACAGCAGTTTACAAGAATGTGTTTGCTAAAAGTATCACAAACCTGATCACGAGAGCATAAAACTAGATCCTGAGGGAGAGGGAGACAACATTACAGACAACAGAAGAACACCTGGTACTGGGGATAATGACTTCATTGATGCTCAGGAAACGGAGATGGTGCTCCAGAAACCTGTTAAAGGGCAAGAAACTTCAAGAAGGAAGTAGTTGGAGGGAATGATTCATGGTTTCAGTTGTTTCTACACAAATGCACAGAGTTTGGGAAACAAGCTAGATGATTTGGAGCTTTTAATACAGGATGGAAATATGACCTGGGTGCCACAATTTAAGAAGGATATTGTCAAGTTGGAACGTGTGCAGAGGAAGGCAACCAAGATGATCAGGGGGGCTGGAAACCAAGCCTTATGAGGAACAGTTGAAGGAGTTGGGTATGTCCTTAAAAGAGAAGACTTAGCGGGGATAAGACTTCTTTGAAAATGTTTTAATTTAACAATTATAGTGCTATAAATTACTGAAATATGTTTTATATTTCAGTAATTTATAGCACTATTCCAGAGTGCTTCAGTCTTAGATCACATGTGTTTATTTCCTTTCCTAGTTCCCTATACTTTACAATACACAAAGGAATGTCACACTGGTCTAAATAGGATACATATTTGAAATTCAAGATTATCTGATTTTTAAAAATATAATATAGCACAAATAATTGAGTGCAAGCTTCAGTTTTATAGGGAATATGATCTTCATTGTAAACTTGCAAGATTCTGTTTCAAATCAGTTTTCATCTCAAGCTGTTTTGCAAACCCAAGATCTCTTATTACTAAGTTCATACAGTGATTTATCTAAAGATTACAAAGATTTCTGAGCCTTATTAAGCTCAACAATTCAAGTTGTTTGTGAGCTTCTTGCAACTGCCTAAATTTTTTTCCCACCCTCTTAGTGTTACATTGCCCTTCTAATTGTTGGATTCTTGTAATTAAGTGATTCTTCACCTTTTTCTTTTGTCCTTTTTTTGGCACTTCTTTAATCCCTCTAATGACCATCTTCACAGCCTGCCATTCCAGTCCTATAGACAAGTCTCGCAAATCATTAAGGCCATCTCCAGACTGGTGTTTTTTTGTGGGTGTATTCTGCAACATGCCAGTGATGCAATAATAGTGTATTAGTGCTGGATTTATACTAGACTGTCCACATTCCTCTTTGCTAGTTGTTCTGCAATGATTCCACACTATATTTGCCTTCTTGCCTTCTATAGTGCAGCAAAAGTAGACAGCAACAACACCCCTGAACATTTGCATACCCTCCAACATTTATCCGATGAAAATAGGGCATCCCATTCTATAATGATAATTTTACTATTTATGCCCCACACATTAGCCAATTCAAACAGGCAGAGTCCCAGGGGCCCACACAGCTGCCACGGGAGGATGACATCCTCCAACTGCCATGCGGAGCTGAACAAGGACCCAGAGTGGCCAGGCTGCAGTGGGCCACAACTGCCAGCTCACCAGGATTACCGGTGAGTGTTCTTTCTAACCTTTACCCTTTTTTTGGTCTACAAATTTTCTCTATGAATTTTGACACCTCATCTATTTACTTCACAACTAGTCAGAAGATTATTTGCACCTTGGAACATGTTCATAATTCATTTGCAGAGGCATGTAAAGAATGCAGCTCAAGTGTTCTTTGTTCCTGCATTTTCTGCTTCTAATACTCTAAAGTCTCATTTGTGGCTCACAGGTCTCAGCACAGGTGAGATGTTGAAGCCCCTTTTATGCACATCTAAGCCACATACACTGGTGAGGTTGGTTCACAAGTACATGGTCATCACATTAACAGCAAGATCAAAAATAGACTTAAATACGGGAGTAACATACTTCGGATTCATCAGAGTTGAGTGATGAATGCTCAGCTGCTACCATGGACCACCCCCAGGGCTTAGTTTGTTTCAGGTTGTGTGAAACTTCCATGTGTTTCCCGGTCACAAGTGAGTGTATCCATGGCAAGAAGAGAAGCATTTTGAAAGGGTAAAGCTGATCTAGTAAATGCTCATTATATTTTGTATTAAATTATTTGATTGCTATCCTACTACAAACTACTGTTGAGAAGTCTCACTCATTATGGGAGGGCCATTTTAAAAAATGGCATCATGCTCTTGATTTCTTCCACTCCACCGGTAATAAGTAGCACTCTTACCTGTGTTTTGCATTTCTCTGCCCTAATTCCACATAACTGGCTGCCACAGACAGAGTCAGAAAATCCCACAATGTCTTGTTGACATGGGATAGGTGCTCCTACGTAATATGGAAGCGGGAAACTTGAAACAAGGATGCCATTTTCAGTAGCAGCCCCATTCCATTCATAATATGTAATTCTGTCCTAAAAAAGTTGCAGAGTCATACATTCAGATAATGAATATTTGTCTGTCTGCAGTTAGACTTAGACATTCTTGTAACAAGAATTTCTCCCAAACCTTGAGTGTTCAAGTGTCAGCACTGCATGTTGAAGTACACACTGGCATGAGTAAGAGGTACCACTGCGTCTAGATACAAATATAGTTTCACTATGTAGAAAATCAAATCAATTACTCTGAATGTTGTGAACACTTGTAGTTTAGATAAAAGGTCATCTATCATCACCCATTCACAGGAAAACTCAACACTGATGGGGACTTGACATCTGTTAAAGAACACATGCCCCCATAACAATTAGCAGAATTAACCCTGAGTTTTTCCTAACTTGAAATAAAGTAATTGAACAGGAGAGTTATTGCAATTTCCATACTAAAGAAAATGAAGCATTCAAGTTGAAAAAAAATTACACAGTAATTTGTTTCTCCCTTTCATGTTAAAAAGCATAAATTAGATATCAGTAAAGGGCCTTTCATCACACTCCTGGATTTCTTCCGCTGGGTTGCTAGTTGGCTTTCCCACACATTTATTCATATGATGAAGCTTTGTTTACATGGGACAAGAACAGACTTGTGTAAGGAAGCAATTAGGATGGGCGAGACTTTGGTAAGAGAGCACATTTCCATATACATTTCCTCGCAAGAACAACATTGAACTTGCTTCCCACGTCTATGTTCTTTCCTCAGTCTGAAGCTTCAGCTATTCTGCAGGAGACAACTCAACATAGGTAAATGTTAAGAATGTAACATACGTGGACTTTAGTAATTCTATCTATCCTAATTCAAAATGGAGGCTTCTTTATTTATAGCATTCAGTTGGGCAGATTTCACATATATTTGTTCCTGACAGCTTCCGGAAGTTCCTCTCTCTCAAATGCAGCCCGACTTCAGACCAGAGTTCTCAATCAAGTAGAAGAAAAACAGCCAGCATGGCAGAAGTACAGCACATTTGTGCAGCACATAGTCAAATTATGGAACTCCCTCCCTCAGGAAGCAGTGATGGCCATCAAATTGGATCCCTTTCAAACAAGATGAGACAAATTCATGGAGGAGAGCAGAGCTATCAAGGTGGCTGCGCTCTCCCTCCACAGTTGGACGCAGCAATGCTTTTGAACAGCAGCTGCAGGAAATCATTGATGGGGACAGGGTTCTGGGGCTCATGTTCTGCTCACTGGTTTCCCAAAGGCCACTCATTGGCCACTGTGAGAACAGAATGCTGGACTAGATGGGTCATTGGCCTGATCCAGCAGGCTGTTCTTATCTTCTTAATGTTTGTTTGCTTGCTTTGAATATTCTGGCGGATTGCCAGAAAAATCATGACCATTTTTTGCTAGCCCTCTGGTTTTGGTTGGTGAGGTTTTCTAGCCATGCACAGCAACTTTAGGCAAACAGACAGCTTTTTGAGATAGTCCCTAGCCCCCAAAGCAGCTGAAAACCACTGGGCTGTGCACCCCTGCTCCACACATAGACCCAGCCAGGGCTTTGTTTCTGGGTTCACCTATGGACCCAAGTCATGGCTCTGCCCCCTGAACCTGGGGACTCTATCCCAGGACATGCCAAATTACTTGAATTTTCTGTTGGCACCCCCTGATGCAACCAAACTCCCACACCCCAATGTTCAACACAGCTTGCACCATTCAGGCCCTTGTTCATGCTGCTATGGCATATAATTTAACAGTGCCTTATGCCCACATATTGCACCAGTACATAAAGCACTGAACTCAGTTGCTGCGCATGTTGGGCAAGGAGATGTTTCAATGTGTTTCCATCCGTGTGCAGCATCAGTGCTTACCTGTCACCTGCACATGAGATAAGTAATGCTTAAATCAGGTAATAATTGCTGCTCACTCAGAAGAAATGAGAAAGAAGTAGATCTGCTTAGAGCACACCTGGAATACTGTGTCTAGTTCTGGGTGCCACAGTTTAAGAAGGATATTGACAAGCTGGAACATGTGTAGAGGAGGGCAAACAAGATGATCAAGGGTCTGGAAACCAGACCTTATGAGGAATGGTTGAAGGAGGCTGGGTATGTGTAGCCTTTAAAAGAGAAGCCTGCAAGAAGATATCCAACCCCAAATATCTTAAAGGCTGTCATAGAATCATAGAATCATAGAATCATAGAATCATAGAATCATAGAGTTGGAAGAGACCACAAGGGCCATCGAGTCCAACCCCCTGCCAAGCAGGAAACACCATCAGAGCACTCCTGACATATGGTTGTCAAGCCTCTGCTTAAAGACCTCCAAAGTAGGAGACTCCACCACACTCCTTGGCAGCAAATTCCACTGTCAAACAGCTCTTACTGTCAGGAAGTTCTTCCTAATGTTTAGGTGGAATCTTCTTTCTCTGTCACATGGAAGATGGAACAGCCCTTTTCTCCTGCTCCAGAGGGTAAGAATCAAACCAGTGGCTTCAAGTTACAAGAAAGGAGATTACAACTAAACATAAGGAAAAACATTCTAATAGTAAGAGCTGTTCAGCATTGGAACCTCTCCTTCATTGGAGGTTTTAAAGCAAAGTTTGGCCATCTGTCATTGATGCTTTAGTTGAGATTCCTGCATTGCTGAGGGCTGGACTAGATGACCCTCAGGGTCCCTTCTAACGCTACAATTCTATGATTCCATCTTTTCTGTCTTATTGCTCAGTTCCTCATAATGTTCGTGTTCTGTGACCTATCCAAGGAAGGCATCTCAAATAGAGGTGGTGCAAAGCTAAGAAAGCCCTACACCTCTTGAATATTCTGAACCAACCTCATGTTACCAAGCATTAAGTGGTCCAAAAATGATTGCCGTATTTTATTGAGAGCAGAAGCTGAGAAAGCAGATGGACAATTTAGCAATGAATCATAATTGTGGCTATTACTACCTGCATTTTGCATTTCTCTGATTTCACTAATATGCTATTACTGATCTTCCATAGTTCAGTTTGTAAAAGATAAGAGAAAAACTCACCACTGGAATAAAAGGTTGACTCACCTCTACTCTTAAAGGAAGTATAAGCTTTTAAATCCCATAAACTCCTAGAGGCGGCATTAAGTCCCTTAATGGCTTTAACTACTGAAAGCAAGATAAGCTGCAGTAACCCCTTCTGGTAAAGTCACTACTTAAACTGAATGCAGGATTAAAGGGAGCAAGGGCCTAAATCACCTTTATTACTTGGGGTGGAGAGAAAGGAGTTTAGAGTACTGCTAACCAGGGTTCAAAAGGACAGAGGTTAACACATTAGCTGGGATTCCAATCCAAAAGTTGTTTGAGAACTTCACCTATCCAGCCACCCAAGAAGGCTCTTAGTTGCCATGTAAATAATCAAAACACCGCAGGAATTTAGGGCACATTATTTTGCACTATGACATTGGCAAGAACTACAGCAGCTTCCTTGCCACACTGCCTTTCAGACACACACAATTTTCACTAAAGAAACCTATTAATGTGTAGTGTGCAAGTTGATGTGCTGCACAATCAAACATGGGGGAATTGGGAAAACTTAAAAGTATTATTTTCAAATATGTTTGCCATTCCTGCAGCAATTTACTCATAGTGGAATCAAAGTGCTTCGAGAATGCTGTTCTCAAAGGATACAGTGAGTCCGGCAATTTGTTGATGCAGGTGTATGATGGATTTTTTTTTGGAGGGGTTCTATATTGCTGGGAATATGTATTTGATTTTTGTATTTTCTGTGACAGCAGCCCCTTTGAACAATGGTAAAACACACTTCATTTTAGTTAGGTGCTAAGTATCTGTACAACAGGAATGCTAAAGTCTTCACAGTATCTTTGCAAGGAAGCAAGATGGAGGGAAAACCAGAACAGCTTGGCCACTCCTCTGTGACTCCCTCACTGCCAAACAGACCAACAAGATCCAGTGCCCACCAACTGCTCCAGAATGGTGCATTCCTTTTTAATACTGGTTGCCTCCATGGTCTGGCTTGATTTAAGGCGGTTTCCTATTTTCCCATGGACCAGAGGCAAGCAGGTCTTAGGCATGGGTAGTCCCAGAACAGCTCAGTTTTTGCTACAGATTGCATATCCAAGCCAGAACTGGCAACTCTATAAGACCCTGTGGTAGCTCTAAGGGATTCTTGTGTCACATGAGTACCGCTGAGTTGGTAACAGCAAAATCACCCTTTGGCAATCCACACTGATGCTGATGCAGCTCAGCAGAGAGCCCAGGCAGCTGATCGCTCCTCCAGCAACTGGCCATGGTGGCAGCGACAATCAGGTGCCTGGTTCCTGCTGCTGAAATTTCAAGTTTCCTTAATATTTTTCAGTACATCATTCTGACAATGCTCTGGTTAGCAGGACACAAATCAAACTCATTAGTATCCAATTGTTAGATGCTGACAGTGGGTGTTAAGCAAATCTCAGGCTTCGGCTATAGACATACAAATATTTCAAAAGTATTTAAGCTCCATTAAGGTTGAAACAAAAACAGCCATTATAGAGATGTACTTGCAATAAAGCATTCTGTGGTTTTAGAAATTATCATCTTAGCTCAGTCATCAACACAGGTTCTGTTCACAGTGGGATAATTTTGCCCATAATTTCCAGCTACATTTTGCCCTGCCATTTGCAGCAACATATTGCTTTGCTGTTTTATACCCTGAGAAATATATATTTGTCCATGTTTCTCAGAGTTTGGCTTCCCAATGCATAATAAAATAGTAAATGTTGCCTCAAAGAATTAGCATATGGTCCAATGTAGCAACATCTGATTTTGCTGCTGAGTGATATTTTAACTCCTTAAACAGAGTGTTCAGAGCTTGAAGAGCACCAGATGTTATGCCTTCCATACTGAATCAGCAAAAACCATAAACATGCATTTATCACTAAGTACTGCACAGTCGCAAAGGGACTGGGAATATTCTAGCATTAAGGTAAAACCTTAAAACAGGCCGGAAGGCTCAGCATCTCAACAATGTATTTGACATATTTAGCCTTTCCTCACAGCTCCATCCCACTGATCATTTTGTTTTCCATTTGCTGCACCTTTTCCAGCTGTATAGTATAATTTTTGAAGTGAGGCAAACAAAACTGTCTACAGTATCTCAATTGTGGCTACCCCATAGATTTGTATAAGGCCATCATGATACTGGAATTGTTCTTTCTAATAATCCTTAGTTTGGAATTTGATAGGTCAGTTCAATGTGCTCTTCTGTAGAATTGTCTCTGGTTCTGAGAATTTAGGAATGCCTAGGTGCTGTGTGTTAACTAATTAGGTACAGTGGTACCTTGGGTTACATACGCTTCAGGTTACATACGCTTCAGGTTACAGACTCTGCTAATGCAGAAATAGTGCTTCAGGTTAAGAACTTTGCTTCAGGATGAGAACAGAAATCGTGCTCCGGCCGCACGACAGCAGCAGGAGGCCCCATTAGCTAAAGTGGTGCTTCAGGTTAAGAACAGTTTCAGGTTAAGAACGGACCTCCAGAACGAATTAAGTACTTAACCTGAGGTACCACTGTATAGTGGAATTTCCCAGCCTAGCTGGTGAAACAAGGAAGATTTACTAACAAATCCTTTAAAATAATAATAATAATAATAATAATAATAATAATAATAATTTTTATTGAAATTTTCAACTATACATTTTCTGCCATTAAATATCCATCATTATAATAAAGCATTCATCAACTTCTCTTCTACTCCTTCCATGGTTCTTTTAATTTTCTCAGTATTACTACATAGTCTATTACAAGCAATTAATTCCCCCCATTTTATATTTTTTCATTTTACTTTATGCTGTTGAATTTACCTTAATCCTGCTAGCATTTTCACTTGTTTACAGTTATTTTCCAAACATTCCACAAAATCTTTCCATGTCTCTTTGTAGACTCAATATTCTTGCTCTCTTATTTTCCTGGTTAGGCCTGCTAATTCTGCATATTCTATCATTTTAAGTTGCTATTCTTCTTAGGGACCTCTCCCACTCTCCATTTTTGGGTTAACAAAATCTGAGCTGCTGTGGTTGCGTACATAAATATTTTCTTCTGACTTCTGGGTACCTCCATCTGCATCATTTTCAAAAGGAATGCCTCTGGGTTTTTTGGGTGGGGGGGGTGTTCTTTTAAACAGTTTTCCCATCTTATTATATATCATTTCCCAGTAATTAACTATTCTGAATGACCATCACATATGAAAAAACGTTCCTTTACATTTATCTTTACATTTCCAACACATACCAGATTCAGATTTCAACATCTTTGCTAACTTTCTTGGACTTAAATACTATCTATGTATCATTTTCATATAATTGTATTTCTATGTGTAGCATGCAGTAAATTTTAAATCCTTCTTCCATTATCTCTCCTAGATTTACTAGCAAATCCTAGCTTTCTCATGAACTATATTTAAAACAATATATTTTAGATTCCCTTGTTAAACTAAGAACTGAAAATGGAAAATCTGGTGCCAGAGCAGGGAAGCCTGCAAGTGACATATGGGGTTCTTGGGTGGCTGTCCTGATCCCAGCCACTGGACAGGGCTCAACTCCTGCCTGACGTCTGCTCTGGGCTTGCCTGGAGACAGTGTCTTCAGGTGAGTCTGCTGGGGCTCACTACAATAGGAGCGTCCCCATTTAAAGGCATTTTGGGCTCTTTCAAACTTGAGTAACACCCTGTATTATAACACCCTGAAGTTACAGTCTATTTCCTTTGTAAACCATGGGTGATATTCAACATGGGGGGGGGCATAGTTGAATACATGAGGGGAACATAGTTGAATACAACCACATGTCATTTTATTTTAATAAAATAAAATAAAATCACATTCTGCCCCTCCAATTTTCACTGGAATTGCAGCATATGAGGGAGTGAGGCTTAGCTCTTCCCTTTCCAGCCACAAATCAGTTCTCTATGTGTCTAAGTGCAGGGATGGGCGTTGCCAAGGCAAAAATGGGCATTGCCATCCCACATTCACTCTTATACACACAGCACACATACATCCGTGTACACTCCCCAGTGTGCTGGAAAAAAGCCCTGAATTTGGCTCTCATTAGGAGCCTTCAGTAATCAAGCCTGCTCTTGTTTGCCTGGCCCCATTGCTATACCCCACCTGGGCTCTGATTCTTGCTATGCCTCCTGGGCTCTGATTCTTGCTAAAGCTGGTAGAGTCTTGAGAAATGGTGATGACAACATCACAATAATTGGCAAATTATTTCTCCCTAGTTCAGATCAACCAGTGATGTTCCCCTGGCTTAGCTTGCTTGTTGCCATACAAGGCAGAGGGTGCCATTCATCTTGGTGTACCAGACATTTCGCAGGCCCATCCCCGCACTTTCAGAGCATCTGGTACAGTCTTGCTTCTGCCATCAAAGAGTATAGATAGCACATCAGCACAGGGTTAGCTGATGTGCTATCTATACTCTGGGCTTGAGTACAAGAGACTTGCCTTTCCAGTAATTATGAGCAAAGGATTCCATTGCTTTCAAAAGGAGGACATCATTGGACAAAGGAGCTAGAAGTTATGTTAAAAAAATGTAATGCAGTCAGAAGGTAACTTCGTTTTTTTAGTTCTTGAGAGTGATGAAAAGATGAAGCTTTTTATGGAGGAGGAATTCAAAGACAGATAAACTGAGTCGGTAAGTCATCCCTCTTCATGAAGCACAAAGGTTTTTCTACTGCATCTCATTGGGACATTCTATCACCGCCCTGCCATTAAGTGTTTGGCAGGCAGGGGGGAGTGGGGTGAACTTCCCTGTCAAGTAACTAAATCTGCAAAAAGTGAGTCTCATCACCATTCATCAGGGTAGAGAAAATGAAAGAGCAACAGAGGCAGAAAGATCTGAACTTTTGCCCATTTCCCACATAAAGGGCTTCTGTGTTTTCCAATGGAGAGAGTGAGCTCGGCATATAGTCATATCAAGCTGCCAGAAATGTGATACAGTAGTCATGTCTGCAGGCCAAAAGCCACAGATACCACAGTTTAACTATGTGCCCTGTGAATAAGTACTTCATTTTGTCTGTCCCAAATCTCCCAACATTCAGCTTCATAGGATGCAAGGCCATCCCCAGGTTTTGGGGAATGGAGGCACGGGGCTTTGGGAAGGAGGTGTGAGGCTCTGGCAGAGTCCTAGAGCCCTCCCACCATAGGTGCCAACTCCCTGGGGCCCTGGGTGCCCAAGCATCCACAAAATTCCCCATGAAGAGGCCTGGCACCCACAAATTTCGGTGCCAGCACCATGCACGCTGTATGGTACCCATGGTTCTGGGCACCCACGGCCGCAGAGCCAAGCTGGCAGTCCTGCCTCCCACCTCCTTCTCAAAGCTGGGAACATGCTAACTAGGCTTTAGGAAGGAAGAGGGAGGACTCTAGGGCTCTGTCACAGCCTCCTACCTCCTTCCTAAGCACCTTGCTTACTGGGCTTTGCTGACACAGCCCTCGGTCCACCCCTGCACCCAAGGGCCTCACTACTTTTACCTCATCAACAGTTTCCCCCTGATGACAAGCATTTGCCTAGGAGCACTGATCCCCTTGCCTCTCCTTCTGCCTCCATTGTTTCTCAGCCTTCCATATGAAGGGCAGGGGAGGAATCTAAACATAATGTTTGATTGTTTTTACTAATAATTTTAATGTTTTATTATTTTGTAAACTGCACTGAGATTTTATAATTTTAATGAAATAAATCAATAAACCTACAGCAAGTTTTGAGTCACTTTGGGTGAGCCCTGTTAGAAATTGCTCCATCCTGTTGCCCTTCCAGAAGTGTTTCCTGTGCTCTGTTCATGCCTTCTTGTTCTGCTCTGATAAGCTGGAGCATGGACAGAGCTAGCTCAGACTCCTGTACCATCCCTTCTAGCAAGCATACCCATTTGCACTTGCTGCAGGTGTAGTTCTGGGCATCCTCAGCCTTCACCTCAGGGATACAGGACTGAGGCACATGCACTCCAGGTCTGGATTCAAGGCCAGAGCCTGGATTCCTATTCCCAACAAGACTACAGCTTTCTGAGCTACAGTTTAATGATTATTGCTTTAAGATAACATAACCCACCAGTCCAATACGAACAGAACCTCTTTTGAGGGCTGGGTAGAAAGGCTCCAGCTTTCTGCACACTGGAGTAACATGAACCTGTGTTCATTTCCAGAGTCTACGTTTCCAAACTCAGACTGGTTTTTCACTAGTTTGTAACTGAATATTAGAATGAAAACATAGTTTCCTTTAAGGGCATCAGTCAAGATAAGATTAAACACAACTTACATTTCAAAAATGCAGGAGAACAAAGCAGAATTAAAATGAGGTTTGGAACAAAAGAAAATGATAAATAACTCTCTCAAATTTGCATGTGGGTGGATGATGGCCAGAGGCATCTAACTTCCACCTCCTCCTTTAAAGGGGAAATAATAATCCCTTCTGAAAGCAAATAAATACCTTGGTGAAAGTCAGGCTTAGGCATGTACACACTGACCCAGACAAAGGTTTTGTGCAAAATTATGCTGCAACCAGTTACTCTCTCTTGTTAAGCAAAGCCGGATGTTAGTAAAGTGCTAGAGAAATTGGGGAAATGTCTGGAGGGGGAAAAAACTTATTAAGGTTTTTAAAAAGAAAGATTAAAAAAAGAAGGAAGGAAGTAGTGCTGTGGTTTGAATTAAAACTATTGTATCTCCTGTTGCCTCTAAACTGTTCCTGCTCTGCTAATACCTAAGGTACAACTGTGCATTAGAAATGAAGCGAGCCAGGAACAAATAATAATTACTACAAAGTAACACACGGGTGGTGCTGTGGTCTAATGCATTTTAATGTTTTAATGTTGTATTTCAATCTTTTTAAAGTTGTGTTTCAATCAACTTGTTTTTATTATCAGTTGTTAGCCGCCCTGAGCCCGGTCTTGGCTGGGGAGGGCGGGGTATAAATAAAATTTATTATTATTATTATTATAGGGCTTGCCAATCAGAAGGTCAGTGGTTCGAATCCTCGCGACGGGGTGAGCCCCCGTTGCTCAGTCCCAGCTCCTGCCAACCTAGCAGCTCAAAGACACATCAAGTGCAAGTAGATAAATAGGTACTGCTCCAGCAGGAAGGTAAACGGCATTTCCGTGCGCTGCTCTGGTTTGCCAGAAGCAGCTTGGTCATGGTGGCCACATGACCCGGAAGCTGTACGCCGGCTCCCTCGGCCAATAAAGCGAGATGAGTGCTTAACCCCAGAGTCGTCTGCGACTGGACCTAACCATCAGGGGTCCTTAACCTTTAACATTATTATCAAAACCATTAGGACACTGTTCGCTCATTGTAAAGGATTTCTCCTATTTCCTGCAGTCTGTTTGCTACACCGCTGCATTTTGCCTATGAATCTGGGAGTGAAGGACAGATGTTTCTCCTCTCCACTAAATCCCCCCCCCCCAGTCTGGTGTGGCATTTCCCTCCTTGCCAAAAGCAGCGCAGAAGCACTCCTTGTATATATGGATTTAGGCCTTTGGTATGAACATGCCACATAGAAAATGCTTTCTGCTTTAGTCATACCTGCATTTTTAAATATTTGAGTGATTAGATTCCTTAATTTTATTTGAAAATGGAGATTTAAATCCCCCTGCTGAGCTCTTTTTCTTTCAGCCTTTGACATCATGTAACTATAGCTGCAGCACATATTCCTCTTCCTCAGTAGCAGTCTATTGTTTATTGTTTGCCATAGTGCAAAAGTAATTTGTGCTTCTAAGGTCACCTTCAGTTTGTCACTATTCTGAGGGAGGGAGCCAGTTGTTTATCAGAAATGTAGATTTGCACAATTAAAGTGAATTACAGTGTTCTAGCACAACAAAGCTACTTAAAACAACAACAGACATTTGTGGTAAAGAAATGTGTGTGATAACTATCTACAGACAGGACGTCATATAATATCCGTGCAAACAAATTGGAACAACTGAAGAGCAGATCTTTGATGATAGACAGCTCTGTAAATTTTGGTTCTCTCATTTTTCTGATCTCAAATTCAGTTCTCCACATTTCAGAAGCAATTTGAAGATTTTTTTTTTAAGATCCCCATTAAAATTCATTGGCATTTTAATGTGATTTTTTCCTAATAACCACATTTTGTATGTGATTCTCCCTAATATAATGCATTTTGTATGTTATTTTCACCAATATATTAATCTTTATTAACTTGCATGCACACTTCCTCCTGATACATGTTTGGTTGACAAACTGCATCATAAAATTTGGATAAGTGCGAGTTTTGAAGGGTGGCTGTGTTTTGGTTCTCACATTGTTTCAGAAAATACAGAGTTGGTTAATTCACCTGCAAATGTCAACTGAATCAATTTTCTCCCCCAGCTGCTAACAACTTAAATGCAACTTTGTGCAGCAAATCAGGATGGATGAGCAATGAGCAGGTGGTCTAGGAGCCCCTAATGAAGGGCTGGGGCTCGCATTATGCTCATCTCCAAGAGTGTCCCCCCTGCTCTTGCCCCCCCCCCCCCGGCACTGACATTCTGTCGCCTCTTGCCTCTGAAAATGGAAGCTTCATTTAGCAATGGTGGCCAGACACAGACAGACAAATCAGCCATGAATCTAGGGCCATTGCCCCATCTGGTGACAGTGAGCTCAATAAGTTAATGACATGTTTTATGAAGCGCTTCTTTGTGTCTGTTCTGAATCAACTGTCACACAATTTCATTTGGTGACCAAGAGTTCTAGTAAGGAACTGAATCGATCTCCCTGCAACATGCATTATCATTAAAAGCTTTGTCACTTCTCCTCTTTAAATGTCTCTCTAAACTAAAAAGTCCCAGACATTGGAGCCTTTCCTCATAGAGAAGGCATATGTTGGTTGCTCTTTTCACCTTTTTCCAGCTCAACAACCTCTTGTTTGCAGTGAGGCAGCCAGAACTGCATCAAGTATTCCAGACATCACTACATAGTAGATTTCTCTTGGGATTATGATCCTGCCTGTCTAATTCTGTCACAGAATTCCTATTTAAAGAAAAACAAGTGGGCATACAGTGGTACCTCGGGTTACAAACACTTTGGGTTACAGACTCAGTTAACCCGGAAGTAGTACCTTGGGTTAAGAACTTTACCTCAGGATGAGAACAGAAATCGCGCACCTAGCTAATGGTACCTCAGGTTAAGAATGGTTTCAGCTTAAGAACGGACGTCTGGAACGAATTAAGTTCATAACCAGAGGTACCACTGTATGGGTTAAAGAATGAAAATAAATAAATCTGTATGAACCACCTGACATTAGCAACAAAGGCAAATTCCATGCTAGGGAAAGTTTTCAATTAGCAACAATCATGCCTCAGATTACTGCCATTGTACATTATTCTGTCATTTATACGCCCACTTATTTTAATTAAAATTCTAAATGGTTTGCATGAGATCATTGGTTTATCTATTGCCTAATCTGACTGGCAACCACACTTTAAGATCTCAGGATTAAATCTTTCCTGCCAACTATGGTTAGAATTGTGTACAGTGGTACCTTGGTTTGCAACTGTTTTGGATTACAACCATTCTGGATTACAAACACGTCAACGTGCATGTCCCTTTTTTGGGATTACAACCCATGGGGGGGGGAGGCCCCATTGGCGAAAGTGCGCCTTGGGTTACAACCTGTTTTGGTTTACAACCGGATCTCCGGAATGGGTTATGGTTGTAAACCAAGGTACCACTGTAGTACCTTTCATGAACTGTAGAGTTAAATGGGAAGAAGCTGTGTATGTGCAAAACTTGTAAAGATGATTGTCTTCATCGAATGCAGCCGTGTCTGTGACTTCCCTTTGTTCAAAAGCATATGAACTGAGAGTTACTCAAGCGGATGCCAGCTGAAAAGGGAATACAAAGCACTTACTCAGGCATAGCCTGAGTGGGAAGAAGCACCATGGACAAAGACTTTCTACCCTTAAGTATTTTATTGTATTTTTAATATTTTAATATTTTGTTGGAAGCCACCCAGTGTGGCTGGGGAAACCCAGCCAGATGGGCAGAGTATTATTATTATTATTAATTGATAATAATTGATAGTTGTGAGAATGCAGCTCTTTGCTGCAGTTCTCACAGATAGCTTCAGCATCCTAAGCTAAAGGATGCCCAAGGCAGAGGAACATTTAAGACGACGAGCCAACAGCTCCAGGGAAATTATTGCACTGCTAACCATCCAAAGAGCATGAAACGGATTGGCAGTACCAATGGAAGCACCCCATTATTTTCCTTCATACAGACCACTTCATTAAACTTCCTTCAACAGTGGGGGACCACCTTTAAGGCTAGTGCAGTCTCCATGCCAAATTAGTCCATAGACATTGGTGAAGCTGCCAAGGAGGGAGAAGTCATGCTTGTGTTCATAATGTAGATATTTGCCACCCACTGAGAACCAGACTGAGAAGCCATCCATTCATGGATTTATTCTATTTATTTTATTACATCATATCAGGTAAAGTTCCTTCCTGAATCCTTGTGCTGCGGCTGAAAATACCTCCAAGCAAAAACTTTCAGATTTAAGTGGTCTTTCCATTAGTCAGAATCTCACTCCTCCTGTTTCTCCAAAATCTCATGGTGAACATGGTAACAGCTTTCTTATTATAGGCTCAATAAATGTATCAGAGCCTAAATTTAGAATTACAAATGGTGTTGGCTTAGATTGATTCTATGATCTAAACTGGTGTCCGATACTATAGCTCAGTGGTAGAGAGCATCTCTGCAGACCCACTCTGGTTCAGCCTTTGCCATCTGTAGTTTTCTATTTATTTATTTATTTATTTATTTATTTATTTATTTATTTCATGCTCTTTATTGCAGCTTGTATAAACAGTGACTGAATCCCCCCCCCCCAAAAAAAAACACCCTCTGCCTTTATATACATTATTTACACAATGGGTAGTTGAAACAAATTAGAGAAGCACAGTTGGAAAAGATCTCTGACTGACAGCTGGCAGCACAGACCCAGAACTCAGGTAGTAGAGACCAATGGCTTGACTTCATGTGCTGATAGCATGAGAGCAGGAAGGCCTCAAGAAAAGCAAGGAACACGGGGAAGAAGAGATCACAGAGCCCTCCAGCACAGAGGACCCTGGAGGAACATGACTCCCTGCCCCTGCTGTCTTCAAGAGCCAGGAGGAAGATTATGAGGGCAGAACAGCTGGGGCAGCCTGTACAAAGGAGCACCAGATGAAGAGTTAAGAGCCAGGGCAGCACCTGAAACCAATGGAGCTGAGACCCAGCTGGTGAGTCTCTGCCCAGCAACTAAAGACTATATAAGAGGAGAGCCATCGGTATAGGTGCAATTTATTCAGAACAAAAGGCAAAATTAATTGTGAACAATGTGATGACAGAAGAGTTTAAGATTGAAAAAGGGACACGACAAGGTTGCCCAATTTCTCCATTGCTTTTTATATTGGTCCTCGAGGTTTTGTTAAACATGATTAGAAAGGACCAAGAGGTCAAAGGTATACAAGTGGGAGCTAAACAGTACAAATTGAAAGCATTTGCTGATGATTTAGTATTGACTCTACAGGAGCCAGAACCTAGTACTAAAAGGGTATTGGAACTGATACAAGAATTTGGACAGGTTGCAGGTTTCAAGTTGAATAAGATGAAAACCAAGGTTTTAGAGAAAAATTTAACTATGAATGAGAGAGAGAAGTTTCAGGAGGAGACAGGACTAACATTGGTTAAAAAAGTGAAATACTTAGGGGTTAACATGACTACTAAAAATGTGAATTTATTCAAGGATAATTATGAAAAATGTTGGACTGAAGTGAAAAAGGATTTAGAAGTATGGACAAATTTGAAGTTATCATTGTTAGGCCGAATTGCTGTGATAAAAATGAATGTGCTGCCAAGGATGTTATTTTTGTTCCAAACATTGCAAATTTTGGATAAGATGGATTGTTTCAAGAAGTGGCAGAAGGATATTTCTAGATTTGTTTGGCAGGGCAAGAAGCCTCGAATAAAATTTAAGATATTAATGGATGCCAAAGAAAGAGGTGGATTTGCCCTGCCAGACCTCAAACTTTATTATGAATCAGCTGCTTTTTGCTGGTTGAGAGAATGGCTGCTTCTTGAAAATACTGAAATGTTGGATTTAGAAGGTTTTAACAATGTATTTGGTTGGCATGCATATTTGTGGTACAATAAGGTAAAAGTACATAAAGCATTTAAAAATCATATTGTTAAAAAAGCATTGTTTAATGTTTGGATAAGATATAAGGATTTGCTAGAAAAGAAAACCCCAAGATGGTTGTCACCAATGGAAGCGAAGGCACAGAAAAAACTCAATATGGAGGCCAAATGGCCGAAATATTGGGAAATTCTGGTGCAAGATGGAGACAGAATAAAATTGCAGAGCTTTGAAAAATTGAAAAATAAAGTGCGAGATTGGCTCCATTATTATCAAATAATGGAGGCATACAAATTGGACAAAAAAGTTGGTTTCCAGGTAGAAAAATCAGAATTGGAAACAGAATTGTTAGATCCAAAAAACAAGAATTTGTCAAGAATGTATAACTTGCTGTTGAAATGGAACACTCAGGATGAAACGGTGAAATCAGCTATGATTAAATGGGCACAAGATGTAGGACATAACATAATGATGGCTGACTGGGAACAGTTATGGACCACAGGTATGAAATTTACGGCATGTAATGGCCTAAGAGAAAATTTAATGAAAATGATTTATAGGTGGTACATGACACTAGTTAAGCTTGAAAAAATCTACCATTTGCCCGATAATAAATGTTGGAAATGTAATGAGACTGAAGGTACATTCTTTCACCTTTGGTGGACGTGCCCAAGGATTAAGGCATTCTGGGAGATGATTTATAATGAAATGAAAAAGGTATTTAAATATACCTTCCTTAAGAAACCAGAGGCCTTTCTCCTGGGCATGGCCGGCCAATTGGTGTTAAAGAAGGATAGAACTTTTTTTATGTATGCAACAACAGCAGCAAGAATACTCATCGCGAAATATTGGAAGACACAAGATTTACCCACCAGGGAAGAATGGCAGATGAAGTTGATGGGGTTGGACTCGATGGCCCTTGTGGTCTCTTCCAACTCTATGATTCTATGATTCTATGATTCTATGACTATATGGAATTGGCGGAAATGACTGGCAGAATCCGAGACCAGGGAGAAGAGTCGGTGGAAGAAGACTGGAAAAAGTTTAAAGACTATTTACAGAAATACTGTAAAATTAATGAATGTTAGAAAAATGTTGGAATGAAGTTATATGGCTTTAGTAGAAATGTTATAAGGAATTAAGTATAAATAGATTAATAGAGCATTAAAGGGAAAAATAAGGTTAGAATGTGTTAAGACAATTATAGGATAGAAAACAGAGGAAGATGAAAAGGAATTGCTGAAACAATTAATAGAAGTGGAATACAAAAAGGGAGGTGTGAGGAGGTCGTGGAAATTAGTGAAAGAAAGATAAGATATTGAAATTGGACTGTGTTTTAAATGGTTTTTGTTTTGTTAGTTGTATGTTAGTGTTTTGTAGTGTTTTTTTGTATTGTATTGTATTGTTGTATGTTTTTTTCTTTTTTGGTTTTTTGTAGTGTTGTGTTCAATTTGCTGGAAAACTAATATATATATATATATATATATATTCTCACCTCTCACCTATATATTATATATATATTCTCACCTCTACGGGGAGGAAACCTTCCATGAAGATGACGAGTGAGACCTCGTCGAAACGTCGCCCAGACACCCCAACTCTTACACGGGAAGACACCCGAAGACACCAAAACCTGCATTCCTGTACCCGTGAAAATCTACGAAAGCAAATATATATATATATATATATATATATATATATATATACATATATATATATGAGGAGAGCCATCATTCCTGACACCTAGGAACCACCAGGGGTGGAGGACTGTAGTGTAGCTAGCCGGTGCAGAGGAGCCACCAGTCCTGGTGTTGAGACTGAGAACGCACCGGCATCGGCATGGCGCATGGGCTCCTGACCTCAGCACAGAGCACCCACAGGACACACTATCAGTGACCTCCATTCATGTGGTGCTATATAACAGGGATGGGGGAAACTCAACTCTGGAAACCAAATCCATCCCTACAATCCCTATCATCCCTGCCTCACTCCCCTGGGTGCATTTGCCTGCCTGTAATGAGTTCTTGAACTCTGATAATGCCTCTCACTTGTCTGGCCAGAGGGCAGAGGTGGGGGGGGGTGTACATACAAACTAGCCTACTGTAAAAGGTAAGATATACACCCATCACTTCACCCACGTATGTCTTTAGCTCCACCCACCACTGGCATGCCCAGGAGGCAATGTTGCCCTCTGCCTGCTATATAGGAAGTGAGGAGGATACAGCTGGAATGAGACCTGCAACTGCAGCAGTGGGATCAAGGATGAGCTGAGGAAAATGGTCATTGAAGGAGCAGGAGCAGAGCTAAGCATTGTAGAAGCTAAGCAGGGCCGGCCCATCCATGAGGCAAGGTGAGGTGACTGCCTCAGGTGGCAGCATCCACAGGGACAGGAGATCCCAAAGTTAATCTTTATTCTCTCGCCAACCCATTCCTGATTTAGATCTTCACTCATCCCCTCTTCCCCAGTGTGGGAAGTGGGGTGCAATTTTGTGGCTTGCCTTGGGTGTCAAAATGTCTTTGGCCAGCCCTGGAAACAAGCACTCAGTCCAGAAACAGAATGGAAAGAAACATGGTGCAGAACACAAGCACACAGAGAAAGAAACTAGAACAGGTTTAAAATGCAGGTACGAGATTTAGCAGGACAAACATCACAGGCATTCTGCCTCAAGCAAACTACCCAGGAAAGACTGGGAGGTCAGCAAGCCAAGATGTTGTTGCCTGTTGCATGGACAAGGGACTTTAGGGTTCCCTGAATGGAATCAGCAGTAGCCAATATTTTATCTCAAGGTGGAGTCATACAAAGTGGCAACAGTGGCAGAAATGGCAATTGCTTGCCAAATACAACATCCCTCACTCAAAAGGCAGGATGTAGCTACACTACTCACTTAAACTGATTTCTGTTCCCCAGGGCTCTGGGAACTGTAATTCTGCCAGTGGTGAATTCTTGGCATCCTCACTAAACTAGAAGCCACAAGTAGGAAGGTAAGCACTTAAACTTGCCACTGTTTGTCCTCCAAGGAATGGGTCCCTTCTTAAGGAATGTTTCCCTCTTCCTCAAGGTGACACCTCCTTTGCCAAGACTCTCATCCTTGACAGCATGGCATCCTTGGCATGCTACACAGGTATAATGTCTCCAAAGGACTCATCCACGACATCTCAGCCTCTCTTTACCTTATCCAGGTCCGCCACTTTGGCCTCAAGGGAACAAACTCATTCCCAGAGATATTTGTACATATGTCACTAGAAGGAAAACATACAGTCCTCAGTGGCTGAATAGCTAAGGAAAGTTGGATAATTTTTGATTCTAACATATACAATTAAAAGAAGATAATTTGAAGAAAAGTTTTGTACGAAATTGCTCTCTTTTTATTTTATATTGGAACTAAATAATCCAAACCATATCACGTATCTCAAATTGCTTCCTATATAAAAGATGCAAAAGAGAGAGGGAGACTTTTGTTAAAGAGCTACTGCAAGCACTCCCAGCCTCTGTAGTTATTAGCATCCCCCTGCCACACTATAGGCATTTCCAGAGGCAGAGCGCTTGGCTTGCCCTCCAGCCCACATGCCCTCCAGGTGCTTATGGCGTGGCTGCCAGCAAGTGAGAATGGTGTCTTAGTACTCTCTCTTTTCAGATCTATACTATTGACAGAGAAAATCCTTTGGCAAAGCCTTGAATGGAAAGAGCTTAACTCGTCAGATGTAAGCCACTCTGCCTAAACTAACAAGCTGTCAAATAGCGAACTTTTACTTATTAGCTTCACAAAGCAGAGCAAAACAGAATGACAACCGATAGCTTTTTGCCTACCAGGCCAACTCACAACATTGGAAGAGGACTGGCAGGCCAAATTTTGCTCTCACGTGGAACTGCTACACGAGAGCAGCTAGAAACTGATCCTCACCTTCCATATCCATCACCTGTGATTATGTGGTATGGGGAAAATGTGTTTTCTTAGTCAAGCCAGCCTCTCGTCTCAGTCCTAGTGCTCTGAAAGTGCTGCTTCTATTCAGTGTAGGTTGGTCCATTAGGATGAAATGGGCATTGTCCACCAGTGTCAGTCTGCCCTCCATCACACCCACCCACCCTTCTTTCTTACTTGCCTCCAGTCCAGGAGGTGTCAATACTGAACTCAGTAGGGAGAGGAAGGTGCAAAACTGGAGTTTTTTGGCTCTGTTATTGACTCTGGGTCCACCTGCTGTTGGCCTCTGGCGCCTCCTGCATTGCCACCCAATGGCCCCATCATTCCAGACAGATGGGGTATGCCAAATACTACAGCCAGGTTTTATGAGACACTCTATTAATCCTATACTGCTAAGAGCAGAGAGGTCACATTTCTGATTGTCCACCATGCAGGTGCATCTCATTAAATAAATAACATATATTTTATTTTATTTCCCTGTCTGTTCTCATCCCACATACTGTCTACTCCACTAAAACCCAAGGCTCTTCCTTCTCTTCTTCATATTTCCTGCATGTAATTGGATATTTTGATTATTAGATATCTCGATTAAGACATTATCTGAGCTGGGAGGCTAGGATGTCTTTGGTGATGTTTGTCTTAAAGTCTTGGTTTGAGCATTGTGCTGTTTTTCTACAGATTCAACTGCATCCTTTGTGTGAACTCAGCTTCACAAAGCACAAGGCTTTATTGGCTTCTTATTTCACAGATGCAATGCCATATCACATAAAACCCTGCCTGACTGAGTAGCTTCATAGTAAGAGCATGTGAGCATGAAGGGCATTTGCCTGAGCATGTGTTGGCTAAAAGCCCTGACATCCCCGACATCCCTGTGCTTTCCAGCTCCACTGCAGACTTCCCCACATGGGGTAAGAACCCAGATAAGGCAGGGTTTGGCAATCACTGGGGAATTCTAAGCACATTCAGCTGAAGAATCTCCCATCTGGTTTTTCCTCTCGAGTCAGGAGGCTTTGAAGTGGAGCCAGTGCATGTGGAGATGTTGGGGTCTGGACTTGTCCCCATTCTTCTTTTGCCTGTACTGATTGGGTGCTGTGCTGCCCTTTTTTGTGTGACATCCAAGACTTGCTTCAGTAGAAATCCAGTTCTCCCACCCTCAAATCCATTTCACACTATAGTACTCATTTGAAATGAGGGCCAGCCAATGCATACTGATTTTTTTTAGAGGGACTCCCACTTAAATGGCAACCTACATTTGGGGAAGGACAGCAACTCAAAGATAGAGCACCTGCTCTGTGTACAAAATGTTCCAGGTTCTGTCCCCGATGCATCTCTGGGTAGGGCTGGGAGGGGCACCCTGTTTGAAACCCCAGAGAGTGTAGACTGTGCTGGCAGGACCAATGGGTTTTGGATTAGACTGGACAAGACTTGGGTGTGGTGGGAATTGTACAAAACCCAACAGACTGTTTTTGCAAACTGCAGATTGATGTTTGTTCCAATTCAGTGGTAAACAGCAGGTTTCCCCAGGAAAACTGAAGGGCAAATGGAAAATCGCTCAGACCCATGCCTAAAAAGTGCAGACAAGTGGAAAACCTCTTGAACCAGTGCTTTCTGAGCACAGGACAAGCAGCAGTGTGGATAAGCCCTCATTAACCTCACCTTCCCAGGATTTAAGAGGAATAGCGCAGGCCTTTTTTTATTATTTCTTTTTATTAAATTTCGCTTAAATGACAAAAACAAAAAACAAAACTACAGTTACAGAAAAAGGAAAAGAAAAAAAATAAATATTCATATACAGCATATAAATAACATCCATTTCTGTTACGGTTTCTTGTCTTATTCCTTGAGTCTCTATATCTTTTCTCTACACACCAATTGACCTCCTTCCCACTTGATTTCGGGCTTCTTGATCAAAAATTCTTTCTTTTTTCTGCAGCCAAAAGTTATTATAGTTTACGCATCATAAGATTTATGTCAGACCGGCAGTAGTTTCTAAGTTTCTATAGTTTCCTTTAATATATGCCATAAATTTATTCCAATCACAAATAAACTTTGTATTTTTTTGGTTTCTAATTTTTTGGGTCATTTTAGCCAATTCAACATATTCAAATAATTTTGTTTGCCAATCTCTGACCGTTGGAATCTTTGGGCTTTTCCAGTTCTGTGCAATTAATATTCTGGCCGCTACTGTCGAATATTGGAATAGTGTTTTATCCTCCTTTTTTATTTCGTCCCCAATTATTCCTAATAGAAAGGCCTCTGGTCTCTTAGGGAAAGTGTATTTGAATATTTTTTTTAACTCATTATAGATCTGATCCCAAAATTTCTTCATCTCATCACAAGTCCACCACATATGGGAGAAATTGCCCTCTTTAATTTTACATTTCCAGCAGGCCTTATTTCCTGTTTTGTACATTTTTCCTAATTTCACAGGTGTAATGTACCACCTATACATCATCTTTCCCAAATTTTCTCTAAGAGTAATGCATGCCGTAAATTTCATTCCACAATTCAATATCTTCGACCATTTTTCATATTCTATATTATATCCCAGATCCGTTGCCCATTTTGTCATAACCTTTATTTCTTCATCTTTAGTGTCCCATTCCAATAATATATCATACATTTTGGATAATAACTTGGTCTTCATCCAAATATGGCACCACACTAGTTCACTGATACACGGTTATATTTTGTTTTCATCTCATTTTTAGAAATTTTTGAATATTGTTATTATCTATGGATAAATAAATTGTTTTGTTAACGGATTCCTGAAAATGGCTTGATAGCTAAGAGGCTGCCAGCGCAGCGTTCTGGCTAGAGTGTTTCCCTCCGCAGAATCGAGAGCTGCCTTCTCAGCAAAGGGCATATTCTAAAGACCGGACAGGCTGATCTTGTTCATGGCTGCCCCTCTGCACTCCCCTGAGCTAGACGTGCTTTTAAACGGCCACTGTCTGATGTTGCAGCCATTAGCTCTCATTACAGTATGGTCTGACCGGGCAACATCCTCTGGCCTGGAGGGTCTGGGATCTGAGAATAATGACTCTCCAGGTGTGTTGCTCAAGAGGTACTTCCTCCCTTTTTGTCGTCATCTGAGCATGAGTGGGGGCAGGCTTCACTCTTCAGGGTTCACCCACTGAGCACAGAAAGATCTGAAACAAAGAAGACTAGGCCAGTTGAGATGGAACTCTACCTGATGAGAGTTCTGATTCCCATGGAAGACTGAGTGCATAAAGGCTTATGTGTCTAGGCTTCTCTAGCTCAAATGTCTACATTGGACGCCCACCCTCATTGGGTGACCAGTCTGGGTGATCAACACATGAAGCAGGCCAGATTTCCAAACACAGGCATGATAAAGACAAACTCATCAGGGAGCTGGGGTTGTCTGCAGTGCCTTGTGCACACTAGCTGGCAAACTTGAATTTGTTGCAATATGTTATGTAAAATGGCCCACAGAGTCTAGGAAAAACAAAGAGATATTTTTCTTTGACCCTATCTCATACTGAAGTGTTTGATTCAAGGATTTCCTCTGTCTCACACTGCCTAGCCCTCTCTTAGAAGGTAGGTCTCTCTCACTAAACCAGAAACATTTCTAGAAAATTAATGAGTAGCTGGAATGCACTAATAAATATTGCACATTGGGAGTGAAACACCATATGCAATGCAGCTTGCAATGCTAAAAGGCAAGAATAGAAAAAGGTACCTGCATTCTGTTCATTCCAGTCCTTAGGAATAGGCAGGTCTCACCTAAAGGCAGCCCTCTGGCACAGAAGCAACCTGTAAAGTGATTTAATATCTTTTGAAAGAATAGCTTGATCTAATCTAACAATGTCAACTGCATGATAGACAGCAGGGAGTTAATTTGCTGCACTGATATTTCATAAATGAGCCAAAAGAGAAAGGGTTACCTGTTATTGCATTACTATTGCACCAGTAAAATATTATTTGAATGCCACAATTTCCAGAATTTGAACCAAGGCTTAAAAGGGGGGAAATACTCAGGTTTGACATAATCCAGTATCATTCTTTGTTGTCTATACAAATACTTAATTTGCATACACCTGATGGTCTAGATAATTATCTGACTACCCTTTCCAATCTGAACATTTTCTGCCAGTGACACAAGACATTGAAACAAACTTTATATGGTCAGCACCAAGTGGATTTGTCCCCATGCTTCAAGAATGAAGGCACAAGGCAGTAAGTGGCTCAAAAGGGGTTCGGAGAGACTTTCAGGAGCCAACTGCATATCTTGGAGGGGGGCACACATCATAGATGCACTCAAAGCCTTCAGAATATGATTGGTTTTACAGACCCAAGTATAACTAATTGCAGAGCATATTTTAGACACTGTTTAATGTGGATAAGTTTTATTTTTCTCCTGTGCATGACATTACACTTGAGGCTCAGGTTCTTTATCAAGGGCATACAAGCTGTTTTGGGGTGGGATGGTGCTCTCCTTCCCCTCTGTGATGCTCAGAGCCTCAATAATTATTAACTGGCCCCTGATGACAGGCCAGGATGAACCTGAAAGTCATCAGGATGGCAGCTTTTTATAAACAGATGTGAAGTCTAGTATTTTTGTCAAGGAATGCAGAGATCTATGTGTTCCTTTAACCACTGTGTTTTGGTCGCTATAATTTAGTCAGGAATTTGAGACTGAGAGCTTTCTACGCTCAATCACTACTTGGCAATCATTTTTCCATTTTCCACTTGGCATTTGGAAAACACCACAATTTACATGTGAAGCTCCAGCTTCCTTCCCACTTCCCAGCCCAAAGCAGGCACTCACTGTATGGCTTGAATGACAACTGCTTGCACTGTCAACTTCAAGAGATAAATGGAGCTTGTTCATTTATATTAGGCCCAGCCTCCTTTCAGCCTATCAACATATGACCAATGGGAAGTGACCCCAAGGCCAAGTGAGGAAAATATTTAAATTCATGTTTCCTTTGCAGTTCAAGCAATGGAGCACTGAAACCTGGATGCATGTATGGTCAAATATGACAGTTCAGTAATAGGTAAACAGAACTGAAGGCTCAAGAATGAATTCAGACATAATGTAGTAAGTGGGCATGGGGTGCCACTACAAGCTCATGAAACCCTTTCCATAAAATTTCTGCTACAGATAGGTAGCCATGTTGGTCTGCCATAGTCAAAATAAAAAAATTCCTTCCAGTAGCACCTTAAAGACCAACTAAGTTAGTTCTTGGTATGAGCTTTCGTGTGCATGATGAAGGTAGCTGAAGGTATCTGAAGAAGTGTGCATGCACACGAAAGCACATACCAAGAACTAACTTAGTTGGTCTTTAAGGTGCTACTGGAAGGATTTTTTTTTATTTTGACTATGGCAGACCAACACGGCTACCTATCTGTAACTGGACTCATTGTGGGAGTTTACTATAGATCACCAAGCCAAACGGAGGACATAGATGATGCCTTCCTGGAACAGATGGCCAAGCATGCAAAAGGAAGGGAGATAGTAGTAATGGGGGACTTCAATTACCCAGATATTTGTTGGACGTCAAACTCAGCCAAGAGCATAAAGTCAAACAGATTCCTCACTGGCCTTGCAGACAACTTCATTGTCCAGAAAGTGGGAGAAGCAACAAGAAGAACAGCCATTTTAGATCTGGTCCTAACCAATGTTGATGACCTGGTTAGTGGGGTAGAAGTGGAAGGATCATTAGGCGCAAGTGATCATGCTCTTCTGAAGTTTACTATACAGCAGAAAGGAGCAGCCAAGCATACTAGGACTCAATTTCTTGACTTTAAGAAGGCCGACTTCATAAAACTTAGGGAAGTGCTGAGTGAGATCCCATGGACAGTAATACTAAAAGGAAAGGGAGTTCATGATGGCTGGGAGTTTGTTAAGAGGGAGATAGTAAAAGCACAACGTCAGGCAATACCAATGAGACGGAAACATGGAAGGTGCCTAAAGAAGCCAGGGTGGCTATCTAAAGAACTTTTAACTGAGTTAAGATTAAAAAAGGATGTGTACAAAAAATGGAAAAGGGGGGAAACCACCAAAGAGGAATTCAAACAAATAGCCAGCACATGTAGACACAAAGTCAGAAAAGCTGAAGCACAGAATGAACTCAGGCATGCTAGAGAGGTTAAAAGCAACAAAGAAGGCTTTTATGGGTATGTAAAAAGGAAGAACAAAGAAACCGTGGGGTCACTCAGAGGAGAAGATGGTGAAATGCAAACAGGGGACACAGAAAGGGCTGAACTCCTCAATGCCTTCTTTGCCTCAGTCTTCTCCAATAAAGAAAACAATGCCCGACCTGAAGAATTTGGAGCAAATGATTCAGCAAAGGAAACACAGCCCAGAATAACTAAGGAGATAGTACAAGAATACTTGGCTAGTTTAGATGTATTCAAGTCTCCAGGGCCAGATGAACTGCATCCAAGAGTATTAAAAGAACTGGCAGATGTGATCTCAGAACCACTGGCAGTCATCTTTGAGAATTCCTGGAGAACAGGCGAAGTCCCAGCAGACTGGAGTAGGGCAAATGTTGTCCTATTTTCAAAAAGGGGGAAAGAGAGGGCCCAAATATTTATCGCCCAGTCAGTCTGACATCAATACCAGGGAAGATTTTGGAGCAGATCATTAAGCAAACAGTCTGTGAGCACCTAGAAAGGAATGCTGTGATCACCAATAGTCAGCATGGATTTCTGAAAAATAAGTCATGTCAGACTAACCTGATCTCGTTTTTTGACAGAATTACAAGCCTGGTAGATGAAGGGAACGCAGTGGATGTAGCCTACCTTGATTTCAGCAAGGCATTTGACAAGGTAGCCATGATATTCTTGTAAAGAAGCTGGTAAAATGCGGTCTTGACTATGCTACCACTCAGTGGATTTGTAACTGGCTGGCTGACCAAACCCAAAGGGTGCTCATCAATGGTTCCTCTTCATCCTGGAGAAGAGTGACTAGTGGGGTGCCACAGGGTTCTGTCTTGGGCCCAGTCTTATTCAACATCTTTATCAACGACTTGGATGATGGACTCAAGGGCATCCTGATCAAATTTGCAGATGACACCAAACTGGGAGGGGTGGCTAACACCCCAGAGGACAGGATCACACTTCAAAATGACCTTGGCAGATTAGAGAACTGGGCCAAAACAAACAAGATGAACTTTAACAGGGAGAAATGTAAAGTATTGCACTTGGGCAAAAAAAATGAGAGGCACAAATACAAGATGGGGGACACCTGGCTTGAGAGCAGTACATGTGAAAAGGATCTAGGAGACTTGGTTGACCACAAACGTGACATGAGCCAACAGTGTGATGGGGCAGCTAAAAAAGCCAATGCAATTCTGGGTTGCATCAATAGGAGTATAGCATCTAGATCAAGGGAAGTAATAGTGCCACTGTATTCTGCTCTGGTCAGACCTCACCTGGAGTACTGCGTCCAGTTCTGGGCACCACAATTCAAGAAGGACACTGACAAACTGGAACGTGTCCAGAGGAGGGCAACCAAAATGGTCAATGGCCTGGAAACGATGCCTTATGAGGAACGGCTAAGGGAGCTGGCCATGTTTAGCCTGGAGAAGAGGAGGTTAAGGGGTGATATGATAGCCATGTTCAAATACAGTGGTACCCCGCAAGACGAACGCCTTGCGAGACGAAAAACTCGCAAAACGAAAGGTTTTTTCGTTTTCGAGTTGCCTCGCAAGACGAATTTCCCTATGGGCTTGCTTCGCAAAACGAAGCTTGCCCCGGGGACAGCGGGTCTTCTCTTTTGAAGCAAGGGGCTGCGGGGAGATAGCAATCTCTCTGCAGCCCCTTGCTGCAAAAGACGTCCGGGGGAAGCGGGGAAGCGAAGCGCTTCGCTTCCCCCGGACCTCTTCTGAAGCAAGGGGCTGGGGGGAGATAGCGATCTCCCTGCAGCCCCTTGCTGCAAAAGACGTCCGAAGAAGTCCGGGGGAAGCGGGAAGCGAAGCGCTTCGCTTCCCCGCTTACCACGACGTCTTTTGTAGCAAGGGGCTGCGGGGAGATGGCTTCTCCCGGTGCTCCGAAGCCGGGCGGGGGGGCAGGGGACACCTCCCGCCGCAGCGGGGACACCTTTTGAAGGCAGGCGGGGGGGGGAGCAAAGACTTTGGCCCCCCCGCCCGCCTTCAGAAGAGGTCCAGGACCTCTTCTGAAGGCTGGCGGGGGGCAAAAGTCTTTGTCCCCCCTGCCTGCCTTCCCAGGGGCTTTTAAATCGCCCCGGACAGCGGAGCAGTCCTCCGCTGTCCCGGGGTTTTTTTAAATGCTGGGGGTGGAAAGAAAAGCCCTTGTCCCCCCCCAGCCTTCAGAGGAGGTCCGGGGACAGACTGTCCCCGGACCTGGTCTGAAGGCGGTTTCCCTAGGAACGCATTAATTGATTTTCAATGCATTCCTATGGGAAACCGTGCATCGCAAGACGAAAAAACCGCAAGACGAAGAGACTTGCGGAACGAATTAATTTCGTCTTGCGAGGCACTACTGTATATAAAAGGATGTCACATAGAGGAGGGAGAAAGGTTGTTTTCTGCTGCTCCAGAGAAGCGGACACGGAGCAATGGATCCAAACTACAAGAAAGAAGATTCCACCTAAACATTAGGAAGAACTTCCTGACAGTAAGAGCTGTTCGACAGTGGAATTTGCTGCCAAGGAGTGTGGTGGAGTCTCCTACTTTGGAGGTCTTTAAGCAGAGGCTTGACAACCATATGTCAGGAGTGCTCTGATGGTGTTTCCTGCTTGGCAGGGGGTTGGACTCGATGGCCCTTGTGGTCTCTCCAACTCTATGATTCAATGATTCAGTGGCCAACCAGATGCCTATGGCAAGCCCAGAAACAGGGCCTGACAGCAACAGCAATGCTTCCCTACTGGTGAGTCACAGCAGCTTACATTCAGAAATACATGGCTTAGAAGCGATGGCTAGACATCCCAGGTAAAACACAGCTATCATGACTGACAAATTACAAAAAACAAAGTATGATAACGTGTGTGTGTGTGTGTGTGTGTGTGTGTGTGATCAGACATGGAAACCTTGCAGCGTTTTAATTTAGTAACTCATGTATATTACTAAATAATTACTACTGATTAGATTAGGTACTATTAAGAGTACCCAACAGAAGGTAGCAGCTCCATTAACTTGCAGTGTCTTTGGGGGTGAACTTCGTCTCCGTGGTAAAGCTGGAATAATTAGACTGCCATGAAACTGAGCTTCCCGGTGCCCCCTTGGTGCCAGGTTTAAGGAGAGTATTAGCTACTCTTCAAAAGCCCATGGGGATGCCATGGATCACTTTAAGGTTGGGAGGTGGTTTGTTCCTAAGCAGGAGATAATACAATTAATTTAAATTACTCCCAGCAATGAACCCTGATGTCTGCAATGCCATACACACATACCTAGGAGTAAGCCACATTTAACTCAACAAGGATTTACATATGAGTAAAGTATAGGATTGAATTTAGGCCAATGAACTATTTCAGCTTTGTTCTAGATGTATGTTGTACTGCAATATACTTGCTTTATCTAGATTTATGTGGATAAATGCTATCTTCCAAAGGTCAAGACAGCCAAGCAAATCTTTCATGTCCATAATGAGCAATAAATAGTTTATTTATTTAAGAAGAGGACACCCCCCCCAAAAAAAGACAATTTCACATCTATATTTATATTGTAAACCACCCTACGATCCTCAGATGAAGGACACTATAGAAACAACAACAACAAAAATAAAAATAAAAATGATGATGATGATGTTTGAAAGATCTAGGCAATTCTTTGCCAACATGTAATCCATAGTAGCTGTTTGTGTTTATGTGTTAGGCTCTTGACATGGCAGCGAATATTATATCCCAGTGTAATATTTGGCTTTTAACTTCAGCAGTTAGAGACCCAACCTTCTAGATCAGCAAAAGCAACATGGGTTAAGACATGAACAAGGCTTGTCCGTGCCAGAAGGAATACAAGCACCCCCTTTCACAGTCTTAATGAAATCATTAATTATGTCAGCAACTCAAGCGATAGATCTCCAAACACTTCACACGGCTCAAGCAACAGAGCAGTCCCAGAAACCCTGGAACTTCCAGAGAAGGGTTTTCTTACACGGATGTGTCCTAACCACAAATAAAAGTACAGTTCCATAGCTTTCAGATTCAACTAATTTTTGCTTTGCGCTCTCATAAAAGAAATCAACTGGTGTTTTAACCAAGAAAGTTGACTGCCTACATGCATCCTGTAATGGTGCCATGATGCAATTGAGGCTAACTTCTTGGATCTGAAAATATACCACACATCACATTAAGGCTAGTTCTTCAATAGTCTGCTTTCATTTTAGTTAACATTTACTCTGAGCTCCTTTCCAACATTTAAAGGTAATTCTTAGCACCTTCCAGCACCATTTTTCTTGACATAAACATTCACACATGTTTACCTTCTTGGAGCCTTTGCTAAAAAAAAGATGGGCCTCTCTATGTATAGGCCAGTATCTGAACTTAAGGGAAGGGAGTCAGGAATTCAAGGAAGGAACATTTCCAGCTAGTGTGAAGGAAAACTGCCAACTATATTTTTCAATTATAATTTTTAAAAATGGAGAGAAAGCTCAATCTTGCTCATAAATTTAGCTCAGAAATATGAGTTGTGTAACTTTGAGTGTCAGGTTAATATTACCTGGTGTGCCTAACAGACTATTCTTTTTACATTGTACAAGTTGCCACCTCCCTTTTCCATATCAGTGCAAGGCACAGTCAGAGTATTTCTGATTACATAAAAGGATAAAAATGGTGTGGCAACAGGGTGGACCAGATTTTTTAAAAAATTGTCATTATTATAATAAAGTATTTGGAAAACACATAAATTGCATGTTCAACATTACATTTCAGCAGCCGCAGCAGTTCTGGGTGACACAACTGCTACAGAACATCAAGCACTCAAGGACAACATCAGGCTTGTTTTATGATACATTATTTGGTTAGTAAGTCTGCACCCTGTGCTACATTGCATATGATTACAGTGGTGTCAGAGGCCTCCAGGTCACAAGCTCTATCCTAGTCAATATAGTAAGTTCTCCATGGACTTCCAAACAAAAGCTGGGGAATAGAATCAAATGCTAATATCTGTGTACAGATGCCTTATCTGGGTTCCAGTGCTATGGATGAATAATGGAAAGTGATTATTTCCCCAAGGAAAAGCAGGAGATTAGTGTAAAAACTAAACTAATGCCACAGCCTAATTCTTGATTACGTAAGTAATGACACAGCAGATTGGTTCATGCAAATCTGTCTTCCCCCTTTCCAACTGGGAAACTCCATTAAGATAAGGGAACCAGGGCTAGGATTAAGGAGCTAGTAAGGTGAGCCACTGATGCCCAGGATGTCAATATTTGTTCTTGCCATCTCATTTTTGAGCACATCCAACTTACCCAGGTTCATGGTTCTTACATTCCAGGTTTCTATGCAATATTTTCCTTTACAGCATTGGACTTTCCTTTCGCTTCCAGGCATATCCGCAACTGAGCGACCTTTCGGCTTTGGCCCAGCCACTTCATCAGCTCTGAATCTATTTGTACTTGTCCTCCGCTCTTCCTCAGTAGCATGTTGGATGCCTTCCGACCTGAGGGGCTCATCTTCCAGCGTCATAATTTTTATATGCCTGTTGTCTTTGTCCATGGAGTTTTCTTGGCAGGGATACTGGAGTGGCTTGCCGGTTCCTGCTCCAGGTGGATCACGTTTGGTCAAAACTCTCCACTATGACCTGTTCATCTTGGGTGCCCTGCTCGGCATAGTTCATAGCTTCTTTGAGTTATTCAAGCCCCTTCGCCACGGCAAGGCAGTGATCCATGAAGGAGAGCTCAAAATATGGTTTGAAGCTCAACATCAAAAAAACGAAGATCATGGCCACTGGTCCCATCACCTCCTGGCAAATAGAAGGGGAAGAAATGGAGGCAGTGAGAGATTTTACTTTCTTGGGCTCCATGATCACTGCAGATGGTGACAGCAGCCACAAAATTAAAAGACACTTGCTTCTTGGGAGAAAGGCAATGACAAACCTAGACAACATCTTAAAAAGCAGAGACATAACCTTGCCAATAAAGGTCCGTATAGTTAAAGCTATGGTTTTCCCGGTAGTGATGTATGGAAGTGAGAGCTGGACCATAAAGAAGGCTGATCGCCAAAGAATTGATGCTTTTGAATTATGGTACTGGAGGAGACTCTTGAGAGTCCCATGGACTGCAAGAAGATCAAACCTATCCATTCTTAAGGAAATCAGCCCTAAGTGCTCACTGAAAAGACAGATCATGAAGCTGAGACTCCAATACTTTGGCCACCTCATGAGAAGAGAAGACTCCCTGGAAAAGAGCCTGATGTTGGGAAAGATGGAGGGCACAAGGAGAAGGGGACGACAGGACGAGATGGTGGGACAGTGTTCTTGAAGCTACAAACATGAGTTTGACTAAACTGCGGGAGGCAGTGGAAGACAGGAGTGCCTGGCATGCTCTGGTCCATGGAGTCACGAAGAGTCGGACACGACTAAATAACTAAACAACAACAAGGTGAGCCAACCCTCAACTTCTCAATTCATATTTCATGTAACACCAAAATTAATGTAGAAGGTAAGCATGAGTCACTTTTCTCCAGAGCTGTTAATAGAACTAGATCTCAAACACACACACACACATATTTTTATGCTGCCTCACTGGTACTTACAATCAATTATTTTTCAGCTTGTGGGTTGGGGGGTGGGTACCCTTCCACGGAAGCTACATAAAGTGAATAATTCATGTCTGAGTTTATTCTTTCATCCAGCTCCCAAGAGACCTTATATGTGCTGGGTGAGATCCCATGGACAGTAATACTAAAAGGAAAGGGAGTTCATGAGGGCTAGGAGTTTGTTAAGAGGGAGATAGTAAAAGCACAACGTCAGGCAATACCAATGAGACGGAAACATGGAAGGTGCCTAAAGAAGCCAGGGTGGCTATCTAAAGAACTTTTAACTGAGTTAAGATTTAAAAAGGATGTGTACAAAAAATGGAAAAGGGGGGAAACCACCAAAGAGGAATTCAAACAAATAGCCAGCACGTGTAGACACAAAGTCAGAAAAGCTAAAGCACAGAATGAACTCAGGCTTGCTAGAGAGGTTAAAAGCAACAAAAAAGGCTTTTATGGGTATGTTCGTAGCAAAAGGAAGAACAAAGAAACCGTGGGGTCACTCAGAGGAGAAGATGGTGAAATGCAAACAGGGGACACAGAAAGGGCTGAACTCCTCAATGCCTTCTTTGCCTCAGTCTTCTCCGATAAAGAAAACAATGCCCGACCTGAAGAATTTGGAGCAAATGATTCAGCAAAGGAAACACAACCCAGAATAACTAAGGAGATAGTACAAGAATACTTGGCTAGTTTAGATGTATTCAAGTCTCCAGGGCCAGATGAACTGCATCCAAGAGTATTAAAAGAACTGGCAGATGTGATCTCAGAACCACTGGCAGTCATCTTTGAGAATTCCTGGAGAACAGGCGAAGTCCCGGCAGACTGGAGGAGGGCAAATGTTGTCCCTATTTTCAAAAAGGGGAAAAAAGAGGACCCAAATAATTACCGCCCAGTCAGTCTGACATCAATACCAGAGAAGATTCTGGAGCAGATCATTAAGCAAACAGTCTGTGAGCACCTAGAAAGGAATGCTGTGATCGCCAATAGTCAGCATGGATTTCTGAAAAATAAGTCATGTCAGACTAACCTGATCTCGTTTTTTGACAGAATTACAAGCCTGGTAGATGAAGGGAACGCAGTGGATGTAGCCTACCTTGATTTCAGCAAGGCATTTGACAAGGTGCCCCATGATATTCTTGTAAAGAAGCTGGTAAAATGTGGTCTTGACTATGCTACCACTCAGTGGATTTCTAACTGGCTGACTGACCGAACCCAAAGGGTGCTCATCAATGGTTCCTTTTCATCCTGGAGAAGAGTGACTAGTGGGGTGCCACAGGGTTCTGTCTTGGGCCCGGTCTTATTCAACATCTTTATCAACGACTTGGATGATGGACTCAAGGGCATCCTGATCAAATTTGCAGATGACACCTGTCAGGGGTTCAGGAGCAGAGGCAAGGGCAAGGGAGGAAACAGAGAGCGAGGGGGAGGAGGCAGAAGAAAAGATGAGTGATGACGACGACCCGAGATCTCCGAGTCTTTCCAGTGAATCAGAAGATTCACAGAAAGGAGCACCAGTGGCCAGGGCAAGGGGGGAGCCTAGGGGGACACCCCAGGAAGAAAGGACTCAGAGGGGAGCAGTTGGAAATCGGGACCAGCATCACCAACAGAGAGCAGGGGAGAGGAAGGGCGCCAGGTATCAAGCGCTGGCAGCTCACAACAGGAGGGAGGGCACGAGTCAGGAGTGGCCACACCTCCATCGGGGAGCGAAGAAACGGTCAGGCGGAAAGTGGAAGGTTGGGCGCGCGCGCCAAGTTCAAATGCACAGGAAGGTGGCGCAGTAAGCAGCCCGGAAAGGGAGCCAGGTCCTAAAGCCCGGCGCAAGGAGACAGGAGGGTCCGGGGGGTCAGCGTCAGAAGAATCCCGGAAGGAAGAGACCCCGGGGGGCAGAGGGACCCAGAAAAGAACGGTCAGGCGGAAAAGGTGGAGTAAGGCTAGGTTAGTAAGCTGGTGCACAGAGGGCGGAGACTCAGACGGAGCTTCGCCGGTCTAACCCATAAGACGTAGAGTTGCACGCAGCAGCTTGAGAATGGAAACTGTAACTCAATAAAGACTTTTACAAAGTGATTGCTGGCTAGCGTGATCCTCTGTGAGCTAGGATCTAGAAGCAGCTCTGACAGTAAGCTCCGTCTCACGTTGTGGGCATCTACAGCCTCGCTGACAGAGGAGAAGGAGGGTGCCTGCGACTCAGCTCACGAACGGCAGACAATATGACGGCCGAACAGCAAATAGGAGAACTCAGAGAAGCAGTGACACGTCTGAATGCCGAAATACTTGCATCCAGGAAGAGAGAGGAGGACGCAGCTGCCGTCTCCAGGTCAGGTTGGAAGTGCTTACGAAGCAAGGGCAACTGACACCCAAACGGGAGGGGATTGGATTGGGAAGAAGAACAGGCGGTCTAGTCTCTCACTTCGATGGGAATTTACAAATGTACCCCTACTTTAGAGCAGATGTACAGTGTGCACTGCAACTGCTGGACAAAGACTTTAGAGATGAGCAAGAGAAGGTGGGATTTATCATGTCCCATTTGCATGGAGATGCTAAAGCATGGCTGCGCAATTTGTGGAGGGATAAGGATCCAGCGCTCCAAACCGCGAATGCCTTTATTAAAGCGATGGATGGCTGCTTTTTATCTAGCATAGACGTGGATCTTGCACGAAGGGAGGTGCATGGGCTGAAGCAAGGGAGGGCCAGCGTAAGACAGTACCATGCCCGCTTTTTTGCATTAGTCAGCGCCTTGGAATGGGACAGAGATTCAGCTCCAGTCAGAGATCTATTTTGGGAAGGCTTGAACAGTGCGGTTAAAGACGAAATTGCAAGGGGGGAGAGACCCCGGACCACGCAGGAGGTCGTTCAGAGGGCGCTGGTGGTGGGAGTGCGGCTGGAGGAACGTCCATGGAGCAGGGACGAAGGACGTGGAGGGCGCGAACCAGCGAGAGGGTTCTCCTTCGTTCCCAGGGAAGCTGCGCGTGCGCAATCCACGCCTCCGCCAGGAGGGGGAGCGGAACCGATGGAGGTTGGCGGTGCCAGGGCTCAGTCAGCAACCAGAGCCACAGCACCGGGAGCAGTCAAGGCGAAGCCTCCTAGAGGGAACAGGAAGTGTTACATCTGCGAAAATCCGCAGCGCCTGGCGAAAGAGTGTCCCCAGAGGCTCCACAAGCACACTGCAGCCTCAGCAATGGTAACTGCAGCAACTCAGCAAGGGGAACCACAGCAGGGAAACGACGGAGTCTGGCTGGAGAGAGAGGCACTGGGGCCCAGCCAGACGTGTCAGTGAAGCAGTCCCCAGAGATTTTGCAGCCCACAGACCCCCTCCCACCCAAACCAGTGGTGAGGCTCACCGCATCGCTCCAGCTACCCAATGGACTCACCATGGACGTGCCAATCACCATTGACTCAGGAAGCAATGCGGACTTTATAGGGCAGGACTTTGTCGATAAACACGCTATACAGCTGCTGCCTGCCACGCTGCCCCTGCAGGTCATCACGGTGGATGGCAGGGAGCTGCTAGGGGGGCAGGTGGTGAAGCAAACGCCACCAATGGTGATGCGACTTGGAAATCACAGGGAAATCATCAGTTTTAATGTCACCAGACTGTCGGACACGCCTATTGTCTTGGGCATGAGTTGGCTGGACAGACACAGTCCGACGTTGGCTTGGTACCAGTGGCAGCTAGTCTTTGGCTCCTCATACTGTGCTGAACACTGCATCCTGCCCCGGCAGGAGGGAGAGGAGGAGGAAGCGCAGCTGCAGCTGGGGACGCTGCAAGCAATCCCCCACAAATACGCGGGATTTTTGGAGGTCTTCTGCGAGAAGGAAGCGGATAAGCTACCCCCCCACAGATCATATGACTGCAATATTGACCTACTGCCAGGGGCGGCGCTGCCCAAAGGGAAGCTGTATTCCATGTCTGAGGACGAACTACAGGAACTCAAGGAGTTCATAGATCATAATTTGGAGCGCGGCTTCATCCGGGAGTCCAAGGCGGTGGGAGGCAGTCCTGTATTCTTTGTTAAGAAGAAGGACACGCCCCCAAAAAGACTTGTAGTGGACTACCGGATCTTGAACAGTGTGACCAAGCCATCGGACTTCCCCATGCCCAGGATCGGCGACCTCCTCGCGACGGTACGCAAGGGCCGCGTGTTCACCAAGTTGGACCTGCGTGGGGCGTACAACCTCATTCGCATGCGGGAGGGTGATGAGTGGAAGACAGCCATGTTCACGCCCCTGGGCACCTACGAATACAGGGTTATGCCTTTTGGATTGCAAAATGGCTCTCACTGTTTTCAAGCTTTCATGCATCACGTGCTGGCGGGGCTCCTCTACAAGACGTGCGTCTGTTTCTTGGATGACATCCTGATAAGCAGGAAACACCATCAGAGCACTCCTGGCATATGGTTGTCAAGCCTCTGCTTAAAGACCTCCAAAGTAGGAGACTCCACCACACTCCTTGGCAGCAAATTCCACTGTCGAACAGCTCTTACTGTCAGGAAGTTCTTCCTAATGTTTAGGTGGAATCTTCTTTCTTGTAGTTTGAATCCATTGCTCCGTGTCCGCTTCTCTGGAGCAGCAGAAAACAACCTTTCTTCCTCCTCTATGTGACATCCTTTTATATATTTGAACATGGCTATCATATCACCCCTTAACCTCCTCTTCTCCAGGCTAAACATGCCCAGCTCCCTTAGCCGTTCCTCATAAGGCATCGTTTCCAGGCCTTTGACCATTTTGGTTGCCCTCCTCTGGAAACGTTCCAGTTTGTCAGTGTCCTTCTTGAACTGTGGTGCCCAGAACTGGACACAGTACTCCAGGTGAGATCTGACCAGAGCAGAATACAGTGGCACTGTACAGATGGAGCTGGTAAACAGCTGCCCTGGACACAGATTTGACCTGTTCCTCCATGGACAGCTGGGAGTCCAAAATGATTCCCAGGCTGCGCACCTGGTCCTTCAGGGGCACAGTTACCCCATTCAGGACAAGGGAATCCTCCACACCTAAATGCCTGCAGTACCCCAAAAACAGTACTTCTGTCTTGTCAGGATTCAACCTCAATTTGTTAGCCGCCATCCATCCTCCAACTGCCTCCAGACACTCACAAAGGACCTTCACTGCCTTCACTGGTTCTGATTTGAAAGAGAGGTAGAGCTGGGTATCATCCGCATACTGATGAACACCCAGCCCAAACCTCCTGATGATCTCTCCCAGCGGCTTCATGTAGATGTGGAAAAGCATGGGGGAGAGGACAGAACCCTGAGGCACCCCACAAGTGAGAGCCCAGGGGTCTGAACACTCATCCCCCACCACCACTTTCTGAACCCGGCCCGGGAGGAAGGAGCGGAACCACTGTATGACAGTGCCCCTAGCTCCCAGCCCCTCAAGACGGTCCAGAAGGATGTTATGGTCGATGATATCAAACGCCGCTTAGAGTTCCAGCAGAATTAGGAAACAGCCCTCACCTTTGTCCCTAGCCTGCTGGAGATCATCAACCAGTGCGACCAAGGCAGTTTCAGTCCCAAGATGAGGCCTGAATCCTGACTGGAAGGGATCCAAATGGTCCGCTTCTTCCAGGCGTACCTGGAGTTGTTCAGCAACCACTCGCTCAATCACCTTGCCCAAGAATGGAAGATTTGAGATTGGGCGATAGTTGGCCATCATGGCTGCATCTAAAGATGGTTTTTTAAGAAGCGGTTTAATAACGGCCTCTTTCAGCGGGTCTGGGAAGGCTCCCTCATGGAGGGAAGCATTCACCACCCCACGAAGCCCATTTCCCAGTCCTTCCTGGCTAGCTTTTATGAGCCAGGATAGGCAAGGATCAAGGAGACAAGTGGTTGGTTTCACTCATCTAAGCAGCCTGTCCACATCCTCGGGGGTAACAGATTGGAACTGATCCCACGCAACTTGACTAGACAGGACTCTAGCACTCTCCCGCCCCGGCCCTGCTCCCACGGTGGAGTCTACCTCTTCTCGAAACTGAGCGACTTTATCTGCAAAAAACTTTGCAAAGTCATTGCAGGAGATCATGTGGCCCGTACTTGGCCCTGATGGAGCAGGTGGTTCCGCTAAATTGTGAACCACCTGAAAGAGTCTCCTGCTGCCGTTTTTCACAGATGCAATAGTGGCAGTGAAGAAAGTCTTCTTCGCCATCGCTATCGCCACTTGGTAGGCTCGACATTGAGCTCCAACCCGTGTCCGGTCAGCTTCAGAATGGGTCATCCGCCACCGGCGCTCTAGCCGTCTCAACGATTGTTTCATTGCCCTCAGATCCGTGGAAAACCACGGGGCTGTCCAGGCTCCATGAAATCGGAGAGGGCGCTTCGGAGCCAAACAGTCAATAGCCCTGGTTAACTCCACATTCCAGCGGGCCACCAGGGAATCAGCTGAAAAGCCATCAACATGGGATAAAGCATCCCCTACCACTCTCTGGAAACCATTTGGAACCATTAAGTGGCGGGGGCGGACCATCCGAATCGGTCCCACCTCCCTGCAGAGGGGAAGGGTCATGGAGAAGTCCAGTTGCACCAGGAAGTGATCTGACCATGGCACTTCTTTTGTTTCACTTTTACTTAATGTTAGATCACCAACATCCATAGAGGTGAACACCAGGTCTAAGGCATGCCCGCGGCTATGGGTTGGGCCAGATTTATTCAGGGACAGCCCCATGGAGGCCATGGTTTCCACGAAGTCCCGAGCGGCCCCTTGTAAGGTCGTGTCGGCATGGATGTTAAAATCCCCTAGGACAACCAAACTGGGTGTCTCCAGGAGAACATCCGCCATGACCTGAAGCAGTTCGGGCAGGGAATCCTTGGTGCAGCGGGGAGGTCGGTACACCAAAAGGAATCCTGTACTGCCCCTATTGCCCAACGTCCAGAACATGCACTTAGAGACCTGGGTCTTTTCAATAGGACGCCTGGTACAAACTAATGACTTCCTAAAAATCACTGCACCCCCCCCCCCCAATGCCTGGGTTGCTGTGCGTAAGAGAAACCTGGTGGACAAGCAGCGGCAAGGACAGGCCCATCTGCTTCATCCAGCCAAGTCTCTGTTACACATGCCAGGTCAAATCCTCCATCCACGATCAAGTCATGGATGGCAGTGGTCTTATGAATCATTGACCTGGCATTGCACAGCAGCACCTTCAGGTCGTGTGGGTATCCATTGCTGATTCCAGTATCCGTCCGGTCAGGACCAGACCTGGAGGCAGGGATAGTCCTCAGACTAAGCCTGCTTCCTTGGTAATGACATGGTCTGGTCTTAGCGTAACTCCTCCTCCCACCCATGATTACTGAGATCGGTTGTCCCAGTGCACCCCACCCCCGTGGAACCTGCCCCAGCCATTTTGTTTGCTGGGACCCACTCCCAGGCAGCCCTGACCCCTCCCCTTAAAATCAAATTAAAACCTATACAAAAAAACAAACTAACAGAACAATAAAACTATAAAAACAAAAAACAGAAAGTTACAAACACAACATAATTAAATTAAACAAATTCCCACAACCAACTAAACACCCACCCCACGCCACACACCCGAGGCCTCCCTGGAGCCCCATAGGCTGCGGAGGTGAGTATGGGGCCTGTCCCCAGGCCCAAGGTGGAGAATGGGCTTCAAGGGGGAACGGTCCTCCCCAAGACTCATAGGCAGAGCGGCAGCAGCAATGTCCCGGGCTCCCTTGGAGCCTTATATGCTGTGGTGGAGTATGGGGCTCGCCCCCAGGCCCAATGTGGAAAATGGGCTTCCAGGGGGAGCGGTCCTCCCCAAGACTCATCGGCAAAGCGGCAGCAGCAACAGATTATACCTCTCAAATTCTACATTCCAGTCATGAGTCTCATCCCACCAAGTTTCAGTAATGTCTATTAGGTCATATTTGCCATCCTGTATTAAGAGCTCAAATTTGTCTTGCTCTCATACTTTGTGCATTAGTACAGAGAGCACTGGAACCATGAGACATTCCCTCCAGCTGCTTCCTTCTCATAGAATAGAATCATAGAATCATAGAATCATAGAGTTGGAAGAGACCACAAGGGCCATCGAGTCCAACCCCCTGCCAAGCAGGAAACACCATCAGAGCACTCCTGGCATATGGTTGTCAAGCCTCTGCTTAAAGACCTCCAAAGTAGGAGACTCCACCACACTCCTTGGCAGCAAATTCCACTGTCGAACAGCTCTTACTGTCAGGAAGTTCTTCCTAATGTTTAGGTGGAATCTTCTTTCTTGTAGTTTGGATCCATTGCTCCGTGTCCGCTTCTCCGGAGCAGCAGAAAACAACCTTTCTCCCTCCTCTATGTGACATCCTTTTATATATTTGAACATGGCTATCATATCACCCCTTAACCTCCTCTTCTCCAGGCTAAACATGCCCAGCTCCCTTAGCCGTTCCTCATAAGGCATCGTTTCCAGGCCTTTGACCATTTTGGTTGCCCTCCTCTGGACACGTTCCAGTTTGTCAGTGTCTTTCTTGAATTGTGGTGCCCAGAACTGGACACAGTACTCCAGGTGAGGTCTGACCAGAGCAGAATACCGTGGCACTATTACTTCCCTTGATCTAGATGCTATACTCCTATTGATGCAGCCCAGAATTGCATTGGCTTTTTTAGCTGCTGCGTCACACTGTTGGCTCATGTCAAGTTTGTGGTCAACCAAGACTCCTAGATCCTTTTCACATGTACTGCTCTCAAGCCAGGTGTCACCCATCTTGTATATGTGCCTCTCATTTTTTTTGCCCAAGTGCAATACTTTACATTTCTCCCTGTTAAAATTCATCTTGTTTATTTTTGCCCAGTTCTCTAATCTGTCAAGGTCGTTTTGAAGTGTGATCCTGTCCTCTGGGGTGTTAGCCACCCCTCCCAGTTTGGTGTCATCTGCCCTTGAGTCCATCATCCAAGTCATTGATAAAGATGTTGAATAACACCGGGCCCAAGACAGAACCCTGTGGCACCCCACTAGTCACTCTTCTCCAGGATGAAGAGGAACCATTGATGAGCACCCTTTGGGTTCGGTCAGTCAGCCAGTTACAAATCCACTGAGTGGTAGCATAGTCAAGACCGCATTTTACCAGCTTCTTTACAAGAATATCATGGGGCACCTTGTCAAATGCCTTGCTGAAATCAAGGTAGGCTACATCCACTGCGTTCCCTTCATCTACCAGGCTTGTAATTCTGTCAAAAAACGAGATCAGGTTAGTCTGACATGACTTATTTTTCAGAAATCCATGCTGACTATTGGTGATCACAGCATTCCTTTCTAGGTGCTCACAGACTGTTTGCTTAATGATCTGCTCCAGAATCTTCCCTGCTATTGATGTCAGACTGACTGGGCGGTAATTATTTGGGTCCTCTCTTTTCCCCTTTTTGAAAATAGGGACAACATTTGCCCTCCTCCAGTCTGCCGGGACTTCGCCTGTTCTCCAGGAATTCTCAAAGATGACTGCCAGTGGTTCTGAGATCACATCTGCCAGTTCTTTTAATACTCTTGGATGCAGTTCATCTGGCCCTGGAGACTTGAATACATCTAAACTAGCCAAATATTCTTGTACTATCTCCTTAGTTATTCTGGGCTGTGTTTCCTTTGCTGAATCATTTGCTCCAAATTCTTCAGGTCGGGCATTGTTTTCTTTATCGGAGAAGACTGAGGCAAAGAAGGCATTGAGTAGTTCAGCCCTATCTGTGTCCCCTGTTTGCATTTCACCATCTTCTCCTCTGAGTGACCCCATTGTTTCTTTGTTCTTCCTTTTGCTACGAACATACCCATAAAAGCCTTTTTTGTTGCTTTTAACCTCTCTAGCAAGCCTGAGTTCATTCTGTGCTTTAGCTTTTCTGACTTTGTGTCTACACGTGCTGGCTATTTGTTTGAATTCCTCTTTGGTGGTTTCCCCCCTTTTCCATTTTTTGTACACATCCTTTTTTAATCTTAATTCAGTTAAAAGTTCTTTAGATAGCCACCCTGGCTTCTTTAGGCACCTTCCATGTTTCCGTCTCATTGGTATTGCCTGACGTTGTGCTTTTAGTATCTCCCTCTTAACAAACTCCCAGCCATCATGAACTCCCTTTCCTTTTAGTATTGTTGTCCATGGGATCTCACCCAGCACTTCCCTAAGTTTTATGAAGTCGGCTTTCTTAAAGTCAAGAAATTGAGTCCTAGTATGCTTGGCTGCTCCTTTCCGCTGTATAGTAAACTTCAGAAGAGCATGATCACTCGCGCCTAATGATCCTTCCACTTCTACCCCACTAACCAGGTCATCAACATTGGTTAGGACCAGATCTAAAATGGCTGTTCTTCTTGTTGCTTCTCCCACTTTCTGGACAATGAAGTTGTCTGCAAGGCCAGTGAGGAATCTGTTTGACCTTATGCTCTTGGCTGAGTTTGACGTCCAACAAATATCCAGGTAATTGAAGTCCCCCATTACTACTATGTCCCTTCCTTTTGCATGCTTGGCCATCTGTTCCAGGAAGGCATCATCTATGTCCTCCGTTTGGCTTGGGGATCTATAGTAAACTCCCACAATGAGGTCTCTGTTATTCTTCTCTCCCTTAATTTTGACCCAAATGCTCTCACTTTGGCTTTGAGGATCTAAATCTTGGATCTCTTCACAGGTATACACATCCCTGACATATAACGCCACTCCTCCTCCTTTCTTGTCTGGTCTGTTTCTCTGAAATAGATTGTATCCCCCCATTATTACATTCCAATCGTGGGACTTATCCCACCAGGTTTCAGTGATGCCTATTATGTCATATTTAGTTTGCTGTACCAAGAGCTCAAGCTCATCTTGTTTATTTCCCATGCTTTGCGCATTAGTGTACAGACATTGAAGTCCATTAATCATTCCCCCGTGTCTCCTATTTAAGGTTTTTTTCCTCCCACCACTAGGTCTGTGTGCTGTTTGCTCCATTTGGTCTATGACATTTGGATGATCATCTTCATTAATTGATAGACTCCTACCTTCAGGAGCACTGTCTCCCTCCCCCACATTAGTCAGTTTAAAGCCCTCCTGATGAGGTTTCTGAGATTTTTGGCAAAAACATTTCTCCCAACCGTTGTGAGGTGCAGCCCATCACTTGCCAGAAGTCCATCTTCAAGAAACTGCAGTCCGTGATCTAAGAATCCAAACCGTTCCTGTTTACACCATTTGCGAAGCCAGCTGTTCACTTCCACTATTTTCCCCTCTCTCCCTGGGCCACGTCGTTCAACTGGGAGGACAGATGAGATGACAATTTGTGCATTTAGTTGCTTCAATTTCCTGCCGAGAGCCTCGTAGTCTCTTTTGATCTTCTGGAGGCTATTGCTTGCAGTGTCATTGGTTCCCACATGAACCAAGAGGAAGGGGTATTTGTCAGTGGGTTTTATGATTCCTTGCAGTCGTTCAGTTACATCTTGGATCTTAGCCCCGGGGAGACAGCACACTTCCCGAGACATCTTGTCAGGCCCACAGATCACTGCTTCTGTTCCCCTCAGTAGGGAATCCCCTATCACCACTACACGCCTCCTCTTGGGTTTTCTGCTTGTTTCCTGTCAGGAGCAGGAGTCAAACAAATATGTCAGCAAATAAAACAACGTGTCAGTGACGTTAACTCCTTATTCAAAGCAACCAAAGCAGTGCAGGTCTAGTAATCCGAGCAAGTCTTCCCAGGAGGTCTTGCCACATGAGGTAGTTTCAAGGACTGAAGGTCCCTGGCTTCCCACAGCTGCCAAAGTCCCATCTTCTGCAGGATTTCCCCCAAGCAGTCTAGACAACCAGTCTTTGCTCTTTTCATTTCTCTGTGTGTTCTAGGAGACCAGGGGGTGGGGTGGGTGAGAAGGGGTGAGGAGATGCCCTAGATTCTTCATCAACCTGCCTCATCACCACATCTTGGGCCCCCTCCTCTCCAGCCTCTTCTTCTCCCTCTGGTCACTCAACATGGTCCCACCACGAATTCCCTGGCTCTGGGCCTTCTTCCCTTGAGGACTGCCTGCTGGGGGCTCTGCCCTGCCTCTCTCCACCTGGCTTGGGGCGGAGCCTGACAGGCTTCACAAGGACTGCAGCTGCTACCCGGCGGAGAAGGCGGAGAAGGCTCCTCTTTTTAATTGTTTTTAAATTATATTTTATGTGGTATTTTAAATGGTGGATTTTTTGTGCTTTTTATTTCTCTGTTGGGGGGTGGGATGGGTGTTGGGTTGGGTATTGGTTTAATTTTAGTATAGTTGTAAATTGTTTTTATTATTATTAGTTTCTATTTTTATTTTTTGGCATAGTTGGTATAGTTTTGAATAGTTTGTATAGTTCTTAAGGAAAGAGGGTTAGGGTTTCCTGCTTGGAAGGGGGTTGGACTCGATGGCCCTTGTGGTCTCTTCCAACTCTATGATTCTATGATTCTAGGGTTGCCTGGGAGTGGGCCCCAGCCAACAGAATGACTGGGACAAGTTCCACAGGGGGGAATGCACTGGGACACCCAGTCTCAGTGATCACATGTAGGAGGAGGAGTTACGCTAAGAGCAGACCATGTCATTACCGAGGAAGCAGGCTTAGTCGTTGTTTGAGAACTATCCCTGCCTCCGGGTCTGGTCTTGACTGGAAGGATACTGGAATCAACAAGGGAGAGCCACATGACCTGAAGGTGCTGCTGTGCAATGCCAGGTCAATGATTCACAAGACCGCTGTCATCCATGACTTGACCTGGCATGTGTAACAGAGACTTGGTTGGATGAAGCAGATGGGCCTATTCTTGCCACTGCTTGTCCACCAGGGTTCTCTTACACACAACAACCCAGGTCATATGGGTGGTGAGGGGGGGTTGCAGAGACTTTTAGGAAGTCATTAGCTTGCACCAGGCGTCCTATTGGGAAGACCCAGTTCTCTGGAAGTTGGGCAATAGGGGCAGTACAGGATTCCTTTTGGTGTACTGACCTTCCCGCTGCACCAAGGATTCCCTGCCCGAGCTGCTTCAGGTCGTGGCGGATGTTCTCCTGGAGACACCTAGTTTGGTTGTCCTAGGGGATTTTAACATCCATGCCGACACGACCTTACAAGGGGCCGCTCGGGACTTCGTGGAAACCATGGCCTCCATGGGGCTGTTCCTGAATAAGTTTGGCCCAAATCATAGCCGCGGACATGCCTTAGACCTGGTGTTCACCTCTATGGATGTGGGTGATCTGACACTAAGTAAAAGTGAAACAAAAGAAGTGCCATGGTCAGATCACTTCCTGGTGCAACTGGACTTCTCCTCGACCCTTCCCCTCTTCAGGGAGGTGGGACTAGTGATGTTAAATTCTCAAGAATAATCTTTTGGAGAATAGTCTCGATTAATGAGAATTTTTGTTTAAAATAGGAGAATATTCATTTTAATGCATTGAAAATAATAAGGTGATGGCACCAGTAATTGTCATGTTAAGGTTTGGTATGAGGAAACTCAGTATTAAATCATATTTTATTCTTCCATTAGAACATGTACATGTTATAGGACAAGTCAAAAAATACAATTGGCATGTTAAGGTTTGATACAAGTAAATTCAATAATAGGCTAACTTGTGCTTCTAATAACTCTAAAACTTTTGGTGACTAAAACACTCCTTGGTAAACAAAACTATATGCATACATATAAAAAGGAAGTCATTAACATTAAATATATTATCATTATATGATAATATATTTCAGTACGTCAGTCTCTGGTAAATGGCACCTTGTACTATTGAATGGCACTACAAAAACCAGTTAAAGGTAAAGGTAAAGGTAAAGGGACCCCTGACCATTAGGTCCAGTCATGGCCGACTCTGAGGTTGCGGCGCTCATCTCGCTTTACTGGCCGAGGGAGCCGGCATACAGCTTCCGAGTCATGTGGACAGCATGACTACGCCGCTTCTGGCGAACCAGAGCAGTGCACGGAAATGCCATTTACCTTCCCGCCGGAGCAGTACCTATTTATCTACTTGCACTTTGACGTACTTTTGAACTGCTAAGTGGGCAGGAGCAGGGACCGAGCAACGGGAGCTCACCCCGTTGCAGGGATTCAAACCGCCAACCTTCTGATCGGCAAGTCCTAGGCTCTGTGGTTTAACCCACAGCGCCACCCACATCCGCAAAAAACAGTTACTGGCACTAAATAAAATTTCAATTCAAAGTGTTGGTGCTGACCTATAAAGCCCTAAACGGCCTTAACCCAGTATACCCAAGGGAGCGCCTCCACCCCCATCGTTCAACCCAGACACTGAGGTCCAGCGCCGAGGGCCTTCTGGCGGGGCAAGTTTTTAATGTTTGATGTTTTATTCTGTTCTTAATCTGTTGGGAGCCGCCCAGAGTGGCTGGGGAAACCCAGCCTGATAGGTGGGAGAGAAGGAAGGAAGGAAGGAAGGAAGGAAGGAAGGAAGGAAATAAATAATATTGAGTGTTCCCCATCTGGTGCTTCCCACACTCATCCAGCTGGCATCCAGCCAGTCCATGACATTTCCTGCCATTCCACAGGTTTCAGTAGCACAACCACTCCTGTTTCCTGTGTATCAAGGGAGCTATTATTCCCAGTACCAGGTATTCCCTTATCTGCTGTAATATTGTCTGCCTCCCCTCTTAGGATTTAGTTCAAAGCTCCTTTCGGGTTTCCAAGATCTGGAGATTATTTTATTGAAGCAGAAACAGACATCCAAACAACATTTACACAGTTTACAAGAAAGGTCAGATCAGACCTTAGGTAACAGTGATTACTATTATAATCCACAATATTACGTCAACAAATAAAATATTGAGAAGATATTGAAAGACAGAAAGTAAAAACAGCAAAGCTGAATGAGAGAAAATGGAAGGCGAAAGGAGAAAAAAGGAGCCAACATTCAGTATTTCTGAAGCAGAGCCCATCAGTTAACTTGGTAAATGTTGTGTGTTCCAGAACACACTGATCTACAGTTCAGGTTGCATCTAAAGGATGCATAGGTTTTTACATAGAGCATTTTACTGAAACACACTTCATCAATTATTGCTTAACTTTGTAACTTTCTCCCTATACCAAATTTGCACTAGTCTATCATCACACTGTTTTCACTGGCTCTTTCCCAAGGTTTTAAAGGCAGGGGCAGGGGAAGGAGGAGGTGTAGGAAGGAAAAAGAGAGAGCTCATGTCTGAATTTGCCAGTATGTGACTGAATCCTGTCTGAAATTAGTGACAGTCTCGATGTGCCCTCAGGGACACATTGCAGAATACACCTGCAAAGAAAACATGCAGGAAAGACTCTTATTGAGTTACCTGGTATAGGCTTCATATGGCAACTATTGACAAGATGGAACATGTGCAGAGGAGAGTGACTAAGATGATAAAAGGGTCTGGAAACCAAGCCTCATGAAGAACGGTTGAGGAAGTTGGGTATGTTTAGCTGGGATAAGAGGAGACTGAAGAGGAGGTATGATAGCCATCTTCAAATATTTAAAGGGCTGTCACAAGGAAGATAGAAGAAGCTTGTTTCCTCCTGCTCTGGATTCAGGTTAGAAGAAAGGAGATTCTGACTAAAGATCAGGAAGAACTTTCCGACGATAAGAACTGTCTGACAGTTGGAGGTTTTTTAACATAGGTTGGATGGTCATGGATGATCTCATTGAGATTCCTGCATTGCAAGGGGTTGGACTAGATAACCCACCGGGCCCCTTCCAACTCTACAATTCTGTGATTCTATGAGTCTAAATTTGCAGTGGGAAATCCTTCACTCCTCAGATTCTCCAGACTGAGTCAAAAAGTTGATCTATTTTTCTCATACAATTCCTGAATGAGAAGACTGAGCTACTAACTAAGAGGGTCATGGCTCCTTAGAACTAGCATACACAATACAAACACAGCAACAAAAGAAACGAACAAAAACTTACAAATCTGGAAATTGGTTCCCTTAGTACAAAAGATGATTATACAATTTAACCAAATTGACCCATCTGACAATACATTTATTGCATATTAAACTATATCTACTATATAAAATAAAATTACAATGTTCAGACTTTTCTACATAACAAGGAATTAATACATCAAAAACTGAAGACTAACAAATATTTGAGCCAAAGACAAACCTGATGTTATGAATGGAAAGTACTCATTATATCACTACCAGGGGTGCCAACCTGAATAAAATGTGGGGGGGGGGGAGGTAAGTCCTGCCCCACATAATTGATCACATGACACAGTGCACACACAGTACTTGAATGGCAATGCCCATTCTAGGTATTGACGACATTCATTTATGTGCTCTACTAAATCTTTTCCTTTCCAAATCATTTTATTGGTTATTGGGGTAATGCAAAAAAGCAGAAAATTTATATTAAAATGTTAGGCTTGACAAAATGCCCACCTTCATAGTCTGCCAATTTACCTGTTCAAACTGCTAGCCACTGGGATGGGGAATGAATCAGCTGAACAGATTTCTCTTTTCCAGAGAAGCAATTGTGAGCCACAACACACATTTTATTTAATCTGAACCCAATAAATGTTCAGTATTTAGATGTGAGAACAAGATGTATACGCAGGATTTTTAAAAATTGCCACATACAATTTACAGCAATATATATGGTTTTAGCTAATCTGGATTATGGACACTCTGATACTAAATCTGTACTTGTCCAAACCTGACCTAGATGACAGAGTCCCAAGGTATTTCAGAGGTTCCTCTTGCTCCTGTTGGCTTTTTCCGAACACTGGAATGTCAAAGCGCAAGCCACTTCACTTCCCACCCAGTTAATCAGAATCTTATGCAAGCCAGTTGCAAGTGTGTTCCTTTCTGCTGGAGGTGAGGTGACAACAACAAAAGGAAGGTATTTGTGCTTTTAGTGAATCTGGATTAGGGACACTCTGATTTTAAATCTGTGCTTCTACAAACCTGGGCAGCAATGTGAGAAACCTTTATTAGGACTAACCAAAATGTCACAAAATAGTGAGCAAGCTTTTGAGTTCTCCAGAACTCTTAATCAGGCTAGATATTAAGCAAAGTGGAGCAGGGTTGAAGCTGGCTTGTTCATTGGTGTGTATTGGTCACAGATAGCATGTAGGAAGAAGTTGCAGACTTAGTTGGATTAGGCTCCTCTGGGCATTATGCAGTTTTCAAGTGACTGGACAAAGAAATTCTGATTCCTGCATATAAAATTCCGCCATGGACTACAACTAGAGACCAGACTGACCAATAGTGGCAAAGCTGGATGAATACAAGTCAAGTGGGTGGCTATAATGGGAAGTATTAGACAAAGCAGATCACCTGCTGATCAGGAGCATACCCTGGTATTTAAAAGCGGGGGTGATCTGTGGCCTTACAAATTTTGCTGGTCTGTCTATATCTATCGGAGGGACGCGGGTGGCGCTGTGGGCTAAAGCCTCAGCGCCTAGGGCTTGCCAATCGAAAGGTCGGCGGTTCGAATCCCCGCGGCGGGGTGCGCTCCCGCTGCTCGGTCCCAGCGCCTGCCAACCTAGCAGTTCGAAAGCACCCCCGGGGGCAAGTAGATAAATAGGTACCGCTTACCAGCGGGAAGGTAAACGGCGTTCCGTGTGCGGCTCTGGCTCGCCAGAGCAGCGTTGTCACGCTGGCCACGTGACCCGGAAGTGTCTCCGGACAGCGCTGGCCCCCGGCCTCTTGAGTGAGATGGGCGCACAAACCCCAGAGTCTGTCAAGACTGGCCCGTTTGGGCAGGGGTACCTTTACCTTTACCTTTACCTTTACCTATATCTATCTATATCTATCTATCTATATCTATCTATCTATCTATCTATCATCTATCTATCTATCATCTATCTATCTATCATCTACCTATCTCTCTATCATCTATCTATATCTATCATCTATCTATCTATATCCATCAATCTATCTATATCTATCTATCTATCTATCAATCATCTATCTATCTATCTATCTATCTAGCTATCTAGCTATCTATCATCATCTATCTATATCTATCAACTATATATCTAACTACCTATCATCTATAATCTATCATCTATCTATTTGCTTTTCATCATAGGATCTCAGAGCCATCTAGATCTCCCAGCCATGGTTCCCACATGATCTAAAAAAAGATAATATAATGCTGTAGGCTTTGCATCCATTCTCCCAAATAGGTTGCTCCAGATACAGTGGTACCTTGGTTTGCATACATTTTGGATTACAAACACATCAAACCCGGAAGTGCGTGTCCCGGTTTGCAAACTTTTTTTGGATTACGAACAAATTTTGGGGGGAGGCCCCATTGGAGAAAGCACGCCTTGGGTTACAACCTGTTTTGGTTTACAAACGGACCTCCGGAACAGATTATGGTTGTAAACCAAGGTACCACTGTATATAACTGAGGATACCAAAGTGCCTTGGGGGTGCAGGGGATCTGTGGAACAAATGTCTACACCCCTAGCCCCAAGAGGCTTTTGTGTATAAACAGCTTTATCATTGTACCATCAGAAAAGATATCAGGAAGGAAGGAAGGAAGGAAGGAAGGAAGGAAGGAAGGAAGGAAGGGGGTTGCCACTTGCTATGACCAGGAGAGAAACTTCCTGGGCTGCAACCACCATGGACAGCTCACTGGATTGAACCAGCCAGTCCAAAGCATCAAGTGCCTTGGAGTCACAACCCGATTCTGTGTTTTATCCCTCTGGAGTTTTGCCACACTCCACAGTCTACACACCCGAAGCAAATGCCAGCAGCATTCACCATGGAGCTATATATAGAAGGAACAGGCTTTATGAATTAAATAACTGAATCCTTGCCCTCCTCAACATGGAAAGTCAATCTACTATTAGACACACAGAGAGACTTAGATTCTTAGAACCAGGCAGCAGGTTTGGCACAACACACTTCACTCTCTTTGTGTGTTTTAACCTAAATTCTTACAGGCATCCAGCCAAAAAAGTATGTTACATGAAAACTGCTGCAACAATTCATAAGCGGAAGAAGCTGCATCAAGTGAAGCTATCCAGTTCATAGTTTAGTAGTATCAGGAAGTGTCTGGGCAGGGAGAAAAAGAGGGAGCTGCACTGCTCCTGATTACAGGAACACAGGAAACCAGAGGCTGATCAGACAGGACACCTACGGGGGAGAATCCACTTCCTAGCAGGCTGGATGGATCATCAAGAGATTTGACAATGGGTGGGTGAGGTGAGTTACACAGTGGGGGTGGGGCAGAATTGTACAGGAAATTTGTAAGACACTTTGCCTGTTGAATAGTGCTATGGAAGTCACTGGCCTGGGTTCAAAGTCCAGAAAGACACCGTTCTGGAGAACCCTCATAGAGCTGTAAAGGCCACAGCTCCCAGCCCATTCATTTGGCAGTAGAAGTTCCACTGAGACTTCATATCCTGAGTAAGCACGTAGAGGATCAGGAAGAAGAGCCGCTTGGCTATTCCGGAAGTCAAATGTCCATCTGAAGGAGGAAGAAGAGGACAGGAGCGCTGATGCGTATGCCTACGAGGGCGAGGCTGGGGAGCAGGAACAGAGAAACAAAAAACACCCTGAGGGGGGAAGCGGGTGCACTTTGAATCCTTTGTCAGACTTTGCTGGGGCAAACCAAAGTAGGAGCTCTTCCAGCCCGCGGGTATTAAGGGAGCCCCCGCGCGCCCCCGGAGTCAGACCACAGAAGCGCTGGGCTGGGGGCTCCTCGAAATCCCCCAGGCGCGTTTCCTAGCTAGGAGGTCTGCAGACACGCGCGCCTCCGCCACCATTCTTCACCCACTCCCTACGCGTATATAACCGTCTTACCCCAGGGAAAAAAGCTCCAGGGCTCATTTCTCACATTCATCAGCCCAAGGCGTGAGGTCGGCTCTCAAAACGCACAAACAAGGCGTTTGGAAGCGAAGGGTTTAAAAGCGCAGGAGTGCGATCAGATAAGAAGCGCCTTCTGAAGGTCTGGCCTCCTGGCGCGGCAGGCAGAGGAGCATTTCTCTCCAGCAACCCCTTCTTGCGGAAGAGACGCCGGCAGCAGGGGCCCAAAGCCGGGGCAGCGGGGCAGCAACCGCCTCAGCTCAGCCCCGCTCCTCCAGGGCATTTTGGAAACAGCTGTGATGGAAGGGAAAGGAGCCAGCGGGGCGGCAGGAATTCCAGAGGGATGCAATGGCAGGAAGGTGACGGTGCGGGAAGGAGCCCGGACTGGGATGCCTCACGGCTCCGGCATGCGTGTGGAGGTGTCCCGCGGGCCAATGGCGACGAGAGGAGGCGAGCAGGAACTCCCTCTCCCCTCCATTTGCTGGAGGGCGCGATGGGGCGGTCGCCGTCCAACCAGATGGGGCCCCGTCCAGCCAGCCCTCCCGGGGCCGCGTCATGCCCAGGCCCATTCGCATCACATGCTCCCTCGAGGGCAGAAAGAAAAAAGGGGTTCTCCCATCCCCACCCCGTTTCCGTATAGCTATATATAAGGCGAATCCCTCTCTGTTCCTCCAGTGACACAAAGAGTCAGAGAAAAGGAAGCACCTGCTCCTATTATCTTATTTTAATTTTATTTGCATTCTGTTCATTTCTCCCATGCAAAATAAAAACTCCTAGGTTTGGATTACTCGAGCTGGAAGGGGAGAGAGCGATTCCCTCTCCTGTGACTGGCTTGCTTTCTAGGGTGGAAAGGAGGGGAGAGAGACAAAATAAATTCTGGAAGCGACCGCTGAGAAAACCAACTTTGTCTTGGCCAGGCTGATCTCTGAGAAGGCGAAGAGGAGAAGCGCTCAAGGAAAAGGTGAAGTAATGAATTCTGGGGGAACTTCAGTTTTCCAAGTCTTTTTACACCAACTGTTTGTTTTTCCTAAGTCTGTAATGAATGGGTCGGCAGCCCCACAGAAGATCTCTGGTGGTTTTCAGAGAGCAGCATTTCCTGGGCAATGCAGAGAAAAGAAATCCGAGGACCGGTTAATTTGTGCATTTGCCTCTGTTTGAATTGGCTGAGCAAGAGGCAGTTTGGAGCAGGGTAGCCCTGCCGCCTCTCTCAAAATCCCAAACAAATCCTGGGCTTCACCTGATTTGAGATCTCTAGTTGGGGGAATTTGGTGTATTTCAAATATCTCATTGTTACACTGGAGGCAGGCTTGTGATGTAGGCCTAGAATCATAGAATGGTAAGATTTGGAAGGGAATCTTTGGCCCAGTGTGGGGCTCGAACCCAAGACCCTCAAGATCTACTGACTGAGCTGTCGGGACAGAAGTTCCCAGGATGGGGTGTGTGTTAGATGGTGGGGATGAAGACTCCTGCTGGGAAAATGCGTCCATTAAACTTCCCCATAAGCAGAAGGCGGGTCCATTCTTCTAAGTTCCATTGAACTAAATGGCGTGACTCCCATTCATTCCAATGGGGCAGGGGAGGCCGGCCCAAGACATTTCGGCCAAAAGGGCAGCAGGGAAGGTCGGCCCTGAAAGACTGGCCGCACATCGGGATTTGCTGCCTGGCAGGCCCGCTCCCCTTGCTCGCCAGGGCGCCTGGGGCGCATCCCAGGAACCAAGGCGGACCAGTTCCGCCCGGCTCTGCCCAAGGCCGCCGGGTTGGGCGCTTCCAGGCCGGGCGGGCAGGATCCGCCGGGGCCTTGCTCCCGAGGAGCAACTTCACTCAGCCCTTCTTTCGGGGGGAGGTGGAGAAATGCCCTTTGGGGCTTCGCCCCCCCAGGCGCCTGGCCCGCTCTCTCGAAAGCCTCTCGTCAGCCGGGCTCGCCCGCTCCGGGGCCGCACAGTCCCCAGCCTTCCCGCGGCGGGGGGGGGGGGGTCCCTGGCCTTCGCCTGATCGGAACCCGCGACCCGCAGCCTCGCATCTCCAGCAGCTCCGCCGAGCCACGAGGGCCGGGCCCGGCTCCTCTCTCGGCCGCGCCTTGGTCCGCGCCGCCGGGCGTTCTTGGGGACTCGGGCGAGCGCGAGCCCTTTCTCCCGCGCGAAGGCGCTTCGCCTCCCGCGGGGGAAACGACGCGGAGCTTGGCGGCGCCTCTGGCGGAGGAGTCCCCGCCCGGGCCGGAGCGCCCTCGGCGCCAGGTCGCCCCGTCGGAGTTGGGCCTCGGGGAGGCGGGGAGGAGGAAGGGCCCCTCGGCCTCCCCTCCTCGCCCCGACCCCAGCGGCCAGGGGGGCTGCGGAAGCCGCTTCGACACCTGCGGCGGACTGAGGCGGGAGAGCTCGGAGGACAGAAGGACCGGCCTCGCTCTGGCTCGCCCGAAATGTTCCCCGCGCAAGTAGAGAACCCTCGCCGCGCGTAGAAATGGAGCGCCTCCTCAGGGACCCTGGTGGGCTTTCTGCTTGCGGGGAGGTTGCTTTGAAATGCGATCTGCTCCTCGCGACACGGAAAGGCGCGCTCCATTCTGCTGCCTTCGAAGAGAAGTGGCGCCGTGTCCCTCACCCCACCAGCTCCGGGAGCCAGAGGGTCTTGCTGGCGGGCGGGCGCTGGGGTCTCGGCCCCTGTTCCTCGGGCGCCATCTCTTTGCAAAATGCCTCCTCCTCCTCCTCCTCCTCCTCCTCCTCCAGCAGGTTTCCCAGAGGCGGCTGCTCCTCTCCCCGCTGCCTCCCTCCTTCCTCCCTTTCGCCGCGCTCGGCGGGTGTGCGCGCACCAGGACTCAGTGTGCGGGTGGATGTTAGCAAGTACTGTAAGCAGAGAAGACAACTTGCCGGAAGCTCCTGACCTGAACCTCGATTTCTAGGTACTTTGCCGACGGAGGATGCGTGGCTTTCTCTCTCGGAGAGGAAAGGAAAGCGGCTGCAGTTCTTGAAGGACGCGTCCCCTGCCCAGTTCAGGGCTGTCCTGGGACACAGAATCCTTGGTTCTGTTGCCCCCCCCCCCCGGCACTCGGCTTGCTTTCAGCTCAGAAGATTGCTCTGGATTTTGTGTGTGTGTGGCGGGGGTGGGGTGGGGTAGGGACGAAGTGGGGAATCCACGCGTGGGACCTCCGTCTCCGCTTCAAAGCGCGTCTCACGCACCCACGCGCTTAGGAGCAAAAACTTACCGTGTCTTCCTTGGCAGGTTCCAAAGACTCACAGCAAAGCGACGATGTTCCCCCGGCTCTTTCACCAGTGGAGTTTCCTGGTTTTTCTGCTGAGTTACTGTGTCCCCTCCTCTGAGAGATCGCTGGAAGGGAATAGCCGCAGACTGTAAGTTCCAGTTTGATCTTCCTCTCCTCTATCATTACAATTGGAGTGGTTGGGGAGGGAATTTTGATACAGCAACAGCTCTGATCTCCTCTTTCTAACAGTGGCATTTCAGCTTTTCACAGGGGAAAGTGCCTGAAACGTCTTAAACCAGCTGCTTATGAAGTCATTGGTCAGGGATACAGATTTTATTCAACCTTTAAAGAATAATAGCAATAAGGACAAGTTTAATTTTAGAAAAATAACAGATAAGGAACTATCTCTTTCACTGCTTCCAGTTTTTTTAAAAGTGATGCTGGTTCTCTAATATGCATAGGAAGATATTTTTCAAAGTGTGATTATGAAGACTGTTTGGGGACAGCATAATATTTGGAAGAGTTGAGAACAGTGATGGGGTCGGGGAGAATCTCACTCAGTGATTCTTGGCAATGCATAAGAGGAACAATTGCTGTCCTTAAAGGACACAGGGTGGGTGGGGAGCAGAGCCTCACTTGTGTACAATTACAAATATACACACAGACAGTATTCATATTACAGGAATGCTACAATAGCAGACACACTACAGACTTCAGATGTGGAAAATGGGGCTATAGGCATGTTGGCCTAGATCCCAGCTACACCGTGGGAGAATATACATGGCACTTATATCACAGACATTGCCTTCGCCCACCTTGGTACCGTGACAGTTAACATTAACTTTCTGGTCCAGAGTTAAATATCTGATTTAGTGAGAGTTTTGAGATAAGAGAATCTGGGAAAGAACCCAAAACATGTATGCTCCCCCACTGCCCCCATGTCTATTAATATGAATCATATGCCTGCATATGTAAACAAAACAGAGAAACCACCCATGTCATTAATCCCGCACTGTGGTTACGAACTAATGATCAATAGATTTCTAGTTACTTAAGATCCAGATCCTGAAATCTCTTTATGCTGGTTTAATTATTCAGAAGGGGAGTGTCCAATAAGTTCTGAAGCCAAGTATAAACCAACAATTTTAGGAAACCATATATTCCATAAACTTAGAAGTAACAGTGCTGCTTATTAGCTTTTCGCTGTTTTACTGCTTTTATTTCTGTTTTTAGGCTCTATTTTTATATTAGTGATTGATGTTTCTGGAGGTGGCATTTATGTGTTTAAGGGACTTGCCTGATGAAGTACATTGATTGTTGGGATTACTAATAATAAATCCATTCAAATTTGGTTGGAAAATGCATGCATGAACTTTGTCCCAAAATGCAATCTTTAAACCTCCTTGAGCAATGTGGGTAGAGAACACTGTCCTGAAGATAAAGCTAAAGGACATTCTCTTCCCCTTGTTAACACTAGTTACGTCTTTTATTTGGAAATGCTGTGTGGTATTCAGCTAGGTTTTACTCAGATTGGGCATATTAAAATTAATGGACCTAACTTTGACATGTTCATGAATTTCAGTTGATCTGCTATGAGTAAAACTAAGTTGAACGCCACCCCATGTTTCTCACCGCAGCTAATAAGAAAATCCATGTTTGGATTTGTGTTGAGCCTTTCCCTTGGAACCAGTCCTATATATCTTTCTATTAATCAGGGGTCCCTTTCTTCTGAGGCAATGCTCCCCACCACAAATCTCTGATTATTCCCTCTCCACTAGATGTTACCAAGGCAAAATTCGCAGTCACACACCCCTTGGTGCTAACCCAGACTGAGTCACTGTGTGTGAAGCGATATTCCTGAACAAAGCCCACAAACAACAACAGCCTGCCATATTACAAAGAACAGCTGTTTTGAGTTGATTGGTAACTTAGTTTGGTAGGCTATATACTGAACGCAGCAAGCTGCCCAAAACAGATTTGGTCCCAAAGACCGTAGCCTCTGCCTGTCCTATAGTGCTAACTCCAAGCCAACCTCCAACTGTGGAATGAAAGAGTAAATTGTGGAAGAGGGGCTTCACAGGAGTCTGTAAACATGAGAATGCCACCAAACCCACAAAGTACCTTACAGATCAGTAAACATTCTAGTGATAGAAAGTTTCTTGGCATGTATTTTCCTAAAGACTCCAGGACGAGAAGGCAAACTGCAGTTACGAGAAGCGAGCTTTTTGGAGGCAGTGAAAGAGAAATTGGGCCAGGACGACTGTTTGAAGTTATGGTGATCAAGACATCAGGAGTGGACACTTTTCTAATGATGACTGGTTAACCATTTTTCCTTTGGGGATTAGTAGTTTAACGCAGCCAGTGTGTTTATGATGCTGAATTCATAGCAGTCAGTACTGTGTACATGAGATTGAATGATAGCTCTGTGAATGCGGCATACAATGTATACAGTAATTTGTGTGGGTACTTCTGGGCAGCGAGAAACCATAAGCTCTCAACTCTTCTCTCAAAATTGCTTACCACATGTTAGCATTGCATTAACTGCATCTGGTTTGGGGTCAGAATTCTTTCATTTAACATGGCTTGCAGGCTGGAAGGGATCTCTAGTGGGTTATCCTAATAATTTCGAAATCTTCAATCTTTCTGTTTTTAGGAATTCAACAAGTAATCCACCCCAGTGATTAGGCACACATGAAAAGTTTAATAGTTGAATCTTTTCCCAGTCCATACAGTTACAGGGAATGGGAGAAATAATTACATTTCTTATAGCCTGTGTTATGGTTCTATTATTTATATTTATATTTATATTTATATTTATATTTAAATGACATCATGTACTAGGGCCTTCCCAAGATGTTCTGGTTCCTGCTGTATTGGGGTGCGCTTTTTAAAGAGTGTGGGATGACCTTTCTCCCCACCACTTCCCCTTTTTGGTCACAGATTACTACAGTCATACCTCGGGATGAATATGATTCAGGTTAAGCATTTTCGGGTTGCGCTCTGCAGCGACTCGGAAGTAACGGAGCGCGTTACTTCTGGGTTTCGCCGCTCACGCATGCACAGACACTCAAAATGATGTCACACACATGCACGGAAGTGGCAAAATGCGACACGTGCAGACGCGGGTTGCGTTCGCTTCAGGATGCGAACAGGGCCCTGACACGGATCCTGTTCACATCCAGAGGTACCACTGTATTCCTCAGAAGCATTTACAGTAGCGGCCTACACATTGGTTCAACACACTGAATGGTTATTTTAAAACAATTAACTGGGTCCATGAACTATGTGAATGCACATGAATGTCAATCTAATATAAATGCACAGAGGCAAGCTGTGCATTATTATTATTATTATTATTATTATTATTATTATTATTATTTTACTTTAACGGGGGGGGGGTGCATGCATGCATCTCTCACATACATCATTTAACTACCGGTAAATTAGAGGAGAAGGGGTGGGGGTGGAGAGATGAGAGTTGGAGAGACCAAGGTGGGGCAAGGTGAATTCTTCACATTTATTTGGACGGGTCAGCCAGACTTTTGGCTTCTAAATTTTTAATAAAGTACCTAATTGTTTGGATTGTTAAGAAGGGAGAAGCATCCTGAGAAATTCTGAAAGGACTGCAAGATATGTCGCTTTGGACAGACTGGCAAATATGATAAAAATAGTAGCTAAGAACTAACTGGGCCTTCATAGGTCCCTTTAACACTGCAATTTTAAGGGTACATGTTTTAGTGCAGTGTATCATACTGCTTGAGGTACATGCCTTCTCTTCAATCCTTTTGCCTTCCTGTGAATCTACATGTTTTGTTTGTTTTTAGGTTCATGAGTGTGCTTCTAATGTTAGTAGCTTGCAGCGTTTGAAGTGACCTTTAAGTGAAGGGACTTCTACACTATAACTAAGCTATTGCAGTTACAGATAGGTAGCCGTGTTGGTCTGCCATAGTCAAAATAAAAAAATTCCTTCCAGTAGCACCTTAAAGACCAACTAAGTTAGTTCTTGGTATGAGCTTTCGTGTGCATGCACACTTCTTCAGATACCAAGCTATTGCAGTTTATGAGCTGGAATCACATAGAGTTTTATCAGGCCTGTATAAACCATTTTAGTTAGTGTGAGAGGTGTTACACTTTGGTAACATCAACAAGGTGTCAATTAGTACACATAACTTTCATTAAAATGCTAAAACTGACTATATCAATGGGATCCCCAAGCACTTGGCAATGAGCACATACTGTACAAAGTCAAGTCTGATTGCCACTGAAGACACTGTTTTTCCACTGAGAGTCTCATCTAGCTCTGTTGCTGCCAGGGACTTCCTAGTTTGGAGCTCAGCCTCTTAGCCACTAAGGCTACAACCACTCTAAAGATCAGGCCAGAGCAAATACCACAGGCAAGACCGTGTTATAAACCTTGACACAACTCTTTTAAATGAAGTTACTCCACACATGCAAGTCATCAAGTGCTGAGGAATCAAGTTTTGAGAAATGAATAAATGAACATCAATGCAAGTGGCAATGGGGTGGTAATAACATTTCATGTTGGTATTTAAGACCTCTTGACCTCTGCATGTTACACAGAGAAATGCCGGTCTCTACATTCAAAATACAGTGGTACCTCGGGTTACATACACTTCAGGTTACATACCCTTCAGGTTACAGACTCCACTAACCCAGAAATATTACCTCGGGTTAAGAACTTTGCTTCAGGATGAGAACAGAAATCATGCAGCAGCGGTGCAGCGGCAGCAGGAGGCCCCATTAGCTAAAGTGGTGTTTCAGGTTAAGAACAGACCTCCAGAACAAATTAAGTTCTTGACCCGAGGTACCACTGTAGTCTCTATGGAGATCAATGCATCAGGCAGTAAGTTGATATATGGTTCTCATTGCTGCCATGTTTCTCGATAAAATACATCAACATGCCTACCTCATTAAGAAACAGAGTAGTGACATCCATTGACTTGACTAATAGGAGTCCCCTCATTTATAATATGATATAATATGTTTGTGCAATAACCATGTGAATGCCTCAGAGCATTCCACTACTAGCAGACTGGAAGGACAGCTACTTGTGGCACCTTTGGGATCTACAATCCCACTTCCCTTTCCCCCCTGTGCAGTTCACAATGCATCCACCTTACCCTGAAGCAGAAACACACATTTTCCCATAGTTAATTACTTCCCAGGCAACGCTTAGATCACTTGTTGGATCACAATATGGTTTCTGTGGACCACATTTTCTTAACTCCCTTGTTATTCCAGTCTGCACTCTTGCAAAATGCCTGGTTAAACCATTGCTTAAGTAGCTGAGAGGAAGCTGAGAAAATGTGATATAGACTGCTTTTGTTGTATAAAACAGTAGTTTAGGAAAGTATTATGTACATAGAAACAAATTAAGAGTGCCTAACAGGATGGTGCTGCTGAGGAAAAGTAGTTAATAGAGAATATAAGACTGAGGCATTGAGTAAATCTCCTGACATCTAGGCTAGCTTGGAGCATGTATGCCAAGAAACTGTATTCTTCATGAGAGATGGCCACCTGATGAACAGCAGACCAAATATTCCCTTCAAATCACTCATCATCCAAAGTTGTTTTATTCAGTCCCTAGTAGTGCTACTAGATTATAATCAAGAGATGGTAAGTGGTTTGCCAATGGCTTAACTTCAAAGGAAAATAAAAAGGCATTTTTTAAGTGGAAAGAAAGAGCTAACCCCTGTGGCAACTGCCTCCAGATTTTCACAGAATGCTCTGTCTATAGCTGGGTGCCCTGACCAATGATGAGGTTGATTCATTTGGCAGCATACACTTCTGAGTCACAGACTACCACCTGAAGAGTAGAATGCCCCAGAGAACATATAAGTTGGTCATCCTGTTCCAGTAATTGAAAATCATAAAAACAGGTTGATACATCCTCAGCACATGGTCTCCTTTGCATCATGTTCTGGTGGCACAGTTCTTCACCAAGTACTTGTTCAATCTATGTACAAAAACATCCCCATACTTTAGACAGGGAAGGGGCTTGCACACCACAAGTCAACAAAGCGTCTCGACTGAGAGAACAAATATGTCAGCGTCTAAGGCAAGGCCCTATAATTAATCTATTCATAAAAGGTGTAGAACATTAATTTCTTTTAAACTAAAGGAAGTTCCTATCTCAGAAATCCATGCATGATGCATTTGCATAAGAATTTGCATTTCTAAGGACCCATTTTGATATTATAGCAGTGGAGTTGCTGCTGCAATGTGTCTCTTCCCTGGGCTACTCTGGTGACATCAGAAGGATGAGGTCACTTGGGAAAAGGCCACGACAGAGCTTCACAACATCCCAGCATTGTTCTTCCTGAAAATTATAATAATGCTGGCATGGAAATGAGTCATGCTAAATCTTGCCGCCCCCACATGATCTCAGACTTCTCATGCTACTAGAGTGGTGCAGGAAGGAGACATTTTCCACTGGTCCATATCATAAAGTTTATGTCAGAAGACACCCTGACATAAGACTGCTTTGGGGGTAATCTGTTTGGAAATATTTGCCTGTATTAAGTCAAAGAATGCATAAGCTGAATTTTTATTCCCCTACAATACATTATGCGCATGTCTTTTGCAACTTTATGTGGTTGTCTTTGATAGCTAAGAGTGCTCAATAGGTCGAGTGTAAGATAATTTGCAAATTATTTCAATTTTAGATCTTCTATTTCTGTAAGGAAAAGTGAACCAAAAGTAGCTCATATCCAAGGAAATGCTTTAGAGGTGGAAGGTTTCACTGTACCCAGAAAGGAATAGATTTGGCTGAACTGATTAGCAACATTTTTTTTTATTGAAGTGTGGATTTGCTTTTTTTCAAGCAGCAAAAGGACAGTATCAGAATACCAGCTGTTGCACGATAAAGGAAAGTCTTTGCAAGATATTCGAAGACGAAACTTCCTGCAAAATTTAATTGAAGGGGTTAACACAGCCGAGATCCGGGCTATGTCAGAGGTATCACCAAACCCTAAACCTGCCACCATCGCAAAGAATTATGCTGTCCGGTTTGGCAGTGAAGATGAAGGCAAGTGCCTGACTCAAGAGACCAACAAAGCCCAGACGTACAAAGAGCAACCTCTTAAGGCTCCAGGAAAGAAAAAGAAAGGAAAGCCTGGGAAACGTAAAGAGCAAGAGAAGAAAAAAAGGAGGATTCGTTCAGCCTGGCTCAGCAAAAGAGGGTCTGGAAGTGGAATGACACAGATCCCCCTCTTGGACATCTTTGGAACTACACATATCAATACAAGGTAATGCTCTTCAGCCTTAATGCAGAAGGTAAGAATTTAAATGTCCAGGGTCTACCCAAGACAATAGGATGCCTAAAGTGGAAAACTTAAATGGTAATCAACATGGGCAGAATGCGTTGCAAAGTTCTCCTATTCAACTCCATTGATGCAAACTGGAGATGTGCAAGGGAGTCTGGTTCTTGGATTGAAGGAGAAATAAATGATGTTGAAAATGTGCTGTTTCCAGCAGTTATACCTTGCCTCATAGTATAACTGTCTCTAATCCCCATTTTTTCTACATCACTTAGAGGGTGAAAATTATTAAGCTACTTCCTCTTCTATAAGAGCAGTAGCTCCCCACTTCTTTAAGGTAATTTGTTTGCTTTAAGCTACCAAGATAAATGTCTTCCTTTTGGAGATACAGTCATACCTCTGGTTACATACTTAATTCGTTCTGGAGGTCCGTTCTTAACCTGAAACTGTTCTTAACCTGAAGCACCACTTTAGCCAATGGGGCCTCCTGCTGCCGCCGCACCACAGCTGCACAATTTCTGTTCTCATCCTGAAGCAAAGTTCTTAACCCGAGGTACTACTTCTGGGTTAGCGGAGTCTGTAACCTGAAGCGTATGTAACCTGAGGTACCACTGCAGGGAGAGGGGCAGCAAAACAGTGTTTGCCTTTGAGTCAGTTCTTCAGTAGCAAAGTTACCTGGACAAAACTCCAAGCTCTTAGATCCCTCTTTAAGGAATTAGTAACTACGGAACTATATTTACTAGTCCTTGGAGGCGGGCAAATTAATTTCAGAGAGATTTGTATTCGTCCTAGGGAAAATCAAGCCCTTTACAACTTCTGCACATTTTAAAAATGCAACACGGTTTTTCTATAATGAGAGGCGTTTCAAATTTTAGGATTATGAGATGATAGTCTACCTTATAGCTTTCACAGATATAAAAATTAAGCTATGTCCCCCCACCTTGTCTTTAACAATTTACACCATTTTTTAAAAAAGAAGAAACCTCACTGTTTGTATACTTAGGGGAGAACATGGAAAGTTTCTCTTAGTAATATCTGCTAACACCAGCCAGCCTTTCTGCCATAATATTTTCCCTGCCATTAGGACTTGTTAGTTCAGTTCCAATTTTGCTGCCAGCTTGTCAAACAATTACACTGCTGCTGAAAAATGTGGAGCATTGCCCCGGGGGTAGAGAAACATGTTTCTCTCATGTATGACAAGCTTCTTTAAAAAGAGTAAGTTTAAGAACTGCAACTTTGCACAGATTCCATATCATCATTTTCTGAAAGAATTGTGAAAGCTCTCATTCTTTCACTCCCCTTTAACTCAAAGAAAATATAGTGATTTTTATTTCACCCAAAGATTTCAGGATTAAACATTGCAATATGGAAATTCTAAACATGCTTACTGTGAAATTCAAAAGAGTTCAACAGGATTTGCTCTCTAACAGGTGTGCTTCTTAGGATTGAATCTTATTTTCTTACATTTGTAACCTACCTTTCTTCCAAGGGTCTCAAAACAAAGAGCATGGAGTCATGGAGTGCTAAGTATATAGACTATTGACTTATTTGTAATATTAGACACTCAGTTTGCAGCAACAGGCAAATTTAACCACTATTTATATACTCCTGACACAAGCATTACTAGTCTCCTGTAAATATGTGGAAACGTAATAAACAGAGGAGGCACCAGACCACAAGATGCATCTAGTTTTTGGAGGAGGAAAACAAGAAAAAAAATATTCTGAATCTCAGAAGCCAGAACAGCAAGAGGGATTGCTGCGCAGTGAAAGCAGCAATCCCTCTTGCTGTTCTGGCTTCTGGGATAGCTGCGCAGCCTGCATTCGCTTCATAAGACACACACACATTTCCCCTTACTTTTTAGGAGGGAAAAAGTGAGCCTTATAGAGCAAAAAATACGGTAATATTTGGGTTCCTGTGTGGGCAACACCTACAGATACACAAGGTGTCACTTTTGTATTATTTGAACTGCAGGACTCAAATATAACTCATGGTCATCCACATGTCAAAATTGGCCTAATCTTCATGTAGATGACTTACTATTCACAATAACCCATTCCCAGAGATTTTCTAAGTTTATTCTTAGGACTTGCATTTCTATCCACATTTGTGCGTGTCTTTTTTTGTGGCAGTCTTTTTTTTTTTTTTTTTTGCTGCCCATGGTAACCATTTTGTCCTAGCACCTACCGAACTTCAACCACTATGAGTACTGGCATCACATTTTTCCCCAAAAGAAAAACTGTCTGCCTGTTTCAGTGGTAAAACAGCCTTCCATTGGTGCAATGTGACTTCCCCTTCTTCTTCTCCTCTCCCCTGCAACTCCTTTGGACTACCTTTCAGGGGAGGATGCGAGGGATGAAGAAGAAGGGGAGGTTCTATCACATTCAGTCCACTCATGCAACGTTGGATGTAATCCATTGTGTTATAAATATTTTGCAACGTTTGAACCAACATTGCTGCATCCAAAACATACCCAAAATGCTCAAAGCGTTTCTAGATTGGGGCTTGTCTCAAAACATTTTTGTTTTCAATATAATAGTTTATGAGTATTATAGGGCCTGTAAGGACTTTGAACACTTGAGATATTTAAAATATATCTTTTAGAAAAGGAAAAGCACAAGAGCAAAATCCCTTCTCTGCCAAATAGAATGTAGATTTTCAGCTTCTGTGCTTCCAAAACAGCTTTACCTGATGCAGTGCTAATAAGGTGGCAAAAAATGCGTGTTCCCACAATGTTAACCAAGCGACAATCAACCTTAAAGACTGGTAGAACATTTCCAGGAAAAGTGACTTCAGTTATCTTTTCATGATACAACTCTGCTTTCCCTCTCAAATTGCAGATTTTAAAATGCTTTCAATTATTTTCCTCATACACAGTATAAGCGAAATCAAGGTGTGAACTTGTCTTAATATAGTGCAGCCAGCATTCAAAGTGGTTGTTTAATTTGATCAAGGTAGTAAAAAACCCCAAACCTGGACATGATTGTTATTTATACACTCTGAAGAAAGGCAAAAGGTCTTAAGAGGTGCACTTAAGAGTCTAATGCAACAGGTCATGGCGCTCCAAGCTGAAATTCTCTTCATTCTCCAAAAAGAATGAAAGCTTGCATCTGATAACTTGAAATCTGCTTATCACTTCCATGGATTTGCGTGTCTTATGTCAGGATCTTAGGTGAATAAAGAAAGCTGCTTAAGGGCTGATGTGTTAAAATCCTCCAGCTTGGCAGGATGACACAGAAAACCAGGCCACCGCAGCTTTGCCTAAAGGTTGTTTGCTCATCTTTGATAAATGGTCACTTATAACCCACCCCTATTCCTTCATTTGGCTGTTTTGGTTCTTTCTCCCGGTCCTCTCCCCATTTTTCAAGTTGTAAGCCAGTCACTCACCTTGGGAAGACAGCTAAAGAAGACAGCAGAAATGGGAACAGACTTTTCTGAAATATATCTCACGAAAGAGTCAAAGGCAGATTGGAGAATTACAGGTCTGGGCAGAATACATCTTTGCCCAATGGCCTCCCTCAGCAGGAAATGTAAAATAAGTAACAAAGATGGAAGAGATCTTGGACAGGATGCCATATGTAGGCTCCAACATGGGAAGCAAAGCTCAAGAGGCCTGACTGGGACTTGGCTGCCTAGCCAGGATTTGGAAGGCGGGTTTTTCACAATACCGAGTTTTAGATTTGTTTTAGTAGCACTATATTAAATTGTGATTAAAATGTGATGCATTGCTAATGACTGTGCATTGAGGGAGGGGGTCTCAGGAGAGACCCAGCTGCAAAGGATCAGCTACTTGGAATTGATCTCTAATACTTCACATTGCTAGTTTCATAGTACTGAAAACCATGCACAGTAGAGACTGAATAACAAAAAATCCAGAGTTGTTCATCATCTCTTCCAACAGGCACACCCTGTTGTGAGACTATAAATGTTGTGTCCAATTATTTTGTATGGGAAAATATTAATTCCCCCCATTTCTCTTCTCTTTCTTTGCAGGAGGCGTTGACATCGTCAGCTGAGATTTTTGGAAAACACACTGCAGTATTCTGTAATAGTCAACATATGGAAAGTGTTAGAAGTATTTATTATCTGTAAATATTGTAAATGTATCAGAATAAAACGTTGGCCACAGATGCTCTCCAAAACTGCACATTTGAACATTGTGAATATTGGGAGATTCTTTTTGTGCAAAGACAATTCTTGTTGTCCATTTACCATAATTTATTTTGTTGAATGATGTATTTATTTCCATGAACGTTTATCTTGGTGCTGCTGACTTTCTATATTTTTTGTAACATAATGCACTTTAGATATACATTATGTCTTTTGTTGATACGACATAAATAAATGGTTCCTTTTTTATTGGTTTTAATGAGTTGCCCAAGTACAGTTGTTTAAAAAACAAACAAATCTTCCATGCATGTATAAAAGGCGGTATTTTTACAATTATTTTTTTAAAAAAGGCCAATAAAATATAATGTAGTTAAAATCATATCATGACTCAGAGGAAAAAGTGTGTCCTCTTAAGATCTCAAGGACAAGGAACAATCATTTCCCCCTTTGCGGCATCTGAAAATAGTCTTCAAACCTAATATGTTTATATTGGTTTTGCTTCCATTTTCATATTAGTTTTTAGTTAGAAATCACTAACGATGTATTGTGCTCCAGTATCTGGCATTAAGGCAGTGGAGAAGCTGAACTGGTGTGTAATACTTGTGGAAAAGGATTCTGCACAGGGGGATGTGCTTCAGTCTTACAGGGCTCACATGGAAACACAAATTGATCTCCAAAAGTGTTAGTCCAGAGTTTCCCAAGGCAGAGCACAAGGGATGGAGACAGACGGAGGTCAGGTTGGAGGGTGGGGAGGAAGTTGTAGCTCCTCAGCATTCATCCAGCAACAAAAACCTGGCAGAAAAATGCAGATGAGACGAAAGGGGCTTAATGCAAGCCAGGAATCCATTGCTGCCTTGGAGCATCTGAAGTCTGAGTTTTCATAAATCTCCCATTAGAATTTCCCACCTCATTCCAAGTTTATTTCCAAATGCTGCTACTTCTATTACACAGGAATATACTAAAATACTCAATAGATTCTTCCTTCCCTACAGAGTTTATTGGAGGTACAGTTTGGTCTTCCCCAATATCTGGTATGCTGATTCTGATGCCTCCTTGTCTTAGGACATAGGAGTGGCTGAATGCATGGCGAATGTGTGAAATATCCAACACAGTGGCTTGACTTTGGGTAGACCAGCAATTCCAAGCCCACTTTGGATTCACACTCAGCAATGTCTCCTAGTTCTAAGATAAATGATTAGGCCTTGAAGACTGGTGGATACAGTCTTTGTTGCCTACTGTGGGTAAATAATCATTGAGAAACAAGCTGACAGCTCATATTTCAAGTGTCTTGACATGCGCTCAATCCTATCTGTATTTCCCAAGAAGCAAATTCCACTGATTTCAATGAAGCCTAATCAGAAGTACACATGCATTAGATAACAGTCTTAGACTAGTTTAGGGCAGCAGGGGAGCTAACAGACACCCTGATAAACGTGCTAGTCTTTCAGATAGCATCAGTTCCTCCAAACCAGCGACCTAGCCTTGCAGATCAGATATACACTAGACGGCTTCTTGCCAGCCAGCTGCACAGCTTACTGCCCAAGTAGAAACTGCCAAGTGGATTTTGCTGCTGCCATATGCACCAGTGGACGCATGTAGGCATCAGCTGCAAATTCCATTAGCTTAGCATAAAGGTAAAGGTACCCCTGCCCGAACGGGCCAGTCTTGACAGACTCCGGGGTTTGTGCGCCCATCTCACTCAAGAGGCCGGGGGCCAGCGCTGTCCGGAGACACTTCCGGGTCACGTGGCCAGCGTGACAAAGCTGCATCTGGCGAGCCAGCGCAGTACACGGAACGCCGTTTACCTTCCCGCTATAAATCGGTACCTATTTATCTACTTGCACCCGGGGGTGCTTTCGAACTGCTAGGTTGGCAGGCGCTGGGACCGAGCAGCGGGAGCGCACCCCGCCGCGGGGATTCGAACCGCCGACCTTTCGATCGGCAAGCCCTAGGCGCTGAGGCTTTTACCCACAGCGCCACCCGCGTCCCAGCTTAGCATAGTCACCAGCCAAAAGTCATTAAAAGTCAACAATAAAGCTGTATAGATGGATCCTTTTCATTTGGCACAACATGGTAATATTCCCACAATTCTTATCACACATATGCACACTTGTTTTGTATATACACATATAGTACACACATGTATTCCCATTATATTAGAAATGTGTTTTTAAAGAAACACTTTAGGACTAGTGCTGCCTCTCTGTGTGCTTATTTGAATCTTAGGCTGCCTGAGGTTGCTCCCCCTCCATGCCATTTCCAGCATGGGATCCTTCAGGGAGGTCAAAGGGGGGGAGGGGCCCAAGGTAATCAACTAGCTACATATTTAGAGGACAAAATTGTTCATTCTTGACTCCACAGTTGCTGCATTCCTGATGCCATGGATTGTCACATATTGTAGCATCACTTTCAGTTCATGCATTACAGAATTATTGCAGAGGGAGCCTGGTTGGGACCAGGACATGGAGAATGCTTCAAGGTGTGAGAGCGAGGGTGGTCCCTGATGCCTTGGAAGTGGCAGTGGTGGGGCTGCTCCTAAAGAAGCCGTCCCTGTTGATTTGGACTAACCAGGATTCACAAATTATTGGGGAAAGTAGTGAGGGTTGGGGTGTTCTTGGATTGTACGGATTATCTAGACCCATTCTAATCTGTGCTAAGGGTTGGCTATGGGACCAAATCTGCCTTGGTTGCCCTGATGGATGACTTTTTACCAAGAATGGAGCAGAGGCCTGTGACCTTGCTCCAGTGTCTATCGAGGCCACTTTGCTACATTGACAATGCTTTTTGGCCCACTGGCAGTTTTACTATGGGGTGCCTACAATGCTGTTTAATACCTGATATAATTTTAAATAAACCAAGGTTACAAAAAACAAAATAAAAAACCCAACCCTACAGCCACAGTGCCAGATCTACAATATTTGCTGTAGCGGGGCAATAGTCTGCACCACTGCCTCCCTCCCCATGACTAGGAACTCCATGCTGTAAACTTGCAACCCCAAAGTAAATAGAGGGAGGCAGCCACATGCCCTGAAAGATTCCTACAGAAATTCTTTTGCTTGCAATGCTTATTACTTGGATGCACCTTAACAAGCATTAAAGTACAGATTAAGGCGGATTTTCCTTTGGCCTTTTAATCAAGTTAACCAAGTCTTCATCTGATAGATGGCAGATTTCCAGCAAAGCCTAGCCCAAGCTTCCTTTGAAGAAAGGCTAGAAAAGGTTTAGCAAATCAACAATTTGTCATGGAGCACATTGTCATTGAGCTCCGCATGGTCTGCACAGGCTGGAAGTTGCTCTCCAGAGATGTTGTGGATTGAGTTTGAGGCCTTGGGAGGAAGTCCCACCATTTGCACCCATGAGAAATTTCCTTCTAATACAAACCACACCTCCAGACGAAATATTTTCCTCAAAATGGCAGTAGAGGACAAAAAGGGCAAGTTCCACCTTGAAGCCTTTTGGGTCAGTGGTTGATCAGATAAGGAGGATGGTTTTAAAAGAAAAATGGTATAAGGTGATGCTTGCCCAGCACTAACCCTGGTCTGAGTCAAGTCTCCATGCAAACGACATTAACTTCTTCTTTTTTCTCTTCTGTTCTCTAATACACAAGGATCCTGTATGCTTCACTTAGCAACTGCTGAATTTTATTTTTTTTAAAAAAGAATTCTTTCCTTCTTTGTCAACCTGACATCTGAACAACACCTAGTACAGTGGTACCTCAGGTTACATATGCTTCAGGTTACAGACTCAGCTAACCCAGCAATAGTGCTTCAGGTTGAGAACTTTGCTTCAGGATGAGAACAGAAATTGTGCTCTGGCGGTGCAGCAGCAGCAGGAGGCCCCATTAGCTAAAGTGGTGCTTCAGGTTAAGAACAGTTTCAGGTTAAGTACGGACCTCCAGAACGAATTAAGTACTTAACCTGAGGTACCACTGTACAGCGTAAACCAATTAAGTCTGCATGCTTCATTTATAATCCACTTTAAGACAATATCAAGTCAACATTTTCTCTCCCACTCCTCAACCTGATGAAAAGTGCTGCAAATTAAAATGTTTGCTCACTATTTTGTGACCTTTTGACTGGTCCTAATAAAGGTATTGTCTTGTTGAAATGACCCTAAGAAGCTTCCCTGGAAATAAATGACAATTTAATATTTTATACCAAGAGATGCAACTGAAGTATTCAAAATACTAAAGGAGATGGACCACAATTTAATCTGGGGCCTCTTGGTCAAAGTCCCATTGGTCCTCTGAACATCCCCTGTGAGATGATGGAAAGTCACAGGCCACAGGAGAATGGCAGAATTCTTCATTAACATAATTTGACAAATCATGATGTAATGTACTGTTTCCAAACCTGTGACAGGAAAGGCTTGCTTTTTTCCTAGGGGTGAACACATTTTTCTCTTGCTGTGTTTGGGCACAAGTCACTGATCTGGGCATCCCTCCTGGTTGGAAGGAAGCTAGTTCGAAGAAACATGAAAAAGGGCCACCTCCTCTAAGGGGTGGTAAATCTGCATTAGGAGTAATCCTCTCCAATGAGGCTGAGTGGGAAGGAGGCCAGAGCAGAGAGTTGTGGAGTGATGCAGTGGGCAGTTTCTCTTGAGGCCCACACCGGAGGCTTTTCATTAAATTTATAGACTGGTTTTCTGTGGTAGACTAGCCACTCTCTCACAGCACACTGATGTAATGGCTCTGAATAGACTTCAAATAGTTCATAACAATGTCCCTAAGGAATTCTTAGAAGGGAATTGCTTGCATGTAGATAGAGAGCCATGTGAGCTCCTGCTGTATTATCACAGGGTCAAATGTTAAGGTCAAAGTTAGACCAATGCTCCACTTCTGTCTACATGGTCCATTTTGCTCATATTTTTGGACTTTTAATTCATTAGGTTTGATCACTGTCCAAACAGGATACTTGAGTCACTTGAGAGATTTGGGAAGCTTCAAACATTTCCTTTCACTTAGAATTGAGTTTTTCTTTTCAGACAAAAGGAAAGTGGCAGATGTTTAAATATGATGGGTGTTGCCTTAAAAAAACAATGGCTGAACAAGATTAAATTATTGAAAACCCACTGAGCATACTCATCGGTGTCCAAGTTTACTTCAAACATTGCTTTTCAGTGAAACTTATTCCCATTCACACCCACCATCTGTTCACAGAGCTACAGAAATCTTGCAGAAGGGCAGATCTGAAGAGCGCTCAAGAACTCCCTGGATGCTTTGATAGTCTGTGCTGCAGGAAAGGATTAAGAAGTGTGCAGAAATTCAGCACTAAAGTGAAATGAGGACAGTCATTTATGGAAGGATTAATGTTTTATGTGCAGAAGGATCGTGGTCAGAATGGATTGCTAATGGCCTTGAAACAGCATAAATGGCAAGAAAAGCTCCACCTATTTTGGCACCAGTAGTGAGTTTTGAAATTTAAATAAAGCTATGATTCCCCTTTTAAAATGATCAGTTATGGTTGACCTCAATGGACTTCAGGAAAGCGAACATCCAGGAAGGTGACACAGCCACTTTGATCAGAGTCTTCAATTCAGTTCTGCAATGTCCCTTTGTTAACAAGTCACCCACAGGAAATCAACTTCCTGAGTTATTTCACTTCAGAGCCAGCTTCAAGAGCATGTAGAAGCTGCAGCAGTCAGGGCCAGGCAACCTTAATGTAAAGCAAAAGGCAATTTCAGTTTCAGACACTGACTGAAAAGAAAACAGCAAGTCTGACACTATTATAGAACTATGGCGGCCGCCATTCCTGAAAATCTATGTGCAGATCTGGCTGATGGAGAAATGACAGAAAAGTGCAAGAGGTTGGATCATCTTCTTATGAGTAAAGGCTAGAGCAGTCAGAGGCTTCTCTTGTTGTTTAGAAGAAAACAAAAGAGAAGACACGGTACAGGAAGGGTGGCCCTCCAGACTACAACTCCCATCATCCTGGACCACTGGCATCACTAGCTGGAGTTGAAGGGAGCTGGGGTCCAACAGCATATGGAAGATCACAGGTTCCCTATCCTTGGGACAGAGGTTTCAACTTTATGACATGGAGAATTTTCTTCATGATTTACATAATTTATTTTCAGCGGCTTTGAGAAATGGAGGGCATTAACCTTCTAAATATTTTTTTAAAAAAAAAAAAACAAAACAACACAACACATCAAAAACCAGTAGGCTAGCACTCTTCTCCCCAACATCTTGTTTGGCATGTGGAGAGAATATTTTGGTTAGTGGGGGAGCAATTATGTAAGCCTGCAGTTGGTTCAAGATTCACCATCTCAGCTGTTATTTGTGCAAATTAGACCTGATTGCCACCTGTTGGGAACAGACAATGGGGTCTTGCCCTGTTTCAGAGATTCCCGGAAGTATCTGTCTGGCTACCGTTGGCAGCCCCATATAGGGAAGCTTGTTAAGGTTTAATGTTTTACTGCACCTTTATATATGCTAGGAGCTTCACCTCTGCACTTGATCTTCCAGTTCTGTGGTAAACTGTTTTCTCTCCCACTCTGTTTCTTGCACCATCTAACCCTTACCCTGCCTTCTTACACAATTCTCCATATCCTACATGGTGGTTCTGTGGGTCCTCCTTCCCCATGAGGTTGCCTTGAGCCATTTTTAACCCCTCCACATTCAGTTTTTCATCTCAAGTGCAACCTAACCATTTCTTTGCTCCTCTCCCCCTGCATGTGGCTGTCTGAACAATAATGATACTTAGCATTCATATGGCTGCTTTACAGTGTTCAAAGTGCTTCTTTACAACAGGATTGCATATGAAGGACTGACGCTAACACAAAGTGGCTTGCCTGCCTGAGGCCACCTCATACAACTAGAACCAAAGACCTCCCCGCTGTCATCTATATCAGGACTGGGTAGAAAGGAAATTGGAATCTATTGAAATTGGAATCTCTGGTTGATTTGCAATAGATCTGTAAGGGGTTCTGACACCCAGTAATTGAACAATAGTAAGTAAATTTATTTACTTTTTAAATATCTGGGAAGGCTTCACTATTCCTTACCTTTAAAACAAGATAATTACAGTGCAATCTTGTACATGACTATTCAGAAGTAAGTCCCATTGTTTTCAACATAATTTACAGGATCACAGCCTTAATTGGTCACCCAAGCTCTGTGGTCATCTGGTGGCCAATTTTAGAGTTTTGTGTTAAAAACACTTGATCTGTAGTAACTCATGTGTAGGTATGCACTTGGTATATGCAGGTTACCCCAGCTCAGAGGGTGCAGAGGTCCACCTCCAGAGCCACTGTTTTTCACCTGTACTTGGCTAGTGTGCCATTGTATTCTAAAAAAAAAAATAACAACCCAGATCCCATAAACCTGAAGTCTGCCCAGCCCAATCCATACTCCTGTTTCCATCAGATTACCGTATTTTTTGCACCATAACACTCACTTTTTTCCTCCTAGAAAGTAAGGGGAAATGTCTGTGCGTGTTATGGAGGGAATGCCTACGAGTGGCATGCCTACAGATTTTCCTTCTCTAAAAACTACGTGCGTGTTATGGTCAGGTACGTGTTATAGAGCGAAAAATACGGTACTTGATGTCTCTTAGATGGATGTATAAGTTGGTTTCATGTTCAATTACAGTCATTAAGGGACAAATACCTCTATTAACTGGTGCTTTACTGACATTTCAGAAAAAAGCACCATTTCCCTTCTTAACACCGTAACACAACTGTGTTATCTAGCGACTGTAAAGGCCTTCAAGCATAGCAACTATGTATGGCAGTCTCAGTTCATGCTCTTGATCTCTTAGCCAACCACAAAGGGAGGGGGAGCTTGGCTGTGCTGCTGCAAACCAGCAAGCAGTAGGAATACTGTAGTTATGGTATTTGAAGGTTTAAAATATCTTGTTATTCAAACATAAAACATAACACTGGTGAAAGGTGCTGGAACAGTATCTCAGAATACTGTAGGCTTGTTTATACTACAGCATGCTACACTGGCTCAAGCAGAGCAATCTTCCTGCACTGCCGTGCCATGCCTGAGTGGCTCAAATGTAAACTTTAATAGAGAAAAATATGGACCACCTCTAAGAAAGCAGAGTACAGAAGGTGTCCTAATAAAACTGGGGACATTTTACAATCTTTAATATAGACTTGCCTAATTCTAAGTTTTGTATGCTGCAACCTTTCTGTCATAAACAAGGCATTGCACATCCATCACAATATGACAATCATAAAACCAATTAACCTACAAAGCAACCCAACAATAGCAGCTAAAACCTTGAAGTTTCAAGATCAGAAAGTGAAAATTTGTTTGAACAGAACTGCTTCATCTTGACACCAATGCACTCAAAGACACCAGCCTGCTAAGCCTCACTTGATAGTAGAGAAGGCTCTACTCTGAACTATCATCACTTGAACATCCCAAAGGGGAGGTACCCAAAGCAAAGCTCAACTTTCTTGCTGTCCAACCCTTCAATTCTTTTCCCCACCTGGCCATTCCTTCATACAAAGCAGACAAGTTGTGTGATGATTCACTGTTGTGGTTCTGTGTTATGACTATTGTCCCATTTGCTGTGCCTGCTTTGGTTTTTGTATACCCAAGGTCAAGCCTGGATGTGGGGAAAATCTACTTTGATCATCCTGATCCATGATAATCTTCCTTTGTACAGATTGCCTAGTCAATGGGCTTCTTATCAAAAATTGTCTTGAAAGCAGCCCTTCTCTCTGGCAAACCATCCTCTTTGGGTTAGATTTGTAGCAAACAACCAGGCTGGCTTCATAAGAATATCTACAAGGCACCACAGATCTTGAACCAATTACAGTGGTACCTCAGGTTACATATGCTTCAGCTTACATATGCTTCAGGTTACAGACTCTGCTAACTCTGAAATAGTGCTTCAGGTTAAGAACTTTGCTTCAGGATGAGAACAGAAATCGTGCTCTGGCGGTGTGGCAACAGCAGGAGGCCCCATTAGCTAAAGTGGTGCTTCAGGTTAAGAACAGTTTCAGGTTAAGTACGGACCTCCGGAACGAATTAAGTACTTAACCCGAGGTACCACTGTAGTTTTCTGGCTACTAAGTAGTTTCCAGGCCCAATTCAAAATTTGGGTTTTGACCTATAAAGCCTCAGGGCCTATAAAGGCTCAGGACTGCAATACTTCAAGGACTGCCTCTTTCCATATGAACCTACCTGGACCCTGAGATCATCTTCAGAGGCCCTCCTTTGTGCGCCCTCTCCTTGAGGGGTCCAGAGGGTGGTAACACGAGAACAGGGCCTTCTCTGCAGTGGCTCCCTGTCTGTGGAAAGCTCTCCTTAGGGAAGTTCGCCTGGCACCTTTAGGTAGCAAAAACGTTCCTTTTTAACCAGGCCTTTGGTTGACCTGATCAACATCTCATACCCTTTTAAAATGTGGCTCTTTTTTGGGGGGGGTATTATTGGGTTATTGCTTTTATTCTTCATATACTTTTTATATATACTATACAAGTCTATTTTTCATATACTGTGATCTTTTATGTGAACTGCCCTGAGACCTCCAAGTATAGGACAGTATATAGATTCAATTAATAATAATGATGGTGGTGATGCTGATGATAGCATTTTCTGAAATTTAGCATTGTTTGATAAAGCCCATGTGTCCTGGGTCTAATCATGTGGCAAGCCTCCCTCCAAAATTTGTATTCATTTGGCCAAAGCTTGGGACTCACTGGCCAAGAAAGGGTCTCCTTTCTCTTCTGGGGTGGCGCCATCGGCAATGGCGGACTCCCTCTGAACCGGAGGGACCAGCTCCGCGTGAAATGGGTCCTTTCCGCTGCGGCGAAGCGGGGACCCTTTTAGAAATCACAGGCAGATGAAGCCTGTGACCGTGGGACTCGGCGGGCACCCTTAGCGCCCCCCCAACCAGCAAAGGAACCCACTAACGGGCTCCGAAGTGAAGAGGGGGAAGTGGCGCGGTGCTGTGAGTCAACTGCTTTTTCCGTGGAGCGAAGCTGCATAGCCGTTGCCGGAGAGCGCTGCCTTTTTCCTGGCACAATTTGGCATCTAAAATAATCACCCGTGAGTACTTAAACATTGAACAATTGGACTTCAAATAAGAACTGGCGATTAGAAAGGAATTGGACTTAAAAATTCACCTTAATTTGGTACTGAAACGGGAAGGTCTAAACAGGAAGTCAGCCTTCCGTTTCCTTGTAGTCAGAAGAAAGCAAAGATAACGTACACTAGAGCTTAGAAAATCACTTTTAAAGGATCGGTTTTCACCATTTAAAATCGTTGAACCCCCCTTCGGTAGCAGGAGAAGAAGGGGGATCTTTTTTGGACTGTTTAAACCTGCAGAAGTGAGTTTAAAGTAAAGTAACTTTCCACCGTCCTGACCCTGGAGCGGGGTGTCAGAATTGACGTTTTGAAGCTCATTGACCAGAGACAAATGTTTTTGACAGATAGTTAAAAGAAGAGTAACATTGTGATTCCACTGTTTCCATTCGCATTTTAAAGGAACAAATATTAACAAAATATCTAAAAAGAAACTGTGTTGCTATTGTCCTTAAAAGAAAGAACAACCAGAAGTTTTCCCTCTAGAGGGGGACTGTGAAACTGTAACAAGTTCTAGGGAGCTTGCAGCTGCCACAGATTACAACCGTGGGAAAGGACTTGTGACCTTGCAGGACAATGTTTCCAGAAGCACTGTTGGGTGCTTTCTGTAAAATAAATGCCCTATTGGATCAGTTAAGTCAGAAGATGGATTTGATGACTAATGCAGCCAGAACATTTGAACAGGTAGTGGGAAACTATATGGAGCCCACCCAGGAACTTAAACAGGAGTGTGTCCTGACAGAGCAGATGAGAGAAGAGGATGTTGCAGAATCTTGGGCGCCAGAGATGGAGGGACTTTTGGCCCAGCAGGAAAATGAGCCTTTGGATTTGACAAATGAACTTGGAAAAAACCAGATTTGGAAAGACAAAGTTTGGATTGATTTGGAAATGGGGGGTTGGACTGACCCCCCTATGCAGGGATGTTTGGACTTTCCGAGTCTGGCAATGGGCCGTCAGAGGTTTGGAGTTGTTGGGGCTTCCAATTTTGGAGGGAATTTGAAAAAATACCACATGGAGTCTAGTCTGGACTATGGGAAAGGGGCTGATTTGTTGAAAGGGTCAAAAACACTACCAAGCTGGAGTTCCCACGAGTGAAAGGAAAATATGAAGAGCTGCGGAAGGGACATGGAAGAGATTTGAAGGCCTCGGATATAAGATCACCAGGTTAATGTGCCAGACTAATGGGATAAAAAGGACTGACAATCCTGGGACCGGGGGGAGGGGACGCTGGAAGAAGATTGGATTGTTTTTATTTCTTTTTTCTATCATTAGGAATGTTTTATAAAATTGATGAACGTTGGAAAAATGTTGAAATGAAATTACTTGGCTCTTGTAAAAATGTTTAAAGAATTAGGTAAAAAGGTAATGGTTATGAGAAGTTGGTAAAAATAAGATTTAAGTCTTAAGTTTTAAGGTTTTTTATAAGATAAAATGAAAATAGAGTAAGGTAATGTAATGACAGAATATTATGAATTATGGAAAGGATTTACTGTGATAATTATTAATTAAGATACAAGAGATGGGAGGAGGAGGAGGTCATGGAAAGAAGGTAATGAAAGTGGAGAATTTGAAAATGATGGTTTTCTTTTTTCTTTTTCTGTTTTTGTCTTTTTTCTTTGTAATTTTTTTAAAAAAATCTTTTTTCAATAAATATCATTTTAAAAGAAAGAAAGAAAGAAAGGGTCTCCTTCTTTCCAAACAGACTCAGCCTTTCTCTAAGAATGCCAATGGCACCTACCTGAGAGGTGCTGGAACTCAGTTCTGGTGAGTTCCCCCTGGAAAAAAAGCTCTAAGTGTAATTATCAAGCACCTTTGCCACTGCCAAGTAAATACTTCCTGACCGACACGTAACTCAATTGAAGAGCTCCATCCTAAGATTGCTTTGAATGGGTTGCCAGGTCTCAGGACTAAGTTCTAGAATAAGCAAAGCACTAAAGATCACACCTCTTGACCATTTGTTATTCACCCACCATCCTATGGGGGGGGGCTGTTGAGTGATTAACAACTCCCGTTTTTTGAAGTCCCAGGCACAGAACCACCAGGTGTCCCTATTTTCCAGGGACAGTCCTAGATTTACAGAAGCCGTCCTCGTTTCTCATTTGATCCTGGAATGTCCTGCTTTTCCTTAGGATGTCTCTATTTTCGGGAAAGTGCTGGAAGGTACAGAGTTATGCAACCCCCAACTCAAGGTGATAAGTAACTACACAACCTTTAGAAGACAACTGAAGGCAGACCTTTTTAGAGAAGTCTTTTAAAGTTTAATATTTCATTATGTTTTTATAAATGTAGGAAGCCACTCAGAGTGGCTAGGGCAACCCAGTGAACAATTTTTATATGGATTAATGGATTCCATTTTTAATGAAGCCATGGCATTCTGACGCTGGCCAGTCCTGCACTTCCTTGCAACATGGGTGCATGAAATCAAGCAGGCAGTACTAACAACGATTGAAGAGCCTCACTGGGACCATGAATTACTTTCAAGGGAAAAGACATTTGAATTCATTCACTAGTTATTTATATCCATAAATAACTTCTTTTTACCAGACTGGATCACTGGGGCCACCTAGCCCAGGACTGGACCTTTTTGGTGGCTGCTCCCAGACTTTGGAACTCCCTCCCTGGAGAAGCTAGACTGGCTTCTTCCTTGTTGTCCTTCCACCCACAGGCGAAGACTTTCTTGTTCCAAAAGGCCTTTGGGAACTGATTGCTTTTAATGAAAGGGCTGGAGCCATGCTGCTTTTATTTTAAAAACTTGTATGGTTTTAATAGATTTTTTAGTCTGTGGAAAGAGAGAGAGAAAAAAGAGAGAGTTTTAATTCCATCAGTGTTTAATTGTTTTTTTAATTAGTGTTTTCCACCTTATGTTTTAGTTATTGTTGTTTAGTCATTTAGTCGTGTCCGACTCTTCATGACCCCATGGACCAGAGCATGTCAGGCACTTCTGTCTTTCACTGCCTCCCACAGTTTGGTCAGATTCATGTTTGTAGCTTCAAGAACACTGTCCAACCATCTCATCCTCTGTCGTCCCCTTCTCCTTGTGCCCTCAATCTTTCCCAACATCAGGGTCTTTTCCAGGGAGTCTTCTCTTCTCATGAGGTGGCCAAAGTATTGGAGCCTCAGCTTCACGATCTTTCCTTCCAGTGAGCACTCAGGGCTAATTTCCTTAAGAATGGATGTGTTTGATCTTCTTGCAGTCCATGGGACTCTCAAGAGTCTCTTCCAGCACCATAATTCAAAAGCATCCATTCTTCGGCGACCAGCCTTCTTTATGGTCCAACTCTCACTTCCATACATCCCTACTGGGAAAACCAGAGCTTTAACTATACGGACCTTTGTTGGCAAGGTGATGTCTCTGCTTCTTAAGATGCTGTCTAGGTTTGCCATCGCCTTTCTCCCAAGGAGCAGGCATCTTTTAATTTCGTGACTGCTGTCACCATCTGCAGCGTTCATGGAGCCCAAGAAAGTAAAATCTCTCACTGCCTCCATTTCTTCCCCTTCTATTTGCCAGGAGGTGATGGGACCAGTGGCCATAATCTTCGTTTTTTTGATGTTGAGCTTCAGACCATATTTTGCGCTCTCCTCTTTCACCCTCATTAAAAGGTTATTTAATTCCTCCTCACTTTTTTCCATCAAGGTTGTGTCATCTGCTTATCTGAGGTTGTTGATATTTTTTCCGGCAATCTTAATTCTGGCTAGGGATTCATCCAGCCCAGCCTTTCGCATGATGAATTCTGCATATAAGTTAAATAATCAGGGAGACAACATACAGCCTTGCCGTACTCCTTTCCCAATTTTGAACCAATCAGTTGTTCCATATCCAGTTCTAACTGTAGCGTCTTGTCCCACATAGAGATTTCTCAGGAGACAGATGAGGTGATCAGGCACTCCCATTTCTTTAAGAACTTGCCATAGTTTGCTGTGGTTGACACAGTCAAAGGCTTTTGCATAGTCAATGAAGCAGAAGTAGATGTTTTTCTGGAACTCTCTAGCTTTCTCCATAATCCAGTGCATGTTTGCAATTTGGTCTCTGGTTCCTCTGCCCCTTCAAAATCCAGCTTGCACTTCTGGGAGTTCTCGGTCCACATACTGTTTATGTTTTTAGCTGCTCTTATTTTTATCTGTCACCATTATAAGTCACCTTTAGTCTCTGTCAGGGAAAAACATGGGGTATAAATGAATTAATAAATAATATTGCTTATTTAAATTATTATTTAAATTAATAAATAACAATAATATTGCTTATTCTGGTGGACAGCAGCCCCCCAAAAGACCTTCTCAGAGGCCTTTTCCATACCAGCCACTCAAGGTCATTTAATTCCCATTATAGGGTGCCAGGCTGCTGCAATGGCTAGAGCTCAAGGCCTTCTTAGAAATTAGCCAAAGCAAGCAAACAAGTTTAGGCATTTCAGTGGATGCATACACAATTTGTTGGTTTTAGATGCCTACCCACTACAGGGCTTGGCCGGTGCTGGGGGTTGGATGGAACAGTAGTGCTGCCCCATTCGTTTTGAGCCCTGAAGCCATTTTCCTCTGTAGGAAATCAGAGAAGTGACTGTGATGTTGCCTATGAACTCACCTGCTCCTCTCAGGTGTGGCGGAGAACACTATTCCACTGGCATTGTTGAAGTAAACTTCACCAGACAGTCTGGCTAGCTTCTGGGCATTGCCATCTCATCCTTTTCTCAGGCAGCAAAATAACATAAATGTAGCTCTGGTTAGAACTTAGACTGTAGCTTAGAAATTAATAGAAAAGGTCACTGCCTAGTGTATCTATTTACAAAAACAACACCACATGCTGGCAAAGTAAGAGAGCATCCCAAGTTTTGGAGATTGGAGCGGTGGGGTTTTTTTACACAAATAATCCTCTACATCCTTCTCTCTAGGCTGTACATTCAGCAGGCTATAATGCGGTGGTTTTCCATCACTGTCAGCCTGGAAAAGGTGACTGAGACAAAAGGCTGCATTTCGATACAAACTCTGGTGGAAGTTATGCAGAGAACATCCCACACAATGCTCTGGAAACTGCAGACACCCCTCAGAGTCTCTTTTGATCTATTTCCTGGACTCCTCTTTCTCACAGTTCAACTAATCTTTTCCTCTGTCATTGTTAGCTAACTTACTGTGGAAAATATTCACATACTAATGTCCTCCACGCCTTGCCCTTCCAAAAACAACAGATACCCACCCAAGATAACTGGGAACATTTTGCCATAAATGGCCGGTTTAAAGTTTGGATTCCTGTCCTCTGACAGGCAGGTCCCCCTTGAGGCCATGGGGCTTGAAATGCCAGTAGCTATTTGCATTAAAAATTGCAGACCCAACATATGCATGTTGACGACACTGCAAAATCCACTCTGCACACCCTATGGCAACAACTCCCTCCAGTTGCTATCAATTTTTGTATAGCAGCCTATTTTATTAACATCTGCCCTTGGAAGATGCACTGTGAGTCTCACAGGACCAATGTATTTCTAAGTCAGTGTTTTTTACTCTATGGTCCAAGCCTTCCACATTTCCAGCTGGTCCCTGAGGCCATGCTGAAAACAAAATGAAAGAGTGGAGACTTTCAAGAACCTTTAAGATCTTGGATGAGCTCTCTTCCCCATGCACAAATACAGATTTGTTTGATCTTATCCACAAACGTTTTACTTTAATTCAGAAGCTTTTCAAACACCCTACCACGTCAAGGGAGAAAGGAAGAAAAATAAGGTGGTCCACAAAAAGCAAGCCAGACCCAGCAGTGATTCTTACTGCCAGTGACCAATGGGCAGAAAAAGGAGTAGAACACAGAAGGGGCAAAGGGCACTTCTGGTTTAGTAGTGGGCAAATGTGTGGAAACGTGACTTTCCTTCCAGCAGCCACAGGGGTCTAGCTTTGCAGGGGAGGGTGGCAAGCTGCTTGTTTGTGTTGGAGTATGTCCCCTTGACACCCTTCCCTCTGGTGCCACCTAAGCATATTTCCAACAAAACCTAAGCCGTTCCAGCAGCAAAGCTTGTGATATTCCAGATTAGCAAATTTTGTGCAAGGGTTACAATGGTTAAGGAGTGTTTGGGAAATTGTAATCAGGAACTGAGAAATAGCCTGCAGGAAGTGGGATCCCAAGTTCTTGCACAGATATTCCGGGCTATGCTACAGTTTGCCATTTTTCTTGGCACAGCCATAGCCAACAAGCTTTCTAGGCATGAATTCGTGATTTGTGTTGATGAGGAAATGAATTCAATCCATGCTAGTCTTTTTAGTGTTTGGGCCATCCAGCTACTAAAGGAAGGGTAAAGGCAGCCTCAGGAGTAAAGCAATGTATGTGAGAGTCATAGAATCATAGAATCATAGAGTTGGAAGCAGTGGCATAGCGTGGGGGGTGCAGGGGGGGCGGTCGCACCGGGCGCAACATTTGGGGGTTAGGGTTAGGGGGCGCAAATCCACGGGTTAGGGGGCGCAAATCCACGGGTTAGGGGGCACAAATTACTTGCCTTGCCCCGGGTGCTGACAACCCACGCTACGCCACTGGTTGGAAGAGACCACAAGGGCCATCGAGTCCAACCCCCTGCCAAGCAGGAAACACCATCAGAGCACTCCTGACATATGGTTGTCAAGCCTCTGCTTAAAGACCTCCAAAGTAGGAGACTCCACCACACTCCTTGGCAGCAAATTCCACTGTCAAACAGCTCTTACTGTCAGGAAGTTCTTCCTAATGTTTAGGGGGAATCTTCTTTCTTGTAGTTTGGATCCATTGCTCCGTGTCCGCTTCTCTGGAGCAGCAGAAAACAGCCTTTCTCCCTCCTTTATGTGACATCCTTTTATATATTTGAACATGGCTATCATATCACCCCTTAACCTCCTCTTCTCCAGGCTAAACATGCCCAGCTCCCTTAGCCGTTCCTCATAAGGCATCGTTTCCAGGCCTTTGACCATTTTGGTTGCCCTCCTCTGGACACGTTTGACCATTTTGGTTGCCCTCCTCTGCACACGTTCCAGTTTGTCAGTGTCCTACACAGTCTTACACAGGCTTCCTCAACCTCGGCCCTCCAGATGTTTTTGGCCTACAACTCCCATGATCCCTAGCTAGCAGGACCAGTGGTCAGGAATGATGGGAACTGTAGTCTCAAAACATCTGGAGGGTCGATGTTGAGGAAGCCTGGCCTTACAGGAGCTATGCTGCTCTCTAGTAGTTTGACTAACATTGGTGGGAACTCCCTATTGCCATTGTGTACTATTTATATTACAGACAGACACTGACTCATAACACAGTTTACAGAGCAGGTTGCCTATTACAAAGCAACACAACTTACATCACTGAAATCTACCAACAAATTAGCAATTTGTCCCTCCCTCTAATGCTCAATTCCTATAAGTTTGGCATCAGAAGATAAGAGTGTTTGTGTTTTGTTTAGTTACAGAGCTTTTTATTTTCATATGCAATGATAGGCGGGGACGTGAAAACACATCCATACAAGCTCCAACACTCTGCCACTTAACATGGTTCTTTCCAGCAATACTAGGATACCACCAGCACAAGTGGCACTCACAGATACTTTAGGTGCCTCCATTTGCTTCCAGACACATGAAGCCCTACAGCCATCTCAGCATGCTGCAAACAAAGGAACCCATTAGGATTATAAATGGAAAGAGAATGGCCACTTACCCAGTCCGAGGTGGGCGGTGGTTGTGGCCCGTCATGTCGGGCTCCGCAACCCCCTGGCATAGTGATATTCACCTAGTGCCCATCCATTGGGAAATTCCTGGAGTAGCCACGGGGGACTCTGGGTGTTCCTGCCAAACCAGCTTTTGATTAGGAGTATAAGTTAACAGAAAGAGAAGGGGGAATGAGAAACGTTATTTCTCTTTCTCCCTGCCCAGCATGGAAATGCTGAAGATTGCAGGTGTAGGAGCCTGATCCAGATTGGGATACTAGTGTGGGGAATAGCTCCTTACCCCACACTTTGCTTTTCCAAAAATCAGTCTGGCTGAGCTTGCCAAATGAACTGGAAAGTCCCTGAGCCTGAGGGGAATCCTATTTGATCCAAAGACTCCAGGTAGAGGCCATTCAAATCAACCCTCCTGCTCTAGAGAGGCAATTGAGGCCCACTAGTTCACCCTCAATAGGTGGGAAAATGAACCATAAAAGGCTCCCCCTCTTCACGTCTCCTAATCCACTTAGCCATTGCTCATGGAAGTCTACCTGGCAAATCTCACCCATGGCAATTTCCATGATCCCATATAACAAGATGCATCACAAGGCTAGTGAACTACAGTCTAATGCCAGGGTTTATGCAGAACAAAATATAAAAAGGCAGAAATAATATTCAATGTAATACTCAAATCTGCTTCCCACAGAGCAGATCCTTTTTTCTTTCAACTGTTTTAAAATATCTACCCCAAGGCAGGCAAGCAGGCTCACCACTTCTGGGCGTCTGTTGCCAAGTATGACGCAAGTGCAGTGCCCCCCCCCCCCGCTGCCATGCCTTGAAATGGAAAGCAGGCAAGAGACCTGCCCTCCCAGCCATCTTAAGGGCTCCTCCTGGGGAAGAGGCATTGCAGTTTTACAGACCAGGGCCACCCTACAGATTAAGTTAATTCCTTACCCCCACCCAAACTTCTGTATAACTCATTAACCATTCCCTCCCCAGAGTCATGCCCTCCCCAGCGCCAAGTGGACATATTTTCTATGGGAACCTTTTGGCAATTCTCAGAACAGTTTTACTCATTCACTTAATAGCTGCAAATAAAAGTTTCATTACCACAGTTAATTATTTCACCAGTTTAGAGATGCCTGCCTTCTCAGCACATTCACTTAGGAAGGGTTCAGCGCTGAGCCTTGGAAAGGGAGGCGGGACGCCGATTGACATCTCATTTCTTCCCTTAAGTGGGCTTTTTCCGATGGTCATGAAAGCATTTAACCTACTTATTTTATTGACTGCGTGAGAAGGTGCATTTGCTGAAGTTAAATAATGGAGAAAACACAGCAGCTGGGCATATTTGTCATATGTGTGTGCATATTTTCCACCATAAACAGCACAAATAGGGGATTGCTCAGTCAACGAACAGAGTCTTCAAATGGCCCTGGTATAGACATGCACAATCTGAAAGCATCAGAAAGGTGTTTTACTGATTGTCTGTCTGTGTTCATATCCTATAATGCCAGCTGGAGTTTATTCATATAAATTGTACACAATTCTCTGATGATACTTTGATCATCAAAATATCTGATTAGCATGCCCATTAGATTCATATAGATATATCTGATATGATTAATGTGAACCACTGGAGGTCACTGTGACAGTAGAATAAAAACAAAAGTTTGAAGTTAGACCTATGCAGTTCATGCCTATATGAGCAAAGAGTGGACTGCACAGGCACTCAGACGTCAGTGGAACATCAAAAGTACTGATATGCAAAATCAAGAGTTCGGTCCAGGTCCAGGCTACAATCAAAGTCTGAATTTCAAAGAGGATTCATTCAAGAGAATCTCAAATGCTTATTTACTGTCTAATCTAATGTAAAGGCCACCAATGTCCACATGTACCAGTCCCTCCTTATAGCAGTCACAAACAGAGCCTTAGCTAGGTGATCTTGCGCCACTGGCAGAACCGTCCAGATTACGCCCCCTAGCCACGGACAAATTAGCTCTTCTTTCTGCCTCTCCTCCACACACACACACACACACACCCCATTCAATTTGGCTTCGGCTGACCCCTGGAAAGTTGTGTTGTGATTGGCTGAAACGTTGTGATTCTAAGTACACAACGTGAAATAGTGTGTATTTGGAGTTTGTGAAATTTAAAGAAAAAGGAATGCGGCACAGAAAAAAATAGGGGGAAACAGGGCCGCCGCATATCATATAAAGACCCTCTATTAAAAACCTTTTCTTATGAGGCAATAATCGGTAGTCTTATTTATAGACTTCTTTTAGCCAATTTTGCGCCTACGCCCTGGCGGTGGCCTTCCTCACCACCCCCTAGCTACGGCCCTGAGTAAAAATAAAAGTGTGTGGTGCAAATATGTACAGTTTAAAGTAAGCCCCATCATAGTCAATGGGGCTTACTCTCAGGTATGTGCACACAGGATCACATGGTTCAATGTTTCCTTTCCCCAAAGACCTGTACTTCTGTAATGGAGAGTACAGACTAGGAATTTCTAAAATAAATACAATCTTAACATACTACAATCACTAGGATTGCTCAGACAATGCCATGGCTGTAAAACTGCTATAAAACTAATATATTGATTCCATATATATTAGTAAATCCATACTATGTGGATTTACGGTACTTGGAAATAAACCCCACTGAATTCACTAATAGTTGCTGCTCCTCCCAATGAAATGTGCATCAGATTGCAGTCCTACAATGTCTTTCAATGTTCTACTGTGAGTTGCTCTGAAAACTACAACCTGAGATTTAAATGAAATAAATTGCTGATATCATTAATGACATAGGTGTGGATATCTTATTGAGATATTTCTTAGTGTGTATAACACTATGCATGTAATATGCAGCTTTGTTTAGTAATAATTCTTGTGATAATGATAGGCGTGCCTGCAGGGTTGGAAAACCAAAAAAGGGTTATTATTTTTCCGTCATTGATCCTTTCAAACCTTAAAAAGAATTAACTTTTTAAAAATAAAATGGTAACATATATAAGGTCATGATGACAATTAATTATTTGTAAGAAAATTCACTAGCATTCACTAGCACTAGCATATTTGCAGTTTTAAAATGGGAAGTTCCTTTGTGCATCAGTGCTTTGTGGTCTGTATGTGAAAATAACTATCTTTCTGTTCCCCGTTGGTGGTGGAAAACCATCAGGACAGTAGAATCATACTGTTTGTCACTTGTCAGATGATATAATATGGGTCATTCTTACCACCACTATTCCAACTCACTTCTTGAGCCTTTCTCTCCTACTTTCTGTTCTTGATACTTTCAATTTCTCATGGAAATTTCAATTCCTCAAACTAAGTCACATGAGCCCTGTGCACCTGTTTTCCTATGAAATCTTGGGAAATTCTGGAGGAGGCCGGAGAACATTAGAGGGTTAGTTTAAATTATGTCTGTTATATTTGTTTTGCAAGATAGAGCTGGGAAGTTTCCTGCTTGGCAGGGGGTTGGACTCGATGGCCCTTGTGGTCTCTTCCAACTCTATGATTCTATGATTCTATGATTCTAAGTGTAGCTTAGTTTTTTTTGTTCATACCTTACAGTTTCACAGCATTTTCAAAGTTCCGAAGCTGCACATAGTCAAAATACAGCAATAATCAATAAAGCACAATCTGTGTCCTAAACCATTTAGATATTTAAAGGCCAAAGCTAGCACTTTCAAACAGTGGCGTAGCGTGGGGGGTGCCAGGGGTGCCGGCCGCACCGGGTGCAACATTTGGGGGGGTGCGTTTGGCCAGCCCTCCTCGAGGAAGCAGGAACCCCACTGTCCTCGGACCTCCTCCGAAGCCTGGCGGTGGGGCGGAGAGACCTTCTCCCTGCGCCAGCCTTCGGATGGCTGTCCTGAAGACTTGTGGTGGGAGCAGTGGCGTAGCGTGGGGGATGCAGGGGGGCCTGCTGCACCTGGCGCAACATCTGGGGGGGCGCGGAAGAGACTCGAGTGCTAAAATCCACGGGTTAGGGGGCGCAAATTACTTGCCTTGCCCCGGGTTAGGGGGCGCAAATTAATTGCCTTGCCCCGGGTGCTGAGAACCCACGCTACGCCACTGCTTTCAAATATATCTGGAAACAAGTTGGGGAGCCAATGAACTTGACACAATTCAGATGTAACATGAAGATAAAAAAATTTGGTCTTGTCAGCATTCTACCTGCTGAATTCTTGCGCCAACAGAGGTTTTGGACCATTTTTCAGCAGGGAAGTAATGAACCCATGTATTATTGTAGCAAGATCTGCCTTCACCAGAAGATTATACTTTAGTTTTATTACAGACAGCTGGTGTACCCTTTTCTGGTTTAGATCAAACCTGAGGCTGGGCAAAGCTTAGTTTTAGTTTTGTTTGTAATATTTATGTATCATTTCACAACAGTCAAAAGGCTTCCTAAATCAACTTACGGTAGAATAAAAATATAAACATAATTATAAAACAAGAAATACAATAAAAAAGAACAGAAATACTAAAAGTGTCCATCCAAAGATAAAGAAAACTTCCTTTTCACACAGTCCCATTCTGCACTGGTTACTTATTGGGGCAAGAGGGAATTAGCAAGCAAGGGCTAGATGTGAATAACATAATACAGTGGTACGTCGGGTTAATTACTTAATTCGTTCCAGAGGTCTGTACTTAACCTGAAACTGTTCTTAACCTGAAGCACCACTTTAGCTAATGGGTCCTTCCGCTGCCGCCGCGCCGCCGGAGCACAATTTCTGTTCTCATCCTGAAGCAAAGTTCTTAACCTGAAGCACTATTTTTGGGTTAGCGGAGTCTGTAACCTGAAGCGTATGTAACCTGAAGCGTATGTAACCCGAGGTACCACTGTACAGTGGTGCCCTGCAAGACGAATGCCTCGCAAGACGAAAAACTCGCTAGACGAAAGGGTTTTCCGTTTTTGCGTTGCTTCGCTAGACGAATTTCCCTATGGGCTTGCTTCACAAGACGAAAACGTCTTGCGCTTTTTTTTTAAAGCCGCTTGAAGAGGCGCAGTTGCGACGGACCGTGCTTCGCAAGACGAAAAACATCACAAGACGAAAAGACTCGCGGAACGAATTCTTTTCGTCTTGCGAGGCACCACTGTATCTAATTTCACTCTTGGGTCTGCCATTTAGCTCCTTCACTTGTCTTCTGTGTTATACAACACTCCTTTGCGTGGCAAGTTCCCACCTTCCACCAGTAGGAATAAACCATGACACCATTATTTAGGTTAATGGGCAAAAATTGGCCACAACTTTATTGGTTACAGGTAAAGAATGGTATTGGCTTAGGCATTGGTCCTATCCAACTATTTGGCTTCAGCCTGTTTGCATGAAGACCGGGAAGGGTTAACACCAGCAGGGGGAGCCCTGCTGATGCACATCAACTAGGGACTCCCCCGGGGTCACCGCTCGGGGGCGTGCTTTAGGCCCTGGTCTCCATAGGCTTCAGAAGAGGCCACGCCCCCTGGAATCCTTTGCCGGACTACCCTTCAATATTTGAGGGAGGTGATGGCACTCCCCCCCCCAACAGATCTACATAACAATACCCCTACCAATGCCTAACTGCCAAAACCAAAGCCTCTTAATGGCGACCAACCGAGGTCCATAGCAAGGTCAAGAGGGGAACCTTAAAGGGCGGGCGGACGGGAAACCTTAGCAGCTGAGCGGTCCGAAGAGGGAGATCCCGGGGCCGTGCTTGCCTTAAATGAGGCAAGCCACACCCCCTGAGCCGGCCGATTCCCCTGATTTCGTGGGGGCTGGAAGCCAGCCCCCGCGCGTGTTGGGGGCGTGAAGCCTGCAACACCATCTCTGCCTGAGGTCGGAAGTGGCTTTCATACCTTTGAGGGAGTGAGAACGTTCTGCTGGGCTTTTTGTTTAAATTTATGGCTCTTATTGATGTAGGTGGTGGTGGGGAGATTGCTAAAACTGAAAGTGTGCCATTTTTGGCGGGGGGAAAGAAGCTACTTTGTATGCAAACTTAGACTTTGCATTTGGCCATCTTCTACTCCTCTGTGGGAGCCAATGCAGAGCACTGAATATGGATCAGGGTACAAGTTCCTTTTCCACCATGAACATTGACTTTTGGCAAGTGTCACACCTCTCAACCTCAGTTCCTTTCTTTGTAACATAGAAATAACAAGAGACCTGCCTTCTGGGGCTGCAGTGACAGCAAAGACAGTAAGTAACCTGGGCCCCATCAGCACTATGCATTTGTGGCAGTAACGCACCACTTTAATGACTCACCGCCATAGCTGTCAACTTTTCCCTTTTCTTGCGAGGAATCCTATTCGGAATAAGGGGAATTTCCCTTAAAAAGGGGGAAACGTTGACAGCTATGGTCACTGCTTCCCACAAAAACTCCTGGGAACTGTAGTTTTGTTAAGGGTACTGAGATTTGTTAGGAGACCCCCATGCCCCACATAGAACTACGGTTTCCAGAGTTCCCTGGGAAGAGGCATTGATTGTTAATAATAATAATAATAATAATAATAATAATAATAATAATAATAATAATATATTTATACCCCGCCCATCTGGCTGGGTTTCCCCAGCCACTCTGGGCGGCTTCCAACAAAACACTAAAATACAATAACCTATTAAACATTAAAAGCTTCCCTAAACAGAGCTGCCTTCAGATGTCTTCTAAAAGTTTGGTAGTTATTTTTCTCCTTGACATCTGGTGGGAGGGCGTTCCACAGGGTGGGTACCACTACCGAGAAGACCCTCTGCCTGGTTCCCTGTAACTTGCCTTCTTGCAGCGAGGAAACTGCCAGAAGGCCCTCAGCGCTGGACCTCAGTGTCAGGGCAGAACGATGGAGGTGGAGATGCTCCTTTAGGTATACTGGACCGAGGCTATTTAGGGCTTTAAAGGTCAGCACCAATATTGTGCACGGAAACATACTGGGAGCCAGTGTACGTCTTTCAAGACCAGTGTTATATGGTCTTGGCGGCCGCTCCCAGTCACCAGTCTAGCTGCCGCATTCTGGATTAGTTGTAGTTTCTGGGTCACCTTCAAAGGTAGCCCCACATAGAGTGCATTGCGAGAGATAATTAGAGCATGCACCACTCTGGTGAGACAATCTGCGGGCAGGTAGGGTCTCAGCCTGTGTACCAAATGGAGCTGATAAACAGCTGCCCTGGACACAGAATTGACCTGCGCCTCCATGGACAGCTGTAAGTCCAGAATGCCTCCCAAGCTGCACACCTGGTCCTTCAGGGGCACAGTTACCCCATTCAGGACCAAGGAGTCTTCCACACCCGCCCGTCTCCTGTCCCCCCAAAACAGTACTTCTGTCTTGTCAGGATTCAACCTCAATCTGTTAGCTGCCATCCATCCTCCAACTGCTTCCAGACACTCACACAGGACTTTCACCGCCTTCACTGATTCTAATTTGAAAGAGAGGTAGAGCTGGGTATCATCCGCATACTGATGAACACCCAGCCCAAACCCCTGATGATCTCTCCCAGCAGCTGCATGTAGATGTTGAAAAGCATGGGGGAGAGGACAGAACCCTGAGTCACCCCACAAGTGAGAGCCCAGGGGTCTGAACACTCATCCCCCACCACCACTTTCTGGACACGGCCCAGGAGGAAGGAGCGGAACCACTGTATAACAGTGCCCCTAGCTCCCAGCCCCTCTAGACTGTCCAGAAGGATGTTATGGTCAAAGGTGTCAAAAGCCACTGAGAGATCCAGTAGAACTAGGAAAGTGCTCTCACCTTTGTCCCTAGCCCACCGGAGATCATCGACCTGTGTGACCAAGGCAGATTCAGTCCCATGATGAGGCCTGAATCCCGACTGGAAGGGATCCAAATGGTCTGCTTCTTCCAGGCGTACCTGGAGTTGTTCAGCAACCACTTGCTCAATCACCTTGCCCAAGAATGGAAGATTTGAGACTGGGCGATAGTTAGCCATATTGGCAGCATCTAAAGCTGGTTTTTAAAGAAGTGGTTTGATAACCGCCTCTTTCAGCAGGTGTGGGAAGGCTCCCTCACAAAGAGAAGCATTCACCACCCCGCGAATCCCATCGCCCAGCCCTTCCCAGCTAGCTTTTATAAGCCAGGATGGGCAAGGATCAAGGAGAAAGGTGGTTGGTTTCACTCATCCAAGCAGCCTGTCCACATCCTCGGGGGTAACAGATTGGAACTGATCCCACGCAACTTGACTAGACAGGACTTTAGCACTCTCCTGCCCCAGCCCTGCTCCCACAGTGGAGTCTACCTCTTCCCGAATCTGAGTTATGTTATCTGCAAAATCATTTCAGGAGATCATGTGGCCCGTACTGGGCCCTGATGTAGCAGGTGGTTCCACTAAATTGCAAACCACCTGAAAAAGTCTCCTGCTGCTGTTTTCTGCAGATTCAACAGAGGCAGTGAAGAAAGTCTTCTTTGCTGTCGCTACCGCCACTTGGTAGGCTCGACATTGAGCTCTAACCTGTGTCCGGTCAGATTCAGAATGAGTTATCCACCACCGGCGCTCTAGCCGTCTCAACGATTGTTTCATTGCCCTCAGATCCGTGGAAAACCACGGGGCTGTCTGGGCTCCATGCAATCGGAGAGGGCGCTTTGGAGCCAGACAGTCAATAGCCCTGGTTAACTCCACATTCCAGCAGGCCACTAGGGAATCAGCTGAAAGGCCATCAACATGGGATAAAGCATCCCCTACCACTCTCTGGAAACCATCTGGATCCATTAAGTGGCGGGGGCGGACCATCAGATTTGATTTGATTTGATTTGATTTGATTTGTTACGGCCATAGGCCCATATCTAAAACAATACATCAAGATTTCCATAAACAAACAATTTAAAACAATTCCAAGTTAAAACACCCATATAAAACCAATTTCACTTCAATTAAGTAAACACTATATACAATAAGCTCCCTCTGTGTCAACCGTAATTCAAATCCCTCGGGGATATGCGTCTTAGTTCTGGCACTTATTGATGGTTCTTAAGTTTGGCTAAGCTGTCAGAGTCATACAGTGATCCATTTCTCCTCTTATGAAATAAGACATTAATCAGGTATCTAGCGACTGCAAGGGATCTACTTGAGTCTTCGTCGTTTAATAAGTATATTATTTGGGCTTCCTGAGGACTGTCAGCGATTCTTGATAAATATGGAGCCAGAAACTTGGACCGTGGAGCCGAATGTAATGGACAACAGAAGATTATATGGTATAACGATTCTATAGATCCACTTTTACAGTCACAGAGGAGTGAGATCTGTCCGTTGGAGAGTCTGTTACCCAACACATTTGATGGGAAAACATTGAATCTAGCCTTTATAAGGGCATACCTGTGCATCACCACAGATAAGGTAGTTAAATAAGCTGGGAGTTTCGTTGGTGGTGTTAAGCCAAGGTTTATCGGCGAACAGGTGCCACCACCTGTCGCAATATTAAATTGTAAATCGATCTCCTCTAATCTGTGAGTTATAATTCTCTTGGCAGAAATTAAATCCAATTTTAATAGTTCAGATGGAGATAGTCCTAAGGACACAAGTTTCCCATGTATTATTTTTGCCCAAGGGCTAGGGAAGTCATCTCTCCAGAGACACTGTATCAGGTGGAGATATGGGAGTTTATGCCATAATGCCAACCAGTAACAGAGGATGCATTTCCATAGTGTAGTTTCTAGAGATGTCACATTTAGTTCGAGTCGTATAGCTGTATTGCCTACACACCTGGGTAGTTTTAGCAACCTTCTTAGCAGTTGGTTTTGGATTACCTCCAACTGGGTTAGATTAACAAAGGACCCCCATATTGGGATTGCATATGCTATTGTTGCAATCACCTTTGCCTTGAAAACTTTTAACACTGATGGAATATGGAAAGCCCCATCTGAAAAGAAAAAACGCAGTAGCGCAAAGGAAAGGGCTTTAGCTCTATTTAATACATATGCAAGATGGACCTTCCAGCCCATGTTGTGTTGGAGGAGGACACCCAAGTATTGAAATTTAAAAACTTGGTCTATGGCTTTCCCGTCTATTCTCCAATTATAGGTTTTTCGACTCTTGGTGAAAATTAGGACTTTGGACTTTGCGTGATTAATTGTAAGAAAATTTGATTTGCAGTAAGCATCAAATTTTTTTAAGGCCCTCCTGAGGCCAACTCTTGAAAAAGATAGGATCAGTGCGTCGTCTGCGTAGAGTAGAAGGGGGCAACGATATTGGGCAAGACGGGGGGCGTGGATCGTCTCTTGAGAATCTATCAGAGGCGCCCTCATATCGCTTATAAATAGATTAAAAAGGGTCGGAGCAAGGATACATCCTTGACGAACACCTCTATTGATGGTTACTGGCTTTGAGAGGTCGCCTGCCGGAGTGATTCTAACCCTAGCGGCCGATCCGTCATGCAGTTTAGTTATTAGCCACAAAAGTCTTTTGTCTATTCCCCATCGTGCTAATTTCCCCCAAAGTAGTCCTCTGGGGATGCTGTCAAAAGCAGCCTTTAAATCAATAAAGGCCGCACAAAGTTGGCCTCTATTTGGGGCGGAATATTTCCGGGCAAGGTGGTATAAAACTAAGACATGATCGACCGCTGACTGATTCGATCTAAAACCAGCCTGTTCAGGCCCAATCAGGTTGTTCTCTTCGGCCCACTTAGTAAGCTTAGTTAACAAGAACCGTGCATATATTTTCCCAATTATTGACAATAAGCTGATATTCCTGTAATTTCCCGGATCATCTGTCGAGCCCTTTTTATGAATTGGAATAATAATCGCATCCTTCCATATTCTTGGAACCTTCCCACTGTTGTTTACGGCATCAAAAGTAATGGCCAGGATTTTCGCCCACCAGTCTGCGTGAAGTTTTATAGCTTCCACCGGGACTAGGTCAGGACCGGGGGCTTTTCCAACTTTGAGCTTAGAAATGAGACCGTGGATTTCTTCCGGGTCAGTGGGTGGCCAAAGAGTGAGCTGCTCATAGAATCCATCGATTGTATTAATATTAAGGTCTGGTAATGCAAAATAGTTCCTAAGAAAGGATTCCCAGACTGGGGCAGGGATAACTGTTCGGGGGTATCTTTGAGATTTTCTGTTAACCAACAGCCAGAATATTCGGGAATTACGGGTATTTGAGGCAGCTATAAGTGCATGCCAGCGGTTCAGTTGCCATTCCTGTTTGGCCTTTTTTTGCACATATTTGTAAGCTGATTTTGCCTGATAGTACTCCATGGGGAGCATAGTCGCCCCTGAGGATTTGTAATCATTATAAATAGCACAAATATGTTGTTTGGCTTGTTTGCAATTACGATTAAACCACAGTGCACCTGTCTTGGAGTGGGCCCGATTTGCCTGGTGGGTTGGGACAGTAAAGAATGACGTGAGGACATTCAACAGATTGGCAAATAAATTAATAGTTTGGTCGTGTTCATATGAGGTTATGTCAAGGGCTGAATAGGTTTGTATGATCTCCTGCTGAAAAAATTCAGAATATTTTTGAGCCTGCATTGCAGACCACTTTGTACCCTTCACTCGTAATGTCGTATTAATACCCTCTGCCAGGTTTTCTGTGTTAGTGCCTAATTGAGTTGGATGACTGTACTCGTCCCCGTGCCAGTCTAGGTCAAACGTAGCAGCAAGTGGGAGGTGGTCACTGAGCTGAATATTGTCAATCTTAAAAGAGAGAGCTTTCGGCATCAAATCACTCGAGGCTAAAAGGTAATCTAGTACACTATTTGATTTTATGCCTAGGTGAGTGTACTCCCCCGGTATATCGGGAGGGCAGCAACCATTCAGGGGTGCTAGGTTTAAGCGAATAGCCATTTGGTAAAGAAGTACTCCAGCCTCGTTTACTTTAGAATCTTTTGAGGTTCTCCTCAAGGCATGTATCAAATCATAATTTTCGAGGCATGGAGCTGACCACCATTAACTTTAGTTAGATCAGCCCAATTTGCTGCTATGCGTGCGTTAAAGTCACCCCCAATTAAGGATTGGCTATTGGAATGTTTAACTCGGCATGATACTAAATGATCTTCTAATATCTCCCATCTATCATGCAGTTCAAGGGACGAACCACCTGGCGGGAGGTAGACATTGGAGATTAGCAGTGATACTTTCCCCCCCAACATCAACCCGGATAAAGCATAGGGGGGAGCAGTCAAAACTAATGACAATTTAAAATGCAGCTTCAGTGAGATACCAATTACTAGACCACCTTTCGGCCGTCCTCCTTTCTGAGAGGGGCAAGCTGGAAGAGATAGAAGTTCGAATCCATTTATAACAATTTCACCCTCCTCCCAAGTTTCTTGCAATAGAATGATATGAAACGAATTGATATACGATTGGAATTCTGGGTCACATTTTTTCCTACGCCAGCCAGTTATGTTCCAACAGAGGATCGATATTGGTGGTTTTTTGGGTTGTCCGGCTAACCGTCATTTAAATTCTTGTGGGGAGCTCTTATGCAGCAAGGACGTTCCCTTAAAGAAGTCCGTTATTTTCCTTTGCTGAATGTTGACGTCCTGGTGAGGTGAGTCTTTTGCTCTGGTGCGCGCTGGTTGTGGTAAGTCTTTTGCTCTGGTGCAATCTGGTTGTGGCACGATCAAATCACAAGGGCCAGAATTTTTGGGGGGCAGAAAAGAGTTAGCATCCTGGTGAGTAGAGATAATATTTGGCGTTTTTAGCTGTCGAGCCCAACTAGGCTCTGAGGAGGCTCCTGCCAAGTCCGCTGGAGCTATCCTCTTTGGGGATCTAACCGATACACTTGTGATAATTTGATTTATATGTCCTGCTGGGTCTTCAGTCCACACTGCATTGACTCTCGACACTGTAGTGTCTTCCTTACGTAATTTTTGGATTTTTGGTGGAGAAGCCTGACTTGGAGTGGCCACTACCGTCACAGGTCGTGGAGGGTCTTCGATGTATGTTGATTCCAAGTCCGGCATGGAGGGATGCAGGGGCGACGATTTGTCCAAGGGAGTGTTATCCTGAGATTCATTCTTTGATCGGTTAATCTCAGAGGGAACAGTTAAGTCTATTAAAAGCAGGGATGTGTTACCAGCGTGAAGGGGAGGAGAAGAGTCTGCCTCCCGCCGTGAGACCTTCCCAACCAATGCCGATGGCACCTTGTATGCTGGATATTGGGGGCTTGTTGTTTCCACCTCCATGGGGCATGGCACCGCTAAGTTAGAGTGGGTATTCTTCCTAGGAACTCCATTGCAGGCGATACTTAGGAGCTGAAGTTTAAGTGAGTCCAGCCTATTTATAATTTCTTGTTGTTCCCGCGCTGGTAACTCTCCAAAGGAGGCAATAAGCTCTCTTTCCTCCTGGGGTGTCAACGAGTTACTGGCACAATCATAGTGTTTAGCTGAAGAAGTGGGAGTACTATGGGACTGGCCCAAACATGAGGTGTACAGCTCAGCCCTCTTTTGTGGTTCAGGATGGGAAGGTTGTACCGTCTCCTTGATTAATCCCTCCGATAGGAGGGGTCTAATTATGGAGTCCATGAAAACTCTCGTTGGAAAAATGCCAAGACTATTCAAAAACAATTTTTGCTGAATAATGAGAGAGGGGATTTTTGCAGAGTGGAAAGCCAGCATTATTCTCTGGTATCTGTTCTGGTGGATTAAGGGAAGCACAGCACAAAGATCTATTTGTGATGTCTTGAGTTTTAGAAGCCATCTGAGGTGCTCTTTAGTCCCATGCAGCGTTGCCCAACTTGGGTCCCTTTCCCGGAAGGTTAGGGAAATCTTCCTTGGATGTAGAATCAGGGATTGGCGATTCAGTGAGGGGTTGATATTGTATTTGCAGTTCTTCATACGATCAGTGTTTGGAGGGGCTTTCTGCTGGCGCAATGGAACATCTACTGCCCCATCTTGGGCTGACTGAACCGACTGGTCATCCAGTTTTTGCTGCAGGCTATGCAGCTGAGAGGATAGGCCGTCAATTTTCTTAAATATACAGTTTAGAGTTCTAATTACTAGATGGAGTTGCTCACATCCTGAGCAGTCCGCAGAATCGGCTACCAACACCTCCTTCGGATAGGGACCCTCCCCATTTGTATCCCCATTAGCGTTTCCAATTTGTGGCGTCTCAGGAGCCTCATCTTTTGATGTTGTTTCAAGGGCAATTAGGGGCTCGAAACGATTTTGAGTTACTATTGAGTAGGTACATTCGTCGGTGCCTCTCCCTCCTTTAAGTAAACCCTTCCTTGATTGCTTAGGCCTCGGAGAAGATAACGCCTCGTCCGAGTCTCTTGGGCGTTTTCCATGACCCATAAATCAATTTTGCAGGGGACCCGTCGTGGACACTGTGCTGGGGAGCACCTTAAATCCTTTAGTCTTCCACACAAGAGTACTGCCTTCCACTTATCTCTCCCAGATTAGGGAGGCGGCGACAGCCGTGGCAGTAATAAAAGAGATAATAATAAAAATAGCCAGCACGGGCAGCAGTTCGTTAAAACTCTCGGATAAAAAGCCAGCACAGCCAGCAGATCATTAAAACTCTCGGATAAAAAACAGGGGAAGATAAAAACCACTTAAAACCTCTTAAAACTTTGATAAGGGTAAGCAAACTTACTTGGTGACTACCTTCGTCGCCATCTTGGAAACCTCCCGGACCATCAGAATCAGTCCCACCTCCCTGCAGAGGGGAAGGGTTGCCGAGAAGTCCAGTTGCACCAGGAAGTGATCTGACCATGGCACTTCTTGCGTTTCGCTTTTACTTAATGTCAGATCACCAACATCCATAGAGGTGAACACCAAGGCATGTCCATGGCTATGGGTTGGGCCAGACTTATTCAGGGACAGCCCCATGGAGGCCATGGTTTCCACGAAGTCCCGAGCAGCCCCTTGTAAGGTTGTGTCGGCATGGATGTTAAAATCCCCAGCACAACCAAACTGGGTGTCTCCAGGAGAACATCCACTACGACCTGAAGCAGCTCGGGCAGGGAATCCTTGGTGCAGCTGGAAGGTCGGTACACCAAAAGGAATCCTGTACTGCCCCTATTGCCCAACTTCCAGAGAACTGGGTCTTCCCAATAGGACGCCTGGTGCAAACTAATGACTTCCTAAAAATCACTGTAACCCCCCCTCCCCGCCCACAAGACCTGGGTTGCTGTGCGTAAGAGAAACCTGGTGGACAAGCAGCGGCAAGGACAGGCCCATCTGCTTCATCCAACCAGGTCTCTGTCACACATGCCAAGTCAAGTCATGATCAAGTCATGGATGGCAGTGGTCTTATGAATCATTGACCTGGCATTGCACAGCAGAACCTTCAGGTCATGTGGGTATCCCTTGCTGATATCCATCCGGTCAGGACCAGACCCAGAGGCAGGGATAGTCATAGAATCATAGAATCATAGAATCATAGAATCATAGAATCATAGAGTTGGAAGAGACCACAAGGGCCATCGAGTCCAACCCCCTGCCAAGCAGGAAACACCATCAGAGCACTCCTGACATATGGTTGTCAAGCCTCTGCTTAAAGACCTCCAAAGTAGGAGACTCCACCACACTCCTTGGCAGCAAATTCCACTGTCAAACAGCTCTTACTGTCAGGAAGTTCTTCCTAATGTTTAGGGGGAATCTTCTTTCTTGTAGTTTGGATCCATTGCTCCGTGTCTGCTTCTCCGGAGCAGCAGAAAACAACCTTTCTCCCTCCTCTATGTGACATCCTTTTATATATTTGAACATGGCTATCATATCACCCCTTAACCTCCTCTTCTCCAGGCTAAACATGCCCAGCTCCCTTAGCCGTTCCTCATAAGGCATCGTTTCCAGGCCTTTGACCATTTTGGTTGCCCTCCTCTGGACACGTTCCAGTTTGTCAGTGTCCTTCTTGAATTGTGGTGCCCAGAACTGGACACAGTACTCCAGGTGTGGTCTGGAGTAGTGTAGTCTCAAACAATGACTAAACCTACCTAAACCTACCTCGTCTAAGACATGATCTGGTCTTAGTGTAACTCCTCCTCCTACCCGTGATTGGTTGTCCCAGTGCATCCCCCCCTGTGTAACCTGCCGCAGCCATTTTGTTGACTGGGACCCACTCCCCGGCAGCCCTGACCCCTCCCCTTCAGAACAAAATAAAACCTTAAAAAAACACAATAAAACAATACAAACAAAAAACTTTAAAAATTACAAACACATCAAAATCAAACAAATTCCTGAACCCAACCAAACATCCATCCCCCCACCCCACCCCCCACAAAAAAAATTCAAAAGGGAAAAAAGAACATTTTAAAACATTTTTAAAAGAACACTGCACCGCCCTGAGTCATAGAATCATAGAATCATAGAATCATAGAGTTGGAAGAGACCACAAGGGCCATCGAGTCCAACCCCCTGCCAAGCAGGAAACACCATCAGAGCACTCCTGACATATGGTTGTCAAGCCTCTGCTTAAAGACCTCCAAAGTAGGAGACTCCACCACACGCCTTGGCAGCAAATTCCACTGTCGAACAGCTCTTACTGTCAGGAAGTTCTTCCTAATGTTTAGGTGGAATCTTCTTTCTTGTAGTTTGGATCCATTGCTCCGTGTCCGCTTCTCTGGAGCAGCAGAAAACAACCTTTCTCCCTCCTCTATGTGACATCCTTTTATATATTTGAACATGGCTATCATATCACCCCTTAACCTCCTCTTCTGCAGGCTAAACATGCCCAGCTCCCTTAGCCGTTCCTCATAAGGCATCGTTTCCAGGCCTTTGACCATTTTGGTTGCCCTCCTCTGGACACGTTCCAGTTTGTCAGTGTCCCTCTTGAATTGTGGTGCCCAGAACTGGACACAGTACTCCAGGTGTGGTCTGACCAGAGCAGAATACAGTGGCACTATTACTTCCCTTGATCTAGATGCTATACTCCTATTGATGCAGCCCAGAATTGCATTGGCTTTTTTAGCTGCCGCGTCACACTGTTGGCTCATGTCAAGTTTGTGGTCAACCAAGACTCCTAGATCCTTTTCACATGTACTGCTCTCAAGCCAGGTGTCACCCATCTTGTATTTGTGCCTCTCATTTTTTTTGCCCAAGTGCAATACTTTACATTTCTCCCTGTTAAAATTCATCTTGTTTGTTTTGGCCCAGTTCTCTAATCTGTCAAGGTCGTTTTGAAGTGTGATCCTGTCCTCTGGGGTGTTAGCCACCCCTCCCAGTTTGGTGTCATCTGCAAATTTGATCAGGATGCCCTTGAGTCCATCATCCAAGTTGTTGATAAAGATGTTGAATAAGACCGGGCCCAAGACAGAACCCTGTGGCACCCCACTAGTCACTCTTCTACTAGTCAGGTCCTCCTGGCCTGAGTCCTCCTGGCCAGAAACAGCAGCAGCAGCAACTGTCCTTATGAAGCCCGTCAGGCCCCACCATGGGCCAGGCGGTGAGTGGTAGGAATGGGGCCCTCAGGCAGGGGAACTGAGAACCGTAGCTCTCTGAGGGGAATAGGGGTCTCCTAATAGCTCTCAGCGGAACGCGGGTGGCGCTGTGGGTTAAACCACAGAGTCTAGGACTTGTCAATCAGAATGTCGGCGGTTCAAATCCCTGCGACGGGGTGAGCTCCCGTTGCTTAGTCCCTGCTCCTGCCAACCTAGCAGTTTGAAAGCATGTCAAAGTGCAAGTAGATAAATAGGAACCGCTCTGGCGGGAAGGTAAACAGTGTTTCCGTGCGCTGCTCTGGTTCACCAGAAGCGGCTTAGTCATGCTGGCCACATGACCCGGAGGCTGTACACCGGCTCCCTCGGCCAGTAAAGCGAGAGGAGCGCCGCAACCCCAGAGTCGGCCATGACTGGACCTAATGGTCAGGGGTCCCTTTACCTTTTTAAATAGCTCTCAGCACCCTTGACAAACTAGAACCTCCAGAATTATAGGGTGGTGGTGGGGAAGCCATGACTGTTTAAAGTGGTATAATACTGCTTTAAATGTTTAGTGCGGACAAGTCCATAGTAAGCATATTTAAAGTGCTAAGTAAAAGTCAGAGCAAGGTGGCAGCTGATTTTGGACTTAACAGAGGACAGGCAGTGGGATTTTCTGCTTCAGGTGCCAAAATAACTTGGTGAGTACTATGCAGGGCTTTTTTTCAGCTGGAGCTCATCAGAGCTCAGCTCTGGCACCCCTCCGGTGGGTTCTAAGAGAAGAAGGAAGAAGTTCAGGGTAAACTCTGGCACCTCTTTTTCTAGAAAAATAGCACTGGTACTATGTAGCTTTACTAAGAAGAGGGGCAGGGGCAGACTTTGGTAATCTTTCATAATGTGTGTGTGTGTGTGTGTGAGAGAGAGAGAGAGAGAGAGAGAGGACTGACCCACCTCTCTCTCTCTCTCTCTCTCTCTCTCTCCTTCATTATGCTTTATTATACTTACTTACAACTGTACAACATAAACTTGAGTTCATTGAACTGATACATTTGAGAACAAAAAAGGAAAGAAAAAACAAACATTTTAACAATGATTTTTTTTCCAAAGCGTCAGACTTCCCATCTTTTCCATATTTTGTTCTATAGAAACCTATCGCTTAAATTTGTCCATTTGTTTAATAATATTTTTTTAAAAAATATAATTTTTATTAACAGGCCAATCAAATCACCTTAATTCCAAATCACATTAATTCCAAATTATACAGCCAGATTTTAGAAATTTTGTTGGGGGGTACCCATACTTCAAGCTCCGAAAGGGATCCAAACCTCACTCTTGCTGCTGCTGCTTTAATTAAACAGTTCTATCCAGTTCTGTCCAGATAGTCTTTTTGTTATTTTCCTCATCTTCTTGTTGTTATCATATATTCCTTTCTTTGTGATCTCTGATAATCTTCACAAGCGGGTTGAAAACAAACATATCCTGTGTGGGTTTTGCACTCTCCAAGAGTCATATCACATAAAGGACAGACGCCATTTCCACACCTCCATAAAGAACATTCCCACAGTCTGTCCGTTGATTTCCACAGGCTTGCCAATCTATATCTCAGGGGGTCCTGCCAGGTCAAGATCACATTCCGATAACCATACATTCACATTCCAATGACCCTGGTCCTCCTCCCCCTGGTCCTCCTATGGGCAAGCCTGTCTTAACGAGACTCCATTTATAACTGTGTCATAAAACTTTCTTTCCATTCCCCGATGTTTCCACCAGTCCTCTCTTTGATCAATAATTCATTTCCACACAGTTATTAACTCCTGCTTGTGATTAGTAACCTGCAACGATTATTCTCTCTGGAGGGGAGGGTTATTGGTACTCACATAAGACAAAAAAAGAAAAGTTTTTCCCTCCCCCCTTTCCGTTTCACTTCAACATACCAGTCTTTTAATGATGATTCTTCACTTGATTTATTTGTCCAGCCCGTCGCTCCGCTCGCAGAGATCCCATTAATCAGCAGTCTTTACTCCCGATCTTCACTTGATGTATGTGCATTAGCTTCTTTCCAATTATATATTTCCAATTATATATTTCGAGCTAATGCGAACCAGTGCGCGATTAGAGACAGCGTCAGGGAGAGCCGACCTCACCCAAGGGCTTCATGCCAAGTGTCCTCACCCCCTTCTTTCGAATCCGGGGGTGAATTATGGACACAGCTGGCAAGGCAGTCCCCCCCCCATTCCCTGGGGGGGGGGAAGGAGGCTGCATATTCCCATATCAGCCTCTTAATTACCTCATGGGGGTCGGAGAGATGTTATTGTCGGCCATCTTCCAATGCGCCCCCTGGTGGCCCCCTTGTTTAATAATAAATTACCAGTAATTATATCATTCTCTTTTTATACAATTTTTCATAGAATCATAGAATCATAGAGTTGGAAGAGACCACAAGGGCCATCGAGTCCAACCCCCTGCCAAGCAGGAAACACCATCAGAGCACTCCTGACATATGGTTGTCAAGCCTCTGCTTAAAGACCTCCAAAGTAGGAGACTCCACCACACTCCTTGGCAGCAAATTCCACTGTCAAACAGCTCTTACTGTCAGGAAGTTCTTCCTAATGTTTAGGTGGAATCTTCTTTCTTGTAGTTTGGATCCATTGCTCCGTGTCCGCTTCTCTGGAGCAGCAGAAAACAACCTTTCTCCCTCCTCTATGTGACATCCTTTGATATATTTGAACATGGCTATCATATCACCCCTTAACCTCCTCTTCTCCAGGCTAAACATGCCCAGCTCCCTTAGCCGTTCCTCATAAGGCATCGTTTCCAGGCCTTTGACCATTTTGGTTGCCCTCCTCTGGACACGTTCCAGTTTGTCAGTGTCCTTCTTTAATTGTGGTGCCCAGAACTGGACACAGTACTCCAGGTGTGGTCTGACCAGAGCAGAATACAGTGGCACTATTACTTCCCTTGATCTAGATGCTATACTCCTATTGATGCAGCCCAGAATTGCATTGGCTTTTTTAGCTGCCGCGTCACACTGTTGGCTCATGTCAAGTTTGTGGTCAACCAAGACTCCTAGATCCTTTTCACATGTACTGCTCTCAAGCCAGGTGTCACCCATCTTGTATTTGTGCCTCTCATTTTTTTTGCCCAAGTGCAATACTTTACATTTCTCCCTGTTAAAATTCATCTTGTTTATTTTTGCCCAGTTCTCTAATCTGTCAAGGTCGTTTTGAAGTGTGATCCTGTCCTCTGGGGTGTTAGCCACCCCTCCCAGTTTGGTGTCATCTGCAAATTTGATCAGGATGCCCTTGAGTCCATCATCCAAGTCGTTGATAAAGATGTTGAATAAGACCGGGCCCAAGACAGAACCCTGTGGCACCCCACTAGTCACTCTTCTCCAGGATGAAGAGGAACCATTGATGAGCACCCTTTGGGTTCGGTCAGTCAGCCAGTTACAAATCCACTGAGTGGTAGCATAGTCAAGACCGCATTTTACCAGCTTCTTTACAAGAGGTTAAACAGAGGTTTACCAGCTTCTTTACAAGAGGTTTAAACAGAGGTTTTTGTTGTTTAGTCGTTTAGTCTTGTCCGACTCTTCATGACCCCATGGACCAGAGCACGCCAGGCACTTCTGTCTTCCACTGCCTCCCACAGTTTGCTCAGATTCATGTTTGTAGCTTCGAGAACACTGTCCAACCATCTTGCCCTCTGTCATCCCCTTCTCCTTGTGCCCTCAATCTTTCCCAACATCAGGGTCTTTTCCAGGGAGTCTTCTCTTCTCATGAGGTGGCCAAAGTATTGGAGCCTCAGCTTCACGATCTGTCCTTCCAGTGAGCACTCAGGGCTAATTTCCTTAAGAATGGATGCGTTTGATCTTCTTGCCGTCCATGGGACTCTCAAGAGTCTCCTCCAGCACCATAATTCAAAAGCATCAATTCTTCGGCGATCAGCCTTCTTTATAGACCAGCTCTCACTTCCATACATCACTACTGGGAAAACCATGGCTTTAACTATACGGACCTTTGTTGGCAAGGTGATGTCTCTGCTTTTTAAGATGCTGTCTACGTTTGCCATCGCCTTTCTCCCAAGGAGCAGGCGTCTTTTAATTTCGTGACTGCTGTCACCATCTGCAGCGTTCATGGAGCCCAAGAAAGTAAAATCTCTCACTGCCTCCATTTCCTCCCCTTCTATTTGCCAGGAGGTGATGGGCCCAGTGGCCATGATCTTAGTTTTTTTGATGTTGAGCTTCAGACCACATTTTGCGCTCTCCTCTTTCACCCTCATTATAAGGTTCTTTAATTCCTCCTCACTTTTTTCCATCAAGGTTGTGTCATCTGCATATCTGAGGTTGTTGATATTTCTTCCGGAGATCTTAATTCCGGCTTGGGATTCATCCAGCCCAGCCTTTCGCATGATGAATTCTGCATATAAGTTAAATAAACAGGGAGACAATATACAGCCTTGTCGTACTCCTTTCCCAATTTTGAACCAATCAGTTGTTCCATATTCAGTTCTAACTGTAGCTTCTTGTCCCACATAGAGATTTCTCAGGAGCCAGATGAGGTGATCAGGCACTCCCATTTCTTTAAGAACTTGCCATAGTTTGCTGTGGTCGACAGTCAAAGGCTTTTGCATAGTCAATGAAGCAGAAGTAGATGTTTTTCTGGAACTCTCTAGCTTTCTCCATAATCCAGCGCATGTTTGCAAGTTGGTCTCTGGTTCCTCTGCCCCTTCAAAATCCAGCTTGCACTTCTGGGAGTTCACGATCCACATGCTGCTTAAGCCTGCCTTGTAGAATTTTAAGCATAACCTTGCTGGCGTGTGAAATGAGTGCAATTTTCGGTAGTTGGAGCATTCTTTGGCACTGCCCTTCTTTGGGATTGGGATGTAGACTGGTCTTCTCCAATCCTCTGGCCACTGCTGAGTTTTCCAAACTTGCTGGCATATTGAGTGTAGCACCTTAACAGCATCATCTTTTAAAATTTTAAATAGTTCAGCTGGAATACCATCACTTCCACTGGCCTTGTTATTAGCAGTGCTTTCTAAGGCCCATTTGACTTCACTCTCCAGGATGTCTGGCTCAAGGTCAGCAACCACACCACCTGGGGTGTACGAGACATCCATATCTTTCAGGTATAATTCCTCTGTGTATTCTTGCCACCTCTTCTTGATGTCTTCTGCTTCTGTTAGGTCCTTACCACTTTTGTCCTTTATTATGGTAATCTTTGTACGAAATGTTCCTTTCATATCTCCAATTTTCTTGAACAGATCTCTGGTTTTTCCCATTCTATTATTTTCCTCTATTTCTTTGCATTGCTTGTTTAAGAAGGCCTTCTTGTCTCTCCTTGCTATTTTTTTGAAATCTGCATTCAATTTCCTGTATCTTGCCCCCAGCAGTAGATATGATGGTCATCCGCACTGAATTCACCCATTCCCGTCCATTTTAGTTCACTGATGCCCAGGATGTCAATATTTATTCTTGCCATCTCATTTTTGACCACATCCAGCTTACCCAGGTTCATGGTTCTTACATTCCAGGTTCCTATGCAATATTTTTCTTTAAAGCATTGGACTTTTCTTTCGCTTCCAGGCATATCCGCAACTGAGCGTCCTTTCAGCTTTAGCCCAGCCGCTTCATCAGCTCTGAATCTACTTGTACTTGTCCTCTGCTCTTCCCCAGTAGCATGTTGGACGCCTTCTGACCTGAGGGGCTCATCTTCCAGTGTCATAACTTTTATATGCCTGTTTCCTTTGTCCATGGAGTTTTCTTGGCAGGGATACTGGAGTGGCTTGCCGGTTCCTGCTCCAGGTGGATCACGTTTGGTCAAAACTCCACTATGACCTGTCCATCTTGGGTGTCCTGCTCAGCATAGCTCATAGCTTCTCTGAGTTATTCAAGCCCCTCCGCCACAGCAAGGCAGTGATCCATGAAGGGGTTACAGAGGTTATTCAAAGGCTATTACAGAATTTTAGTCACAGCAACTGTTCTCAAGATATCTCTTGAGAACTTCCCAGTTTGAGACACTTTTGTACATTTTTTATAATTTCCAAGGCATCAAATACCATTGGTATAACAATTTTTGGAAATTTTCTCTTAGAGTATAGCACGCCGTGAATCTCCAATTGACTTTCCATAAGTTTTCCCATTAGCTCATCTCTATGTTGTGGCCAAAATCTTGGGCCCATTTAATCATAGCTGATTTTACATCTCCTCCTTAACTTCCCAGTCAAAGGAGGAGCTGGTATGTCTTAGAGAGGGTTTTGATTTTAGAATTTACTAAATCCAATTCAAATCTGGAAGTTTCTGTTGCAAATCCTCTTTTTTGTCCTTTTTAAACGTTTCAAGTACAGTGGTACCTCTAGTTACAAACTGATATGACCAATCATAGGGCTTAATTGATAGAGATTTCCAGATAATGAGCACTCACCCCTCCCATCATGGTTTTTTGATCACCTGACTCTCATTAGTCTTAGCCTTGAAGGCCTAATAAGGGACACCTGGTGTGATGGCCTGGGATTCGCACTCGGGGGCTGAACCTGAGGGATCCCAGCCTGCACAGGAGTCCCTGCCTCCAGAACCAGCTGAGTCGGGGCTGGGGCATGAGCCTGAAGGGTCCTCAGCTGTGCTGGATCCTCAGGTGCAGGCACCAGCTGAGTCTGCTCTGGCTCCTGAGGTGATGGAGGACCCGTTGCCTGCAGGTGCTCCACTCTCAGCCCCGTCAGGGGAAGGTGAGGCTGCCTCTGGGTCCGGTAACCCTCCAGCCTCTCCTGAGCTGCAGAGGCTCAGGGCAGAGAGGCGGAGGGAACTAAATTCCCGCAGGAGGAGTGCTCGCCTCCAGGCCAGGAGAGGCGAGTCACCTGTGGATCGGGGCCGCCCTATGCCTCGGGGAAGATAAAAGCCAGCCAGCCCCAGTCCCAGGGTGCGGGAGCAACATTGTTGGTAGCCTGTTCCTGCCTGCACCCTGTCCTGCTCATCCCTGACCTCACCCGACTTCCTGCCTTGGACCCAGCTTCAGTTTTGATGGACAGCCTCCATACTGCACCCTCGACCTCGCACTGGACTCGGACCTCGCCGCACGGTTACCCCTTGGGACCAGCACACCTATGCTCAGCTTCAGTATTCAGAAATCCCAGCAGTTTCTGACACAGACTAACAAATCAGGCCCCCAAAGGTCTATTTCCCCACACTGTGCAAGGCCAAACTTTGGTTTCCCCAAATGGATCTCAACTACGCATCTTCTCAATTTTGCACCCCCTCGGCTTGGCACACCACCCTAAATCCAGTGCTGAGAAGGGGTGCACTTTGCTGTTTTCCCCACCAGACAGCCAAACATCTTAGGTCAAAGTGTTTAGTACACCAATGCGTTTCATTGGTTAGCAGGGCAAGGAACAGAAAGGGGAGCGAGCATGTTTTGGCTGTTTCCAAAGTGAGGGAATACCATTGCCCAGGGCCAGATTTGGATGAAAAGAGGCCCACGGCTACTCCACTTGTGAGGCCCCTCCCAATCCCTCACCCTCACAACTAGAAGAAAATGGAAGTGTTATAAACAAAATTGAGTGAAGCCAAGATGATGACGGGAATTTAAAATTCTGCAATTCACAATTTCTCCTCTAAAGGACATAATATGTTATTGTCAAATACCATGGTGATTTTAAAAAATGCATAAATGTTAAAATTAACACTTAAAACTTAATAACTGAACTTTGTAAACCTTTTGTGGAAAAAGTATTATTTTTTAGGAAAATGAAGTTGTAATGTTATTCTTAAAAAACAACAACCCTAGAGTTTACAAATTATATTGCCTTGGAAGTGTAAATAATATGATCATGAGTACCTAACAGTGTGGCACTTTTAGAATCTAAAAGTTATCATTAAACAGTGAGTTTTAAAGTCCATATTAAGAAGTAAACTACAACCATCAAACACAGTAAGACTAAAAATGTTTTCCCCCTAGCGTTCCTCATAGCAAAATCACCCAAAACTTCATCAAAATTTGTTTGTCTAAGTTTGTTACTTCCAATGTACAAAATTCTCAGTGCGGACAGCCTCTCTTGAGACATCGTGGCCCTTCATTCATTTTAAATTCTTTTGAGTCTTGAAAAACTCCTCTCTCCCGAGCAGTTAGTGACCAGATTGCATCCACATTAGGAAAGGCAATCTGAATTTTTCTCTTGTATATAATTTGATAAAGGTCTGTATGAGACAAAGAGTGCTCTGCTGTAAGCCTATGACTGTCTCACATATAGTTGAGTGCAAAAGTTCATCAATAAGTTTCAGGTCACTATCTTACGGGAATGCTTCCATCAACAGTTCAACACCTTGCTGAATTTCTTGCTTAGATGCTGTCAGATTAGGAAGAATGGAAAACAATTGTGCAACATCACTGTACACAGTACTTCTTTTTAAATTGGCTTCAAGTGCATCTAATATACCCTAATGACTCGGCAGGAAGAATTGATGCCATCTATCTAACAAAAGATTTGACAGTCAAAATATGTAAATCTGAAATTCAACCAAAGACAATAGCTGACCATAATGCAGTACAAGTAACGCTGACTTGGAGAAAGGGTAAATCTATAAAATGGAGATTAAATGAGACTTTATTGAGAGATGAAACAATAATAGAAAAAGCAAAAAAGACCTTAAAGGAATTTTTTGAATTGAATTTTTTTTTTAAAAAAAGATATTTATTGAAATTTTCAAAATGTTACAAAAAAAAATAGAAACAGAAGAAAATACAAAATAAAAATAGTTGACAAAGTAGAAAAAGAAAAAAAAAACAAACCCATATGAGTAAAAATTCAAAATAAGAAAAAGTGACAGAAAAAAAGAAAAATACAAAAATACATCACAAACCGTTAAAAACATTTAAAAACAAATTCATTATTTTCAGATCCTTAACTGTCATTGCCTTTTTTCTTAGACCTCCTCCTCCTCCCTTTCTTTGTATCCTAGTTATTAATTATCCCAGCAAATCCTTTCCATGTTTCATAATATTCTGTCATTGCATTACCCTAAACTGTTCTAATCTTATCTTTCTATAATAAAATAAACCTTAAAGCTTAAAACTTAAATCTTATCCTTACCAACTTCTCATAACCATAATATTCTTTCATAATTCTTTAAACATCTTTGCTAAAGCCAAGTAATTTCATTCCAACATTTTTCTAACATTCATCAATTTTATAAAACAGTTCTAATGGTAGAGAAAAGAGATACAAACAGATCCAATCTTCATCCAACGTCCCTTCCTCCTGGTTCCGGGTTTTGTCAGTCCTTATTATCCCGCCGATCTAGCCCATTAACCTGGCAACCTTATATCCGAGGCCCTCAAGTCTCTTCCATGTCCCTTCCGCGGCTCTTCTTCAAATTTGTAACTGTATTTTCCCTTGTCTCCTGCTCGTGATAACTCCAGCTTGACAATGTTTTTAACCCTTCTCGACAGATCAGCCCCTTTTCCATGTTCAACACTGAATTCCATGTAGTATTTAAAAGCATGTTTCAAAGATCCTCCAAAATTAAGAGCCCCCACAGTCCCAAACATCTCACGGCCCATTGCCATATTTGAAAAGTCCAAACATCCCAGCATAGGGGGGTCAATCCAGCTCCCCATTTCCAAGCCAAACCAAACTTTTCCTTTCCAAATCTGGCTTTTTCGAAGTTCATTTGTCAGATCCGAAAAATCATATTCCTGTTGGGCCTGTTCTGTCAAGACACACTCCTGATTTAATTCCTGAGTGGGCTCCACATATTTTCCCACTGCCTGTTCAAAATTTCCCACTGCCTGTTCAAAATTTCTAGTCGAAGTCGCCTTCCAATTCACCTTCTCATGTAATTGTTCCAGTAGGGCATTTGTTTTATAGAGAGCACACAACAAAGCTTCTGAATACATTGTCCTGCAAGGTCAGATGCCTGTTCCCACGGTTGTAATCTGTAGCAGCTGCCGGCTCCCTGGAGTTAGTTACAGTTTCACAGACTCCCTCTAGGGGGAAAACTTCTATTTGTTCTTGCAACAAAGTTTCCCTTTTTAAGATATTTTGTCCATATGTATTCCTTTAAAATGCGAAAGGGAACAGTGGAATCCCTATGTTTCTCTTCTTTTAGCTATCTGTCAAAAACACTTGTCTTTGGTAAATGAACTTCAAACGTCAGTCCTGACACCCCGCTCCAGGATCAGGACGGAGGAAAGTTACTTTACTTTAAAGTCACTTTAAACAGTCCAAAAAGATCCCCCCCTTCTCCTACTGTCGAAGGGGGGTTCCACAATTTTAAATGGTGAAATCCAATCTTTTAAAAACGACTTTCTGAGCTCTAGTTTAAATTATCTTTGCTTTATTCTGTTTACAAAAGAAAGGAAGGCTGACTTCCTGTTTAGACCTTCCCGTTCCGTACCAAATTAGAGTAGGTTTTAAAAATCCAATTCTTTCCTGCTCGCTAGTCCTTATTTGATGTCCAATTGTTCTAAGTCTAAGTACTCACCGGTGCTTATTTTAAAGTCCAAATTGTCCCAGGAAAAGGGCAGCGCTCTCCGGCAATGGCTATGCAGCTTCGCTCCACAGAAATAGCAGTTGACTCACAGCACCGCGCCACTTCCCCCTCTTCACTTCGGAGCCCGTTAGTGGGTTCCTTAGCGGATTGGGGGGCACTAAAGGTGCCCGCCGAGTCCCATGGTCACAGGCTTCATCCGCCTGTGATTTTTAAAAGGGTCCCCGCTTCGCCATAGCGGAGAAGACCCGTTTCCCACAGAGCTAGTCCCTCCAGTTCAGAGGCAGTCCGCCATTGCCGGTGGCACCACCCTGGAAGTTTTTTGAATTGAATTTAAATAAGGGCACTGATTTAAAAATAGTCTGGGATACTAGTAAAGCTGTCTTAAGAGGTTTCTTTATGTAATTCAAAGAAAAGAAAAGGAGAAAACAACAACAAGAAATCTTAGAGGAGATTAGAAAAAGTGAGTTGGAATTATACAAAAAAACCAAATAGTGTAAAATTAAAAAGATATATTAAGATCCTACAATATCAATATTTAATGCGAATAAACGCAGAAATGGAATGGAAATTAAGATTATTGAAACAAAAAACCTTTGAACATTCTAATAAACCAAGAAGGTTATTAGCATGGCAATTAAAGAAGAGAGAGGCAGAAAGGCTTATAAATAGAGTTAAGTGCGAAGGCAAAATAATAAACAACCCTAAAGAAATAAAGAAATGATTTGTTGAATTCTTTAGAGATTCCTTCCTCTATAAGGAAGGAAATGAAACAACAGAATAAGTTAAGGAATATTTAGAACACAACTTTCTTCTGAAACTTACTAAAGAACAAAAAGAACTGTTGAATGCCCCTATTACATCGTACGAAATTCAAAGAGCAATTAAGGAAGCAAAGATAGGAAAATCACCAGGGCCAGACTGGCAATATATTATAAAAAATTTGAGGACATACTGTCTGACCCATTAAGAAGTATCATGAACAACATCTTAAAAGACGGAACCATGCCGGACTCTTGGAAAGACAGCCTTATTGCATTAATTCCAAAACAGGGAACTGACCATCTACTTATTAACAACTATAGGCCTATCGCACTTCTAAATAACGATTATAAATTATCTGCAAATTTTTTAGCTGAAAGATAAAAAAAAGTCTTCCAGATGATTATACAATGACTAAGCTGGCTTTTTGCCCGGGAGGCACGTTTATAGCAACACTAGAAACATTATAAAGTTATTAGAGTATTTAGACCTAAGAATAGAAAAGAAGGCAGTCTTAATGGCTATAGATGCTGAAAAAGCTTTCGACAGGGTCTCCTGGAAATTTATGAAAGGTCTATTACACCATATGGATTTTGGTATACAGTATATAAAAGGGATTGAAGAAATATATTCAAAACCAAAAGCTAAAATCATAATAAATGGAAATTTATCACAGGAGTGTGAAATCAGTAAAGGGGGCAGACAAGGTTGCCCACTATCTCCCTTAATTTTCATATTAACATTGGAAGTTTTATGTAAACGAATTAGGGAGGAAAAAGAAATAAAAGGGATTATGCTGGGAAATAGAAGTTACAAAATGAGGGCATTTGCTGGCGATTTAATTATAAATACGGAGCAACCAAAATAGAGTTTAACAAAGGCGTTGGAAATAATATATGCCTATGGTAAAGTTGCGGGGTTCAAACTGAATTTAAACAAGACAAAACTATTAGTTAAAAATTTGTCGCCAGATGAAAAAGCAGAATTAGAAAAAAATAATACAAATTAAAATCTACCCCAAAATCAAGTATTTAGGATTATGGATAACACCAAAGAATATTAACTTATATGAAAATAATTATATCAATTGTTGGAAAGATATCAAAAGACAGTTGGAGACATGGACAAGGTTAAATTTATCATTTGTGGGCTGTATTTCGGTAATTAAAATGATAGTTTTACCGAAGCTACTCTTTCTATTCCAAACAATTCCAATTATAGGAAAGACCAGCAGTATCGACAAGTGGCAAAAAGAAATTCCTAATTTTTCGTGGAAGGGTAAAAGACCAAGAGTAAGGCATAAGATATTAATAGATACTGTAGAAAGAGGTGGCTATGGGTTACCAGATTTGAAGCTATATTACGAACCTCATGTCTTCTCTGGTTGAAAGATTGGTGTTTATTAAAAAATTGAGATATTTTAGATCTAGAAGGTCATGACACCCGTTTTGGGTGGCATGGCTATCTTAATTAAGAGAAAATAAAGGCGCATAGGAGTTTTTCAAATCATATAATAAGAAATGCTATATATAAGGTATGGGAAAAATACAAAAGATTTTTGGAACAGAAAACCCCAAGATGGAACTCTCCACTAGAAGCAATGGCTGTTAAAAAAAAAATATCAAAGAGAACTGGATAATGTATAACACAATATTAAGGGAAGAGGGTCAACTAATATTGATAAGTTATGAGAAAATAAAAGATCACTTTTCCAGTTGGCTAGATTACTTCCTGTTGAATGAAGTGTTCAGACAGGAAAAGCAGATATGTTTTGAAAAGAATCATAGAATCATAGAATCATAGAATCGGAAGAGACCACAAGGGCCATCGAGTCCAACCCCCTGCCAAGCAGGAAACACCATCAGAGCACTCCTGACATATGGTTGTCAAGCCTCTGCTTAAAGAACTCCAAAGTAGGAGACTCCACCACACTCCTTGGCAGCAAATTCCACTGTCGAACAGCTCTTACTGTCAGGAAGTTCTTCCTAATGTTTAGGGGGAATCTTCTTTCTTGTAGTTTGGATCCATTGCTCCGTGTCCGCTTCTCCGGAGCAGCAGAAAACAACCTTTCTCCCTCCTCTATGTGACATCCTTTTATATATTTGAACATGGCTATCATATCACCCCTTAACCTCCTCTTCTCCAGGCTAAACATGCCCAGCTCCCTTAGCCGTTCCTCATAAGGCATCGTTTCCAGGCCTTTGATCATTTTGGTTGCCCTCCTCTGGACACGTTCCAGTTTGTCAGTGTCCTTCTTGAATTGTGGTGCCCAGAACTGGACACAGTACTCCAGGTGTGGTCTGACCAGAGCAGAATACAGTGGCACTATTACTTCCCTTGATCTAGATGCTATACTCCTATTGTTGCAGCCCAGAATTGCATTGGCTTTTTTAGCTGCCGCGTCACACTGTTGGCTCATGTCAAGTTTGTGGTCAACCAAGACTCCTAGATCCTTTTCACATGTACTGCTCTCAAGCCAGGTGTCACCCATCTTGTATTTGTGCCTCTCATTTTTTTTGCCCAAGTGCAATACTTTACATTTCTCCCTGTTAAAATTCATCTTGTTTATTTTTGCCCAGTTCTCTAATCTGTCAAGGTCGTTTTGAAGTGTGATCCTGTCCTCTGGGGTGTTAGCCACCCCTCCCAGTTTGGTGTCATCTGCAAATTTGATCAGGATGCCCTTGAGCCCATCATCCAAGTCGTTGATAAAGATGTTGAATAAGACCGGGCCCAAGACAGAACCCTGTGGCACCCCACTAGTCACTCTTCTCCAGGATGAAGAGGAACCATTGATGATCACCCTTTGGGTTCGGTCAGTCAGCCAGTTACAAATCCACTGAGTGGTAGCATAGTCAAGACCGCATTTTACCAGCTTCTTTACAAGAATATCATGGGGCACCTTGTCAAAAGGAGCCTTCAAGATTTGAAAGAGAACTACTGAAAAGTAAAACCAAAATAATCGCAAAAATGTATAGACTTCTTTTAGATTACAGAGTAATGGATGAGAAGGTTAAGGCTTCAGTGATAAAGTGGGCCCAAGATGTGGGCCGTCCAATTATGCTAAAAGATTGGGGAAACTTATGGAATGTAAATTTGAAATTTACAGCCAGCTATAATATAAGAGGGGACGCGGGTGGCGCTGTGGGTAAAAGCCTCAGCGCCTAGGGCTTGCCGATCGAAAGGTCGGTGGTTCGAATCCCCGCGGCGGGGTGCACTCCCGCTGCTCGGTCCCAGCGCCTGCCAACCTAGCAGTTCGAAAGCACCCCCGGGTGCAAGTAGATAAATAGGTACTGCTTACCAGCGGGAAGGTAAACGGCGTTCCGTGTGCTGCGCTGGCTCGCCAGATGCAGCTTTGTCACGCTGGCCACGTGACCCGGAAACGTCTCCGGACAGCGCTGGCCCCCGGCCTATAGATGTGAGATGGGCGCACAAACCCCAGAGTCTGTCAAGACTGGCCCGTTCGGGCAGGGGTACCTTTACCTTTACCTATAATATAAGAGAGAACATGATGAAAATGGCTCATAGATGGTACCTCACTCCTTCCAGATTATCAAGAATGTATAAAAATTTGGCGAATACTTGTTGGAGATGTGGAGGAAATAATGGTGACATGACCCACAAGTGGTGGACATGTGAAAAGATTAAGATTGGGGGGGGGGGGTATACGATGAATTAAAAAAGATGATGACTTTTACTAAAAAACTGGAGGCATTTCTATTAAGTATTTTAGATAAAGAGATCCCAAAAAATTTAAGAGAGGTATTCTTGTATGCAACCGCAGTGGCTCATATACTTGTGGCCAAGGGATGGAAAGATCACGGGGCTCCAAAAATAACAGATTGGCAAATCAAATTACAGGAATTTGTGGAGACAGCTCAACTGAATAGCAAACTCAGAGGAAACTCAAAGCAAACATTTGCAGAAAAATGGGATGGTTATAGAAGATATGTTCAAAAATACAATAATAGTTTTGACTCCGTGCTAGCATTTGAGTGATAAAGGAACTAAAAGAATGTGAATTTATTTAAAGATAACTATGAAAAATGTTGGACAGAAGTGAAAAAGGATTTAGAAATATGGCCAAATTTGAAGTTATCGTTGTTAGGCCGAATCGCTGTGATAAAAATGAATGTATTGCCAAGAATGCTGTTTTTGTTCCAAAGACTGCAAATTTAGGACAAAATGGACTGTTTCAAGAAGTGGCAGAGAGATATCTCTAGATTTGTCTGGCAGGGCAAGAAGCCCCGTATAAAATTTAAGATATTAACTGATGCTAAAGAAAGAGGTGGATTTGCCCTGCCAGACCTTAAACTTTATTATGAATCAGCCGCTTTTTGTTGGCTGAAAGAATGGATGCTTCTTGAAAATACCGACATGTTGGATTTGGAAGGTTTTAATAATGTATTTGGTTGGCATGCATATTTGTGGTATGACAAGGTTAAAGCACATAAAGCGTTTAAAAACCATATTGTCAGGAAAGCACTGCTTAATGTCTGGATAAGATACAAAGATCTGTTGGAAAATAAAACTCCGAGATGGCTGTCGCCAATGGAAGCAAAGTGTCAGGGAACTGACATCGGAGCTAGAGGCGGAGGGAAGGCTCTCAAATGATGCTGGAGAAGGGCCCAGCAGGGAGAGAAGCAGCTCAGCAGATGGGGAAGCAAATCAGCGCAACCAGGGATAAAGGGGGGCAGATGGGGGAATCGGCGAGAGGGCTCCAGGACTCTTCACCGGACACCAGCGGGGAGAGCACGGGTCCTCCACTACCCACGCCTTCCCTGCGCAGAAGACTTCCGCGCAGGGAGAGTAGGAGGAGACTTGGCGTCAAACAACTTTTATGTTGGAAAAGGTTTAAGAAACGCCCACTGACGGATTCTGCTAGCGACTGAGGCAGCCACGAAGTGAAGGGCTGTCCAGACAGAAAGTTTTAACAAGGCAACACAGCCAGGAGTGGCGGTAACTTACGCACGAGCAACCCCACACTCATTACACAAAGGCTCAGAAAAAACTCAATATGGAGGCCAAATGGCCGAAGTATTGGGAAATTCTGGAGCAAGAGGGAGATAGACTAAAACTGCAGAGTTTTGAAAAGTTAAAAAATAGAGTGTGAGATTGGCTCCATTATTATCAAATAATGGAGGCATATAACTTGGACAAAAAATTAGGCTTTCAGGTGGAAAAATCAAAATTGGAAACAGAATTGTTAGATCCTAAAGTCAAGAATTTGTCAAGAATGTATAACTTGCTGTTGAAATGGAATACTCAAGATGAAACGGTGAAATCCGCTATGATTAAATGGGCACAAGATGTTGGACATAATATTATGATGGCTGACTGGGAACAGTTATGGACCACTGGCATGAAGTTTACGGCATGTAATGCCTTAAAAGAGAATTCAATGAAAATGATCTACAGGTGGTACATAACACCAGTCAAGCTTGCAAAAATCTACCATTTGCCCGATAATAAATGTTGGAAATGTAATGAAACTGAAGGTACATTTTTTCACCTTTGGTGGACATGCCCAAAGATTAAGGCATTCTGGGAGATGATCTATAATGAAATGAAAAAGGTATTTAAATATACCTTTCTGAAGAAACCAGAGGCCTTTTCTCCTGGGCATGGTCGGTCAATTGGTGCCAAAGAAGGATAGAACTTTTTTCATGTACGCCACAACAGAAGCAAGAATACTTACTGCAAAGCACTGGAAGACACAAGATCTACCCACCAGGGAAGAATGGCAGATGAAGCTGGTGGACTACATGGAACTGGTGGAAATGACTGGCAGAATCCGAGACCAGGGAGAAAAGTCGGAGGAAGAAGATTGGAAATTTTTTTAAGTATATTTACAAAAATATAGCAAAATTAATGAATGTTAGAAGGATGCTGGAATGAAGTTACATGGTTTTAGCAGAAATGTTATAAAGAATTAAGTAAAAATGGATTGTTAATGGGCCAAAGTGTAAAATAAAAGGTCAGATTGGGTTAAGGTAAATTATAGAACAAAAATTGAGTAAGATGGAAAGGATTTGCTGAAATAGCTAAATTGAATTAGAATACAAATAAGGGAGGTGTGAGGAGGTCGATGAAATAAGTAAATGAAAGACAATGATATGGAAGTACTGGATGTGTTTTTAAATGTTTTTGTTTTTAAATGTTTTTGTTTTTTCTTTTTTATTATTGTTGTGCTGTATTCTTTTTTATTCTGCTTTTTATTTTTTTAATGTATTGTAACTTTTTATTGTTCAATTTTTTTCTCTTTCTTTTTTTGTAATTGTTAAACTTTTAATAAATATCATTTGGGGGGGGGGAAGATATGAGCAAGTAAAAATGGATCAAATTTTGCCACTAGTTCTAAAAGACCAAGATAATTGCCATTATTTGGAGATCCATCATTTCCCCTGAATGGTAAGCCTCGATCTACAAGAGTGCGTATTGCAGCAATAATTCTCTCCATGCCAGTACTGCTGTTCTGCTTTTATTTGTTCCTCTAGCTTGCTCCCTTTTTAGGTAGACCAACATGGCATTCCTATGCTTCTCTGAGTTTTCATAACATTGGATAAGATGGGGGTTGTGCCAGTCATCAAACCCTTCGGTAGCTAAAGCTGTGAAAGAAGATGCAAGGTCTGGAAACAGTTTACAAACAAAGCAATAAATCCGGCCTTTTGAGGGAGAATATGCAAGCCACTCTTGGCTATATGTTTCCCCGTTACCTTTTGTTGAATAAAAAAGAGCTTTTGTGGAAAACCTGGACTGCTTTTTGTACACTCGTTTGGAATTTGAAAATGGTCCACAATGATGCCCCTCTCTACTCAGTAGGGTACCTCCTCATGTGATAATTCTGACCACAAACCAACATCTGTTACGGTGGATCTATGTTTGGCATCATCTTTATCTGCATCCAGAACACCTTGCAGGGTGAACTGCAAAATCTGACTTCACATTATTTTCTTGTGGCTCTTTAGCCTCTCCCTGCCCAGTAAGTGACTCTTGAATTAGTTCTATATTTTCAGTTTGAGCTAGCATCATGGCTGCTTCCTCATAATCAGCTTGCTGTTCCACATCCTGCTTCGCTGTTTCTCTTTCAGGGAGGTTTTTGTCTGGTTGCATACTACTAGTTCACTCAGGCTGGATAGCTTCACTGCTGGCTCTTGTTGCTGCAATGAGTGGTTGATGCACGAAAGCAGTGGCGCCAGGGACCTAGAAGGAGCAGGGCTTGTCAGTCCAACCCTTGCACAATCTCATCAGCGCTGGCCTTAAGGGAACTGGAGCAATTTAGCCAAATTGGGCCCTGCGGGCCGCTCCTAAAGGGCCCCTCACACCAGGGCAATCTAGATGGATTTTATTTATATCTCTAAGATTCTGCTGACTTTGGCTGTGAACTGGGGTCCCACAAAAAATTCAAGTTGGGCCCCAGAGTTTCAAATTGGGCCCCACAAGCTGGCCCTGAGTCTCATAGTTGCTGGGCCCAAGTTGCCCTGCCCTCACATGAAGTTTTGGGTTTGCAATTTTGGAAGAGGGGAGACTGCCCGCCGTGGGGCGGGTGGGCTGGGGAGGCCCCCTAGGTTTAGAAGCCCTAGGCTTCTTCTTATACATAGATCCGGCACTGCCACTGGGTTTCTGTGGTGTGTAGCCAGAGTAGCTGGCCTAACGCATTCAGATGGCCATTTCCCAACATGGGAAAGCCTGTAAGGAGGCACTTCTGCCCTGAGGGAGAATTCCCATCATTTGAGAAACTTATAAGACGGAGAGGCAGGGGCGTGCGCATTGAGGTGGGCTGGGCAGTGTCAGGGGCCGAGGCTGGTGGACTGAAATATACTCAAGAGTCGAGAGTGGATTTCATGCTCTTTATTCAGCTCATAGTGGTGAGGAGGGAATGGAAGTCCCCTCAAAGTATCTGCTTTATATACATTATTTACACAATGGGCTGCCCGCGATTGGCTAATTCCGGAATTCTCCTGTAGGCCAATCAGGTTGTGGATTCACTTCTATCTGGAGCTGGATTGGATGGCCAACCAATCATACTGCAGCATTGTTCTAGGACCAGTCAGACTGCTGCAGTTTGGATCCTATTCAACTCAGTCCATAACATGGACCTTCCAGGCCCCAGGCCCCAGGCCCCAGCCCCAAGCCAGGTCTGGGAGAGGCAGAGCCGGCTCCTTGTGGCCAAATGGTTTGGGGCACTGGGGCACGCACAGGCTCCCCCGCCAGGCTGCCCAGCCAGCCCAGCCGTGGTGCCCGGCTGCCAGGAGGGCCAAGGGGCAGGGGTGCAGCCGGGAACAGCTGCCTGTAGATTCAATTATCAGCATGGGGCACTAAATTCATTCTCTCTTAGGGATGTGACAATACTTAGAAATTAGAGTAGACAGCTGCTGATTTTCAAGAATTGTGTTATATATTTTACATGCAAGTGGAAAGCAAGAAGCTTTTTTCCCCTTAAGAAAAGAAATTTACAGTTGCAAAGACTTGCTTCTGTATCACATACTACTCTCTTAGAAACTGATTATTGAGACTATTCTGCAAATCCGGCCTTGCAGTATCAATGACATGCCCCTTCCAGCAAGGTCAGCTAAGTTCAGTACTCCTGAGCTGCAAGACTGTCTCTAAACATTTCCATCTCTTTCCTCCACCACACGCATACAGCCTTCACCTTCACCAAATAGTTCTTGCAACTATGATGATGTTTGAAAGTCTGGCAAGCATTATGAAGACAGTCCCTCACCCCACCCAGTCGTTCTGTGTATAGACAGTTGCTTAGGAGGAAACCATTTTGGCAACTAGCAGTATTGAGTGAAAGTCCTGAGTTTTACACACACACACACACACACACACACACACGTGTGTGTGTGTGTGTGTGTGTGTGTACATGGACACCAAGAAGTGCTGGCTTCTGTGCAAATGAGTGTCAGTGTGTTGTAGTCTCAACAAAGATAGGCGAGGAGCTTAGAAACCACACTTCAAACTCCAAGCAAGCTTTGCAGTCTAACCAAAATGCAATGCTAAGCACAATTCCTAGTAAGTAGGTTCCATTGAACCTGGTAAGATTTACTTCTGGGTAAACATGTTAACAACCACAGTGTTGGGCTGCTTGCTGAAGATCCAGTGTGGGAGAGGGAGCACAGTGTTTGACAGGGCAAGGGACAACTGGACTCAAACCATTGCTCAGCCATGAAGCTTAGCAGGTCGTCGTCACTATCTTTCAAGTCTAACCAACCTCTTGTGAGTATAAAAGGGGGAGACTCCACAATGCTACTTTAGATTCTTCTTCGACATGCATGCCCAGTGTAAGTGCATCCCTCGCCCCTTCTTTGAACAACAGATGCCAGAGTATTTTTAAAACTATTTTGGGATGTTCCCTCAGGTTCAAAATGTGGATGTCATATCCACATTTGGATGGGATGGGTGGGTTGTTCAAGAAAAACCAGGAAAAAAACCGAAAACTTTTTTTTAAATGTGGAATGAAAAGGGTTAATGTTTCAGCAACAAACAACAACATTGCTTGAAACACACTTAAGGCCAAGGAATCCTAACAAACACAAATGCTTCCCAAACAGTCAGAAGATCAACAGACTGCCTGGACTCTATAGCAAACCTGATGCGTGGTCTCTTTCTGCATGGGAGCTCTCACCAGGAAGACCCTTTCTAGGAGGCATTAGTGTTAAATGTATCAGTGCAGCTGGAGTTTTTATTTCTCTTTTAAATTCCTCCAGTTTGTTGTAAATGTTTAAAGTGGGACCCCATGGAGGGGATGGGGGGAAGTCCTGAGATTCGGATGAATCTCTTTATATGGATATACTTTCCAATTCTTTGTTTATAACTTTGTATTTGTAAAACCAATAAAAATGATTTTAAAAAATTTAAATGCCTAGCTTGTTTACTGCATGTCTCACCAGTAACTCCAATGCCAGCTACATTAATTTGTTTTTCCAGTGGCAGCAATGATCTGTGTGGAAAACAGATAGGAAAAAGAGAAGATACTTGAGAGTCTATTAATGCTCCAACAGCAGCACATCACAACTGGTGAAAGTGATCTAATTCCACCCATCCAGAAAAGAAAAGAAAGTGGAGGGAAAAGGAGAAAAAACTGGAAAAGATGGAGACGAAGGAAGAGGTGGAACAGTGGAAGAAACACGACAGGGGAAAATATTAAAAGTCAAATCTGATGCAAAACGTAACAGATCTGCCGGATCAGGCTGAACTCCCATCTAGTCCAGCATCCTCTTACCGCAGTAGCCAACCAGCTGCCAAGGGGAAGCCTGGAAGAAGGCCTGTCTTAACACAAAAGAACACCTGCAATTCATTTAAAGTGTTGATAGCAGCCAGATGAGGGGAAATTGGGGGCACAGCACTTTACTCCACATCATATTCTTGATTAAAATCCCATCTCCCTCCAGCTCCCTGCTGCTATTTGCCCCACAGGGCACAAAAACAGATATTGTATTGGTACCTGTTCTCAGAATTCCTGTGTCACATCTGACCTGGGTCCAAAGCTATCATCCAGTTGTTAATGATCCAGTAAGCCCTTATAAGAAAAAACTACAAGTATGTAACTGGTGGGCTCCAAAAAGGAGCTATATTGGCAAGAACAATGATAAAGCCCACCTACAACCAATTGCATAGCAGGAAGAGAATTCAACAGGGAGCCTTTACTGCTTTCAGAATGACAGCAAATTCTCATTTTATATATATTCACACACAATATGGACTAAATGAGACAAGACATGAGGAAGAAGACCTTTTTGTTCACATTCTGCCCCACTCAAATTTTTAGCAGTGGTTGAGGATCAGCTTTAGGTTAGAAGAGGTGTGTCATAGAATCATAGAATCATAGAGTTGGAAGAGACCACAAGGGCCATCGAGTCCAACCGCCTGCCAAGCAGGAAACACCATCAGAGCACTCCTGACATATGGTTGTCAAGCCTCTGCTTAAAGACCTCCAAAGGAGGAGACTCCACCACACTCCTTGGCAGCAAATTCCACTGTCGAACAGCTCTTACTGTCAGGAAGTTCTTCCTAATGTTTAGGTGGAATCTTCTTTCTTGTAGTTTGGATCCATTGCTCCGTGTCCGCTTCTCTGGAGCAGCAGAAAACAACCTTTCTCCCTCCTCTATGTGACATCCTTTTATATATTTGAACATGGCTATCATATCACCCCTTAACCTCCTCTTCTCCAGGCTAAACATGCCCAGCTCCCTTAGCCGTTCCTCATAAGGCATCGTTTCCAGGCCTTTGACCATTTTGGTTGCCCTCCTCTGGACACGTTCCAGTTTGTCAGTGTCCTTCTTGAACTGTGGTGCCCAGAACTGGACACAGTACTCCAGGTGAGGTCTGACCAGAGCAGAATACAGTGGCACTATTACTTCCCTTGATCTAGATGCTATACTCCTATTGATGAGGCCCAGAATTGCATTGGCTTTTTTAGCTGCCGCATCACACTGTTGGCTCATGTCAAGTTTGTGGTCAACCAAGACTCCTAGATCCTGTAAATCATACCTCGTTTTGCAGCAGGTCTCCAGAATGGAGGGCAGTTAGCGCTTCTGCGCATGTGCAAGCAGCAAACCCGGAAGTAACCCGTTTCACTACTTCCAGGTTTGCTGCGGATGTTCGCCGGAATGGACGCTAGACAAGGCGGACGTTCACGGAGGTATTACTGTATATTCCATGTTCCAAAGTTCAATTGTCTTTTACAACCGTTGGGTGGTGACCCCACTGGGTGCGGTTTATAAGAGTGCTTTATAAGTCTTTAAAATGCATTATAAAAGTGGGGCTTCCTTTGAAGGCTTCACAGAAACTACCATTTGATTCAGAATATTGATGTAAGGCTGATGACTAGAAAGAAACACATTTTGACAGTTTTCAAATAAATGTAAGTGGTTGCTGGTCTATTTCTGAATGATTCAAGGTGCTGATACTCTCCTAAGGCCTACACTGTTTAGTGCTTGAAGAATCACTTTCCCTCCAAATACACCTGCCCATTCATTATCAGAGGTCCTTTTTAACTGGAAAATCCTTGGAAGCCAATATCCAAGTTTGGGGCAAGGACTCTTTGGTGAGAGAACCCCAGCAGAGATTTAGCATGGCAAAACATGCAGCAAAGTGGAAGTGTAGAAATATAAGCTGTAAATGTGCCTTTTCCAGCAAATTCCAAAGCATCCCGCTTTGAAATCTCCATCCAAAGTTCCCCCACTTTCTCTAGCATAGAAAAGAGGACATGTTTGGCAAGTTATAAAAATTGTACAAACTCTCCAAAAGTCCACTTCATGTGCTTTTCTGTGGAGCAGTCAGAAAAAGATGCACAGCCAGTAAAACACTGCTTGGTTACTGTAATGGGAATTAGGGGTTGCTTGTGCATAAGTTGCCGCCACTCTCGGCGAGGTTGCCTGGAAAAACCTTTCCCTGGCTGGACAGTCCTGATTCTGCGTCTGTCTCAGTCACTGGCAGAATCCGTCAGTGGGCGTTTCCTGAACTTCTTCCAACATAAAAGTTCCTTGACGGATAATCTCCGCCTAGCCTCCCTGCGCGGACGTCTTCTGCGCAGGGTGGGTGTGGGCAGTGGAGGACCAATGCTCTCCCCGCTGGTCTCTGGCGAAGAGTCCTGGAGCCATCCCTCTGAAGCCCGCCTCCGCCCGCCTTTCTCCCTGGTGTAACGCTGATTTCCTTCCCCGGTCACTGAGTCCCCTCCTTTCCTGCTGGGACCTTCTCCGGCATCGCTCGGGAGCCCTTCCTCCACTCCTGACTGCGATGGCAGTTCCCTGACATCCACCTCCCCCCAGGACCCCCTCCACCTCCGGCCCGCTCCTTTGACCCAATCTCGTCCCTTTCCTCGGCCGACGATGCGGGGAATCCCCTGAAGGAACTGCCCCCATCCTCTGATGATTCAAACTCTACTTCCCACCTCCTCCTGTCTCCTCCCGCGGGGTAACCTTCCCAGTCAGATTCCTCTCCAGCTGACACCTCTCCTCCATCCCCTTCAGAGCCCAAAAACCCCACAAAATCTTCTTCATCTTCTGTGACTCCAAAATGCTCCTCCCAGAATCTCGCTAGTGGTTTGGGTTTCCTTGGGAACCTGCTGTGAAACTCCTCCCTAAAATACTCATCCCTGATGGCCTCCGTGGGAACCAACGTGTTTTCTGACTCGGGTTCGCCCTCCCAGGCCACCAGGTACTCCACCTGGTGCCCTCGCCATCTTGAGTTGAGTATTTCCGTTGCTTGACTGCTAAGTTCCCTCTCCTCCACCTGTGGGTGTATGGGGACTTCTCCCTCTCGCCCCAGAAATTCCCGCCCCTCCCTGTATGGTGAGAGGAGAGACCTATGGAACACTGGGTGTAGTTTCATGCTGGTCGGCAACTTGAGCTTAAATGCCACGGGGTTCACCTGCTGGGTTACCTCAAAAGGTCCTAGTCGCCTTGGCCTTAACTTCTTGCACCCTCCCTTAAAGGGTAACCCTTGGGTTGACAACCACACCCGATCCCCAACCCGTATGGTTTCCCCTTCCCTGCGGTGCTTGTGTGCCTGCCTCTTGTAAGTTTCCTTGGCCTGTTCCAAGTTCATCTTAAGTTGCTGGTGTAGGGCCTCCATTTCTTCCACAAACTGCTCTGCCGCCGGTACGCTCCACCCTTCCTCCCCTCTCCCTGAGAATGCCCTGGGGTGACACCCATAATTAGCCATGAACGGGCTCATTCCCGTGGACACATGTTCAGCGTTGTACGCAAATTCGGCCAGCGCTAGTTTCTCCACCCAATCGTTCTGCCTCTCGCTGACGTAGCAGCGTAGGTACTGTTGGAGTATACTGTTCGCTCTTTCTGCTTGCCCGTTGGTCTCCGGGTGTCTCGCCGTGGAGAAGCTCGCCTCGACTTGCAGCAGGCTCATGAGCTTCCTCCAGAACCGGGAAGTAAATTGTTTCCCGCGGTCAGATAAAACCCTCAAAGTGGCGCCATGCAGCCGGAATATGTGATCCACAAACAACCTGGCTGTTTCCTCCGCCATCACCGCATGTGAGCAGGCTATGAAATGGCACATTTTTGTCAGTAGATCGACTACCACCATGACTGCCGTTTTCCCCCTTGACTTGGGTAAATCGGTCATGAAATCTATGGACACCACCTCCCATGGTCTTTCCGGCGTGGGTAAGGGTTCCAGTAACCCTGCGGGTGCAGCCCTCTCCCCCTTTGCCCGCTGGCAGCGGTCGCACCCCCGTACATATTCCCGTACATCTTCCCTCACTCTAGGCCACCAGAATTGCCTGGTGACTAGCAACATGGTTTTGTGTTGACCAAAATGCCCCGCCGTCGGATTGTCGTGGAGTTGTTTGAGAACCCTACCCCTCAAGTTCTCCCCAGGTACATACAATGCTCCCTTGTAATACAGCACCCCTTCCTTCGCCTCAAAACCCCCATGGTTTCCCCCTGCTTCTCTGAGTTCTCTGATTTTGTTTTGAGCGAACTCGTCGTCTCTCGTAAGTTCGGCTAGTTCTCGTCCCCCGACCAACACTCCCCCACACACCCATCGGTCCTCGGGGATCACGTGCCTGACTTCTGGTGGTCCCTCTCCTTCCATGTACTCTGGCTTCCGGGAGAGAGCATCTGCTTTTATGTTTTCCTCTCCCGGCACGTACCGAATCTTGAAGAAAAACTTGGAAAATTCTTGTGCCCACCGCACCTGTCTCTGGTTGAGCACCCGCGCTGTCCTCCAGTATTCCAGGTTCTTATGGTCCGTACACACCTGGATCTTATGCTGTGCTCCTATTAACAAATGTCTCCAGCGTCAAAATGCTACATAAATAGCAAGCAGTTCACGGTCATACACCGTGTAGTTTTGCTCCGATTTGCTCAGCTTCCTTGAGAAGAAGGCGCACGGCCTCCAGCTGGACTGGTTCCCCCGCTGGAGCAGTACCGCTCCGATGGCTCGGTCTGATGCATCTGTCTCCAGCCTCATTGGCTTCTGCAGATCTACGTGCAGGAGCTGCTCTTCCGCAGCAAAGGCCTTCTTTAGCTTTTCAAAGGACTGCTGTGCATCTTCCGTCCAGACGAACTTCCTTTTGCTACTGAGACAATCTGTGATGGGCGCGGTTAAGTGGGCAAAGTTCTTGATGAACTTCCGGTAGAAGTTGCTGAACCCTAGGAACCTCTGCACGTCCTTCCGGGTTTTGGGGGGGGTCTTCTATTCCAGCACGCCTGCACCTTGCCGGGGTCCATAGCTAGGCCCTTGTCTGACAACCTGTACCCCAGGAACTCGACCTCTCGGGCATGGAATTGGCACTTCTCCAACTTTACCCACAACTGGTGCTTCTGTAGCCTCTTTAGCACTTCCCGGACGTCTCTGACATGTTGCTCCTCGTCGTGCGAATAG